>NW_016821745.1:1876036-1885907 GCF_001698545.2 Rhinopithecus bieti | reverse complement strand
CCACCTCGTCTAAAAGCAATTTTATAGTATTAAAAGATAATCATTTGTGGGGAAAAAATGTTTCTGGTTTGACCTGAGATAACAAAACTTCTTTTCTCTCTCCTGTGCTTTGGAGGAAGTAGAAGATATTTAAAATGTTGTCCGAACCTAGTGTTGCTTAAAGAGTTAAAAAGCGAACACCACCCTGGAGAAATTCAGTTTCAAAGCAAACATACTTTGTATGAATAGAATGTAGTCTGTCACCCACATACAACACTTATATGCGGACGTTAAGATAACAGCTTTCTAAAATTCAATTTGAATCAACAGTATTTTAAAATTTACTTAAGTACTAGTAATTTTAGGATCTCTTTCAATGCTATAATTATATGCATAATTATAACCTTATAGAAGACTTATAAATAAATGGGTAGATTTAATTTGGATTGGTTCTTAGTCAAATCTTGTCTATGTGTGTGAGTATAGGTATAAAAATATGTAATCAATTTGTTTCTCAGATGTAATCAGTTGAAGAATTTGTTCCTGGTTATTTGTACTACAACACACTGAAATCAAAAGTCAAAATCAGGAAATTGTTTTGGTATATGCAGTAAAAGGAATTGAAAGCGTTGTTTCCAAATTGTTCATGCCATATAAATTGGGCCAAGTGTGAGTCTAGTGCGTTGCAGTTAACTCCTCTCGTGGTGGTGCACTCTGCTTGCTATTTGTTCTAAGAGGTGACATGAAATGGCAGCTGGGATCATGATGTTTAATCGGAGCATGTTGGGAACCCAGGAGAGGCTGAATGTGACTGTGTGCTGCCCGTGAGTTGGAGTGAATGGTAAAACCCCAGGCGAAAGCACAAGTGGCAAAGTAGGCAGCAAAGTTTGGGCAGAAACGTCACCAGCAATTTCCAGATAGCCAGGTAGCTCGGTGATGGATAGCATCTGCGGTATCCGGGTAGTATCAAAACCGGCGTTTTCCTCTCCCTAGCATGGCTGTCGTAATACCTGATTTTGTGACTCAAACAGGACTTGTCAATTTGCAAGTAATGATCAGGACCACCAAGCTGTATCGGATGCCATTCTGAGTAATGCTTGCCTACTTCTTGACAGAGATTGTAGGTATCAACTACAATATGGGCTGAAGTGTACCTTGAAATAAACATCTGTCCATTGGGAAAGGTGAAATGAAAATTTTCTCAAAAACAAAACCACCAATAAAGTAAAATTCGAATGTGATCCACAGAATCCAAAGGGACAAGTTGTTGAATCGAAGAGTCAATGGGAGAATTTGACCCGCGGGTAGAAGTTGTTCACCTGATCCAAAACACACTCCTAGCCACAACCTAGGGATGTGTATGCTAGTTTACATCCTAGTGTGAACTGGAGTAAAACCCAGAAACTTGAAATTGTTCTGTAGAATTAGCTTTTCCTCATGCTAAGTCAAAAGAGAATAATTGTTCTTTTAATTAGAAAAAAAACAACTCATTTTTTTCTTATGAAATGAAACAACCTTTTACTTATATTCAAGCCTTCAGTGCTTAGCATGATCTTCAGAAAAATTCAGAAGCACAGCATTATAGCAACCCTTCGTTTAGTTAAAGTGATGTAATTGTTAATCCCGTTTGTTTCAACTCTCGCTGAATATAGTTTCAAATTATGTTAGCGTAAACTCCCCTGGTTTTGGAGCCACCAAAGATGTTCCAGCGCCTACTGGGTGACTGAAGTTTGTTTAATGGGCACAGTGAGGATAATAATACTTACCTCTCAGGGAGGTGTATTAGGCAGTGCTTGCACTGCTATAAAGAAATACCTGAGACTGGATAATTTATAAAGAGAAGAGGTTTAATTGGCTCAGGGTTCTGCAGGCTTTACAGGAAGCATGGTGCTGGCATCTGCTTGGCTTCTTGGGAGGCATCAGGAAGCTTCCAATCATGGTGGAATGCAGAGTGGGGAGCAGGCGCATTTCACGGTGAAAGCAGGAGCGTGGTGGTGCGGCGGGGGGCGTGCGCCACGCACTCTGAATGGCTAGATCTCTTGTGATCTCAGAGCTTGCTTATCACCAAGGCGATGGCCTAAGCCATTCACAGTCATCTGCCCCTTGATCCAAACACCTCCCACTAACCCCCACCTCCAGCACTGGGGATAACTTCAGCAGAAGGTTTGGGGAGGGACAAAATACCAAAGCTACATCCGTGGGACTGAAGGAAAACAGTGTCTGTACCGACCCTAGTACATTTCTCGTCCTGTTGTAGACAGTCAACGGATATGAGCTGTGGATTATTTCACTGCCAGTACTAGGTGAATATGTTGAATAATACCAAAACTCCTGATGATTAAGATCCCAGGAGTGCCTTAGAAATTTCCATTATAAAGTTTTATGATATCATTTGTTGCTGTATAACAGGGGCCCCAACCTTACTGGCACCAGGGACTGGTTTCTTGGAAGACAGTTTTTTCCACGGACTGGGGTCGGCGGTGGGGAATGGTTTCAGGATGAAATTGTTGCACCTCAGATCATCAGACATTGGAGTCTTATAAGCAGCTACCAACCTGGATCCCTCACATGTGCAGTTCACAGTAGGATTTGCGCTCCCATGAGGATGGAATGCCTCTGCTGATCTGACAGGAGGCGGAGTTTAGGTGGTGATGCTTGCCCGCCTGCTGCTTACCTCCTGTGGTGCATGCAGCCCAGTCCTAACAGGACACAGTAGTAAGGTAGTGAGGGTTGGGGACCCCTGCTGTATAAGGTACAAAAACTTGTCTTGGATATAAGCAACTCCAGAGCTTACCCAGGCAGGGCTTCTCTCTGGTGAGCAGTTTTGTAGGAAGAGTCTTCTTGAAAGTTGGGTGGTCGGCATCACAAGACTCTGTCTGAAGCACCCACTTTCTGTGTCTTGTGATATCTGCCTGCACTGAGGACACTGTGGTGCACATGCCTCCAGGAAGCAAGAGACCATCGAGAGCCAGATCCACTGGGAAGAAAAACCAAGTAGCTGCATCCCAACCTGCCATTGGGACCGAAGACTCTGTCAGTCAGGGGCCAAGAGCTTCCCAAGTAGGGAGGGGTGCAGCGGCAGGCCCAGGAAGGCCCACACGGCCCAACGGAATGAGCAGAGGTGGCAGTAGGAGGTGAGGTCTCTGTCTGCAGGGACTGTCTCATCACAGGCCTTATTCCTGTCTTTTCAGGCCATTTCTTAGAAAGTCATCAACAAAGTATGACACCATCACATTAGGACCCTTTCATTATGTTACAAGATCTACATAAGGAAATTTTAGTTTTTTTGAAACAGATGAGGAAAGGAAAGGCTCTTTGTAATACCCGTATTTCTGAACTTTAAATAGAGATCAAGCCTACTTAAAAAATAAACTTTCCTTCAATGGAAAATAAAAGTTTAGAACTTTATTTTTCAGAGTTCTTATCTGACCTTAATATCACCAGACATAAATTTTCTCCAGTGTCTTTCTCAAAACAACAATGAAGAGAACTTTTTCTTATTCGGGGTATTTATTGACTCAATGTTTATGTTCTTAATTCACAGTGTAAAAATTATCAGATTACTACAGTGTTATATGTTTCTCACCCAAATACACATACGCATTGTATACCTTACAACACACAGATAATAGCATCCTACTTCTGGTGCCAGCTGTTGTTTAAAGTTTCCTCTCTAGACCATCTTGTTTCTAGCTTTGGGTTGCCAGGGAAGCAGCGGCCAGAGCATTCGTCTTGCTGTCCATCATGTTCTATGAACATTGTTACCTTTAGGCCAAAGGTACTGTCTCCTCTCTGCCATGTGACACTTCATGGTGCTGGGCTGAAAGTTGGCCTTTTATTATCTTAGTGACCTGTAGTAAATACGTGTGTACTGATTGACAGTGTCTATAACCTAGTATTCTGATACTATAATCTCTTTTTAGCACATTCAGAACTACTTAGCTTTAAAAAGTACAATCTAGTATTTACTGATTTATTCAGTAGATATTTCAGTGCCTTCTGTGTGCATGAGACATTCTGGTATGGTGAACAGAAGAGATTCACTGGGGTCTAAACCACTGGCTTCTCTCAAGCACGTACAAGACAGCAAATGCAGTCGGCATCCTTGGAGACCTGGTTGGTTAAGCTACCAGGGAGCTGATTTGGATTACTTAAGTTCATACGACGGAAGTCCTTCTTAGAGAGCACACCTTCCACAATCCATGCATTTGTCCGCCTTAGTGGAAAGGGTAGAAGTTGGAGAACCACAGTCAGTTAGACTGTTGTGTTGCTGAGTTGTGTGGAGAACTGAGTGGTCTGATGTCCCCTCCACCTCACATGGGCCCTCATGGGACCTGGAGGCTGGTGTGAAGTGTTCACGCTTGTAAAGAGGAGGAAGTAGCCACTGAAACAGTAGTCACTGAAAATGTTCTCAGTGTACTCAGCTGAACACGTGCATAGTGAATTATGAACACTGTACTCAGATGAACACGTGCATAGTGAATTTATGAATCTCACAGTAAGATTGTACTATCAGGCAACACTGTTGCAATAGGATTTGGGATAAATTAATAAATGGTCACTGGTTCTCATGAAAGATGAGGGTATGTGGTATATATTTTAGATTTTAAAGCTTTTAGTATAGAAAATTTCAAGCATGTATAAAACTAGAGAGAATTCACATAGCTGTTTAAGATACAGACTGAAAAATTGTGTACTTAGGATAGGCCCTCCCTGCCTGGTGGGATACCTGCTCACACCTTGGGTAGAAGACCTCATGGAGAAGGTTTAAGAAACACAGACTACCAGTCTGACTTTGGATTGTGCTAGTGGTCTGCCTTTTCACAGTGCTTCCCTTTTTGTGTGGGGGTTGGGGGTAGCCCCTGTAAGATAGTGCAAGATAGGAATGACTTCCAGTAAGATCAGCACGTTTCAGGAGATGATAATTCACATGATAGTGTCTTAGAGCGTTAGGTGGGAGAATCCATCTGGCTCAGTCACCTGCAGCCCTGGCTGGACGATAGCAGATGTACACAGGGTCCTTTCCTTTGTATAGTATGTTCCCTTGGTTAACTAGGGGGTGTTAAACCAGCCCTGCGCTTCCGGGATGAATCTTACCTGGTCATGAGGTGTGATCCCTTTTCTGTGTTGCTAGATTGAGTCTGCTAATATTCTGTTGGGGATTTTTTCTCATGTATGTTTATGAGGAATATTCTTTCGCAGGTGTCTTTTCTTTTGATGCCTTTGGCCTTGTATTAGGGTAATACCAGGCCCAAAGAATGAGTGGGAAAGTGCTTCTGCTTCTTCTGTTTTCTGAAAGAGATTGCATAAGCTTGGTAGTCTTTCTTCCTTAAATATTTGGTAAAACTTACTGGTGAAGCTATTTGGGTCTTTTTCTCTGTGAATGGTTTTTAATAATTCATTGTCTTTACTTCTTAGAGTTCTATTCATATTTTCTCTTTTTCAGTCAGTTTTGGTGCTTGTGTCTCATGGAATTTGCTCGTTTCATGTAAATTGTCTGGTGTGTTGATGTAAAGTTGCTCGTAATGTCTTTTTAATTTCTTAGGGTCCCTTGCGGTGATCCCTCTGTTTTCTTATTTTGGTAATTTATCTTCTCTTCTTTTTTCTTGGTCAGTATCCTTAAAGGAGCATCAGTTTTTTGCTGATCTCAAAATACCAAGTTTTGGTTTCACAGATTTTTTTTCTTTTTACCATGCTATTGCTTTTTGCTGTGATCTTTATCATTTTCCTTCCTTCTACTTGGGTTTGATTTCCTTTTTTGAGGAAGGGGGACTAGCTTCTTCAGGTAGAAACTCAAATTATTGATTTTAGATGTTTTCGTTTTTGATGTAATTGCTTAAGTTGCACTCCCTGAATTTTGATGTGTTGTATTTTTGTTTTCATTCAGTTTAAATATTTTTTGTTCAGTGTTCGTATTCTTATTTTTATTTCTTAGCCTAGCCTCCTAGGGGTTGACCCTACTGCTGCGTAGCTTAGTGGCCAGCCAGCAACTGGGAGGAGCCTGTGCTCACGTCTCTGGACCCTGCACGGCCCTCTGTGGCCAGTTATCTGTGTGTGGGTTGGGGCTTCCCAGGCAGCCATGTGGGGAGAGCCCATCTAGGCGTTCTCTAGCACTTTCCGTTCTGGAATTTCCTCAATAGGTTTCTCAGATTTCTGGCTGGTGTGCTGCTTGTTCCAAACTGAACCATGACCGGAGGCCCACAGACCCATGGGCTTCCCTGTGCCTTCCCCTCCGAGGGTGCTGCACGTATGGCCAGTGCTGCTGAGGGACCTAAGGCCTTTCTGGATTTCGGCCCTGTGCTGATGGAGCTGCCACACACTGCACTGTCCTCACAGCTCAGGAATAAGTGCTTCTCCATTTGTTTCATTTTCTTTGATTCCCAGAGGCCTCACATGTGTTGGGAAATTTTGTCCAGGTTATACTTGTTTTGGAGAGAGGAGATTTGCAGACTTTTTCATGCCACCTGTTCCTGTGCGACATTTTTCATCTCATCTTTTCTTGAGTCCCTGTTACTTTGTACAGTCTTAGCAGAAATCTTAGCTACATCCATCTTGCCCCAATCAGTGTTCCTTCTCTTGGCAGATCCCTTTGTTCCATTTGGTCTCCACAAGATACATTTGGTAGGAAAAGTGGGACAGGGATATGTGGGCTGCTTCTGAGCTGGTTGACCAGGTTGCCCTGGAGACCCTGGCACCGCTAAACACTCTGGGGAGGATTTACTATCCCGTGACTGACACTCCATCCCTATCGATGTTGAGAGTGGGCCTGGTGCTAATAAAAGCCTCCGTCTTCCTTTTCGAGTCCAAGCATCCATCCTGACATAATTAACCAGGGCAGTGTCTGCCGTCCTTGCCCCCTGTTCTTTCCCAGCCTCCAGCTGTTCTTCGGGAGAAACACTACTCGGTATTGAAAGTAGCCGATAGGCACCACTGTAAGACATTTTTATGCTGCCTGGAGGTATGAACAACATCGGTGGCGCAGTTCCAGGGTGTACTTGCTTCTTCATCGATGAACAGACTTAATAAAACACAAAAGATAAGATTCCTGGTATTTCTAAGGTTCTTCATAGAGTAAGTGCGCTTCTTGGAAATCCATGTACTCTGTAGTTGCTCATGGCAATTGTAACTCTCAGCAGAAGGAAGGGAAGTTTCTAGTCAGTATTGTGGGATGCTCTTCGGCTTCAGAACACTGTATTGGAGAGGTCAGAGTATTTGAAGTTCCTGTATCCAGAGGGGGCGGAAGGCGCTGTGATGGGTTTGGAAGACTCAGAACCACAGCCAGCAGGAGTTGGGCTCGTTGGCTTCTTAGGGTAGGTTGGAATAGGAGTTAAGAGTTTAAAACCACTGCTTATGCACACTGTACATTTTAACAAGAATGCTCTTGAAAATGAATGACGCATGCTGAAAGTGAAAATGCATGTTGGATATGAAGTATTTTGAAGGTAACCAGTGTTTCACGGAATTCAACAGCATTTATTTTAATCGCAGACCTCTTATATGAATACAGTAATTAAAGGGGATCTTAGTGTTTGAAATTTCAGATGTCTTGTTAGAACCTGACCATTTTCCAATGAGAATTGTCCTTACTGGCTCTACTGAAATGACAAGTTTTGAGTCACACTTATTTGAAATGGTTTTGCTTCGTGGGTGAACACTGGCTGAGGTGGGCTTCCTAATGCTGGGGAGGAGCGTTTGGTGGAGCGAACACTGAACAGTGTGCTGCCTTCTTGGTTTCAGCAGGGAGGAGAGAGCGATGGCTTTTTTCACCCAGAAGGCCAGCCCCAGCGGCTTCCCCAGCCTCCAGAAGTGGGTCCGCAGCCTGCCCGCAAGGTGACGCTGACCAGGGGCGGCCTCCAGCAGCCCCCACATCCGCCAGCGGGGCCCCACGCACACTCGCCTGTCCCTCCAGGGATCAAAAGCATCCAAGGAATTCATCCTGCGAAGAAGGTACTGCTTGTTGCCTCGTGCACAGCCGTGGAAATGCAAAGGTTGGCGTGAGGCAGTGTTCAGACACACTCTGATTTGTAGCGCGTGGCACACAATAGTACTCACATTCATAAATGAACCATCATTTCCTTTGTTCTGGCTTTGAAAACGCATTAACATTTTCACCAAAGCCTTTTCCTCTCCTGACTTATTTCACAGAACAAACCCAGAAGAGTACCCACAGCCAACCAGGAGTGTGATTGCTTCCCGCAGCTCTGAACTGTCTACCCAGCAGCATCTGCTGTGCTCGCAGGACAGCGCGTGCTGCTGCTGCGTGTCAGCACGCTTTCCTTCCTCTGTTCACTGACACACCAGAAATTGTACAAATGTGAAATCACGTGCGTGCTCATGGCCCCAGTTCAGACAGAGGAAACCCAGGTCTTTGGAGATGAAGTAACTTGCTCCAGGCCACAGTTCCCAGCTCCTTAATCCTTCCCTTAACCCTGGGGATTGGAGGGAGCTTCTCTGAGTTCAGGCTGTCAGGCAAGAAGCAAGGGTGCTCACCCTCCCCTTTTCTGTTGGAGTGACCGTCTGTGCACTAGGAGCACATCCTGTCATGTACACAAGTGACAGAGTGCCCTTCCCCTCACCTGCTAGCGAGGTGCTTTCTGGCTCCCCAGAGTCTTGATCGTTTCTCTTGGTGCAGAAGCCAGTAGCCCCTGTTGGGTGGAGCTATGCAGAGGGAGACCTGGACGCAGCCCTGCTTTGCACTCTGGAGGACAGCAGGTCAGCTGCTCATCCCCCCCTCGTCATCTCGTCACTTAGAAGTAGTGTTACTCTTAAGATGGTTCTGGCTCCTTTTGAAGTCTAAGTTCGTCTCATCTCATAAACGCTTCATAGTATGAGAGCAGACAAAGTTCTATTTTGTACTAGAAAACAGCTGTGCAGACAGATTCAGCAGTAACGCCCATGTTAAAGTGGGGGACTCTTGAAAAATTGCTGTGGTCTGGATTTTCTTCCTTCAGGTGTCATCCCTGAATATGTGAGAAAAGCCTTAGAAGCACACCCCCCATACATGCACACAAACAGCACACTTGAGTAGAAGCACAACCCCATACACGTTGACACACAGCACACTTGAGTTTCTTCAGCTTAAATGTAAACACTCCTGTCAATGAGGATCGTGATGTTTCCTATCTTGTTTAGGCAATTGTGAGGATCTTATAAGAAGGTGCATTTAAAAAAACCTGGTGCTTGGTGTATATAAGTAGGCATTTGTTGGGGATATTATTGTTAATATCATAACTTACTCTAGTTAGAATAGAAGACTAGTTAGTTCCTACTGGTTTCCAGTCAGGGTAACTTGCAACTTTTCATGTACATTTTCCAGTGTGGTTTCTCTTGAAATAACCCCTTGCAAACTGTTTTAAAACTTACTTCACAGGTATAGTTTTGCTGCCTTCTGCAGAGTACTAAGCATTGTGGAAGTTTTCTCTTCATTTCCTTTTGTGTGTGTGCACACTCATGTCCTGAGGTTCTATTCCAGTTTCCACCAAACTTTCTGCCTTTTTCTGTGATGGACTGGGAGGCCACTTTTGCATTCTGCCCAAACTCCGGGACACAATTCGGGTAGGCCATCCGGAAACCACGTGCCACCCATCTCCACCCTGCCTTCTGCGCTTCACCGCTGTTCTAGGCTGGAGACATTGGGCACATATGTTCTCTCTGACTTTCTAATCTGGAGAAAGTATGGGAAAGTTCAGCAGTCTCCTCTTTTTTTTTTTTTGTTTTTGAGACGGAGTCTCAGTCTGTCACCCAGCATGGAGTGCAGTGGTGTGATCTCAGCTCACTGCAAGCTCTGCCTCCCGGGTTCTCGCCATTCTCCTGCCTCAGCCTCCCAAGTAGCTGGGACTACAGACACCCGCCACGCCCAGCAATTTTTTTTTTTTTTTTTTTTTTTTTTTTT
>NW_016821745.1:1844634-1875879 GCF_001698545.2 Rhinopithecus bieti | reverse complement strand
GAGACGGGGTTTCACCATGTTAGCCAGGATGGTCTCGATCTCCTGACCTCGTGATCCGCCCACCTCGGCCTCCCAAAGTGCTGGGATTACAGGCGTGAGGCACCGCGCCAGGCCCAGTCTCTTCTTTTTGAAAAGTTCCTTGAGCAGTAGTTTTGAACCCTTGGCAGATTTTAAAAATGATAATACTTGGGCCTGCCTGAGACCAGCAGAATTATACTTGGGGGTGCCTGGGTCCTCATTCACAGTTGTGTTTTGTTTCTTTTGAAAAGCCTGCAGATGATGGAAGTGTGCAGCCATGGCTGAATTTCTATTGCAGAATCTGCCTGGGAGGGTTTCAGGATAGCAAATGTAATCTCTGCCAGCTGAGTCAGGTACATGATGCTGTGGCTTGTTGTGACTGTAAGATGGACTTAGTGCTGTGCACAACAGGTCCTGCTGAAACCAGCCTGTAATACACTAGGAGAAATGGGGGCTCTGGGACTCTCAGGACTGGATCCACATTCTTAACTGTCATTTGCAGCAAGTTTCTCAGCCTCCACGGGTGCCTGATCTACACAGAGTGATAACACAGAGTGCCCACCGAGCACAAGTGTGTGGCCCCTGGAGAGGTGCAGGCTTCATCAGCTCCCTCCTCTTCCTCTGCCTACACTTACACTTGCTGGATATTGTTGTCTCATTTAGCTATTAAAACATTCTCTAATAGTGGATAGAAAACTATAGAAAATCTTGGCCGGGCGCAGTGGCTCATGCCTGTAATCCCAGCACTTTGGGAGGCCGAGACAGGCGGATCATGAGGTCAGGAGATTGAGACCATCCTGGCTGACACGGTGAAACCCTGTCTCTACTAAAAATACAAAAATTAGCCGGGCGCAGTGGCGGACGCCTGTAGTCCCAGCTACACGGGAGGCTGAGCCAGGAGAATGGCATGAACCTGGGAGGCGGAGCTTGCGGTGAGCTGAGATTGCGCCACTGCACTCCAGCCTGGGCGACAGAGCGAGACTCCGTCTCAAAAAAAAAAAAAAAAAAAAAAAAAGTACAGAAAATCCTGTAGCTCATGGTATATTTTAATGGAGTCTAAGTTATTTATTCACTTTTATATCTTAGTGACTATGGAAGAAGCTTAAGCTTGAGACTCTGAATGTATTTTCTTTGTTGTCACCAGGCCATCATGCACGGACGAGGTCGAGGAGTGGCCGGTCCCATGGGCCGGGGGCGCCTGATGCCAAACAAGCAGAACCTGCGGGTGGTGGAGTGCAAGCCCCAGCCCTGCGTGGTGTCTGTGGAGGGGCTGTCCTCGTCCACCACGGATGCCCAGCTGAAGAGCCTGCTGATGTCAGTGGGACCCATTCAGGTAGCTGCCTAGGGGTGGCATCTGTGCCACGGGTGGTTGTGTCCCAAGACAGTCATTTCGTGATTTCAAACACAGTGCCCATTGTGTTGGCTACTTCATATTAAAATAATACTTGGGAAATAAGACAAATACCTGTTTTGCATACTTAATATCAGAACATTTGCCTCAAATGTCTATTTTGAAATTTTCAGATTCTTAGTTATAAATTTTAAGAAATACTCCAACTGAACAGATTATCCTTTGAGATCCTCATATTGTCATAGAAAGTTCACACTTGCACACATACATACAAAATTTTTTGTTCTATCAAATGACTTGTTTTATTTGTAATGACATTACATTTTAAAGTATTTAGCCTTCTTTTCCTTGCTTTCCAGAAATAGCTTCACGTGCTAAATAGCTGTGACTTGGTTTAGATTTTACAAATATGACAGTATCTTGGACTGTATCTTCATCTCTTAAAGTTGGCTAATTCTAATGCTGAAACATGCCTGCTGAGCTGGCTGCAAATGAGATGCATGAAAGGGAACACAGTTCGAGGTCCGTTGGAAACAGGGTTTTCCACGGAAACTCCTGGTGTCTGTAGGCCCAGAGCCCTGTAGCTGACCCAGCGAAGAAGCCACCTGCTTGTTGAGTCTGATTTCTGGCCTTCCCTGTCAGTTGTCGCCTGCGGTGCCCATTGTTGCCATTGCCATGCACCCTGTGTCCTGTGGCGGGATCTGGTGTGTCTGAGGGCAGAGCACTTTGGAAATAAGACATTTTTGGATGCACAGAGTACATGTCAGAGTTCTGAGGAGTCCAAAGTGCTTAGTCCAAAGTGCTTTCTTTCAAGAATCTCTTCCAGCTTCTAGCTTCTTGGGTGAATTTGGAAACGTGTTCACACTAGGGTTGATACGAGTAATTAATGTACATGTTTTAGATCTCCATCTGCTGTTGACAGTTCCTAAAAATGAGGAGATGAAAGCCCTTCCAGAAACATACATATTACTTGGGTTTAATTACTACCATCTTCATTATTGGATTCCTGGGGAGATAGGTTTCATTTTTATTGGTGTGTAGTAATGGAGAGTTAACCCAAAGCCTTTGCTTCTGTTTGTGATAGAGCGGGCTCACTAGTGGTGCAGTTAGGATAACTTTATCAGCTATTAGAGGCGTACAGTTTATGTTCAAGGATATTTCAAAACGATCATAATCTGGATTAATTTGCAGGAGCACAATAGACACTAGAGCATTTTAGATGCATTAAAATGTGGTTATCCTAATCTGAGATTCTCAAAATAAATGGCGATGGAGAATTCTGGTCCAATAACTGTGTAGCAGTGAGTCCAGATGAAAAAACCCCGAGCCTAGTCTGTTGTGAGCCACAGACCAGTGCGCTTGGCAAGGCCTCACGTGTGTGGCCCAGTGTCCTGCTGGTCCTCCTGTCTTTGGGGCGTTCTGCACTTCCCTGTGAGTGGAAGGGTTGCACTGTTGTTTTCATATGTCACCTGCTACTTTTGTGGACTTTGCTTCATCGTGTGTAGTCGTGATCATTTTCTTGAATATTTTTGAGTCTGATCGAGTTGTCAAGATCCATACCTGAACAGCAAGTACCGTTTGCTTCTCAGAGCATTGAGTGAGGCTCAGAGCCTACGTTGTGAGAATATGCTTGGAACCATTGCCAAACCAGCTAACTTCTGTCTTGTCTTTTAAATTGAATTTTGCATTTTGTACTGTGGATTTGTATAGATCTCTTAAATGGCCTTTTTTTCCTTCCATTTGCTTCCATTTCTTTTGAGTGCTGGGACTACAGGCATGAGCCACAAATATTTTTTATCCTAAATGTTTTGGAATAGTGTCGAGTCTCTGTCTCTTTGGGATATGTCACCACCTAGTGTTCACTGGTGTAATGCCAGGTGGTGTCTACACCAGGAGGACCTGTGTTCATTCCTTTGGGCCTTTTAGTTGTAGAAAATTCTAGTAACTGCACGTTATTTTTTGTTTTTGGAGATGGAGTCTTGCTCTGTTGCCCAGGCTGGAATGCAGTGGCGTGATCTCAGCTCACTGCAACCTCTGCCTCCTGGGTTCAAGCGATTCTCCTGCCTCAGCCTCCTGAGTAGCTGGGATTACAGACACGTGCCACCACGCCCGGCTAAGTTTTTTGTATTTTTAGTAGACATGGGGTTTCACTGTGTTAACCAGGATGGTCTCGATCTCCTGACTTCGTGATCCACCCGCCTTGGCCTCTGAAAGTGCTGGGATTACAGGCGTGAGCCACCGCGCCCAGCTGTAACTGCATGTTAACTATACTTTTAAACCCATGGAATCTGAGAACTTTTCTCAGTGTAGCAGTGATGTGGTACCCAGTTTTGTTATCAGATTAGTGTTTTACTTCCTTAAACTACATTAATAAGCCTCTCCAGAAAGTCCATTTCAAAGACATTTATCTATAGACTCAAAGAGTGAGGAAGAATGAAAAGATTTTATAGAAATATCATAACCAGAAGATGGTCTTCCAAAAAGTTTCGAACTGTAACCACGTTTCAGAAATTGTAACTTGATAAGAACTTGATTCCTCGAAGACTAGATATTTTTTTTTCTGTCTACTCATAAACCACATATGAACTCTTTCGTTCTTCCTGGGTTCATCTGGAAGGAAGTGAAAGAGGCAAGAAACCGTCATCTGTGTTAAAGCAGCGGGAAGAAGGGGAGTGGGTGCGCGGCCTCCCAGGCTGGGCTGCGGTGACCACCTTCTCCCGAGTCAGCTGTGCTCCCAAGGCCAGGGGGGCTGTCATCCCCCAGAGGCTGCTGGGGAGAGCCCTCGGAGATGCAGCGCAGGAGCCTCCGCATGACACTGCCGATTTGGGGGTAGGCATAGAAACGTAGAAGGTACTGCTCAGAGGAGAATCTGCCCTTTGCAGACAGAGCGGATCTCAGCCCAACATGGAGGCCCTGTGAACCTGGCGGAAGGTGGGATCATCTTGGCGTCTGACTGATTATGCTTCTGCTTCGAAGGTAAAGTGGATCGCCAGGAAGACAGCCTCTTTACATCTGGTTCTGACTGCAGGAAGGCCTGGTTGTTGAGGTAGAAAATGTTGGAATCTTGAGTGAGCAGTTGAGTCGTTTTGAAGTTTGGACCATTGAAAAGGAAAACACGAAGAAGTGTCAGACACGGGTTCCAGAAAAGCCCACGCCACAGGCTTAAAGAACAGATGCGTGTGGGCACGTGATGGGAAGCCACAGTGGAAAAGCTGGGTAACTGGAGGCTCTCCCACAGCGTTCTGAGAACATGGTGGTCAATCATTCCGAGAGGAGGAGAACACAGAGCTTGTCTGCGCTTTAGAGGATAAGCATGTGTAAGCTTTAGAGGATAAGACGGGGAAGATGGGACAACCAGGGATGAAAAAGGAAGAGGAGAGGTCAGGAGATGTTTTAAAATTATACCAGAGCAAAAGGAGCAACGCGCCAGGGCACCCGTAGTGATCACATGGATGTGCAAGAGAACCCAAACGTTGACATTCAGGGGAAGTGCCGGAATTGGTGTCCAGGAAGACCCAGCATGTTATATGATAATAGATGAGAACATGAAATGGGACAGAAAACTCGGTGTGGCCTGGAGCTGCCCAGAGCACTGATGTGAATCTTTCTTTACCACTCAGCCCACCACTGGAATCGCGTGCAGGCTTCAGGCGCCCTATTTCCAACAGGAGGTTGGTCACACAGTGACCTGTGTATAGAGGAGAGCCCCATGGACCAGTCCTGCACACTGTTCCATACAGAAATGCTTAGCAGGCCCACTGAGGGCTCTGCAGGGGCTCTCTGCCCTTCCTGCCAGGGAGTGCCTCCCCCACTGCCTCTAGTGTCTGTTCTAGGGTGGGGCTCAAGAATTTACATCTCTCATGATTTATAAATTGGGCTTATTTTAAGCAGCTTGACTTGTGTTTAA
The DNA here is from genome assembly GCF_001698545.2 of Rhinopithecus bieti. Lineage (NCBI taxonomy): Eukaryota > Metazoa > Chordata > Mammalia > Primates > Cercopithecidae > Rhinopithecus > Rhinopithecus bieti. Next base: position 1,870,603 of record NW_016821745.1, on the reverse strand, counting down.
AAGCAGCTGATGTATATTTTCCTTTAAATGATTCCTTAAGGTGCTAGAATTGTTGGCCAGAGGGAGAAAAAGAGCTTGGTTTTTAGGATTACAGAATCAGTTGTACTCCTGTAACATTTGAGTTATCTTTATACATGCATGCACACACACAACCACAGCTGTGCACAGACATGTACACAACCACAGCTATATGCAGACTCTTCCTCAAAAGAGGAGGAACTTTTCATGGGGAAAAGAGGCTAGGGTTCTGAACATCATGGGGAAAAGAGGCTAGGGTTCTGAACATCATGGAAGCTTTTTGCTGCCAGGTGGCGTGGCCGTTGATTTGATCATATGGTTCTGGGTGGAATTGCTGGGTACAGTTGCAGGAAGCTACCAGCTGAAGTGTATCCTTTTAACTTGCATTTGCTACTTATTTATAGTAGCCCAGTAAGCTTTCCTCGGAAGTTGTCTGAAGATGTCTCTGAAAAATGAAAAGCCAATCAGGTTGAGAGCTGGTGTGCCAGCCTTTCCCCTCTCCCTGCCAGTATGTTATGTGGGTGCTGGGGGTGAAGAAGAAGGTCCTTACATAGGTCAGTATGTAGACTTGAGGCAAATGCTAGCGTTTGGTTTGTTCTGGGTGAAGAAAAGTTTTAACTCTGTGGCAGTGTGTTGCCGAGTTGTGTAGACGTGTTTATTTTCACAATGGAAGCTGGCGACCATGTCTTTAAGCTTTCACTGGAAAGTGTCTTTTCCTCTGCTCCTAATAAATTGTAAATACTTGTCATTTTGGTAGGTGAAAAATGGTTGAACATTGACAATTCTATAGTTTGATTTTGTATCTAGAAAACAGGGTTTATTTCTGAAAGGAGGTACAAAAATGTAAATAGGGTAGACAGGAAGCCAGTATTAGGACAGCACGCTTGTTAATTGTGTCGAGTGTCTGAAAACCAAGTCATTCCTCTGATTGAAGAATCTCACTGGAAGTTAATGCTTTCTTGGCGGATAGCTCCTCAATCAAATCGAGGTTTTTAAACTACATAGATTACAAGTGAAACCTGATACTAAATAGTGTACGATTGGCAGCCTGATGCCCTAATTTCACATTGTGAAATTGCCCAAAGGAAGTCACCACATATATCTAGAAGTGTTATTTCCCAAAAAGAACAGCATATTTTCTTTTTTCTTTATTTTTATTGTTTTTTGAAGACAGAGTCTCACTCTGTCACCCAGGCTGGAGGGCAGTGGTGTGATCCTGTGATCATGATTGACTGCAACCTCTACCTCCTGGGCTCAAGGGATCCTTCCGCCTCAGCCTCCTGAGTACCTAGGACTAGAGGTGCCCACCACTGCGCCTGGCTAATTTTTAAATTCTTTTTTATAGAGATGGGATCTCGCTTGAGTATAGTATTTCCAAAATCCAGATTCTATCTGTGAATTGCGGAATGTTGATCATTGTTTTGTGATATATGAAATTAGTTTTCCTTATCCATTCCTAATGAGGGAATTTTTATATTTTTAGACAAGATAAGTTTAGAGAAGATCCATTATTGTAGTTCTCACAGTAAGCTCTGCCACAGTATTGGCAGCTGTTGTGTGAAACTGTTTCAGTCACTTTTGGGCATTGCTTAAACCCCCCAGGATCCTGGAGCACTGAGCATGCTAGCGCTGTTGCCGGAAGAACGGAGAGAACCCCAAAGGCACGGCTGCAGCAGCTCTAACCTAGGTTAGGGTTGGGGTTAGGGGTCAGGTTTGGGTTACGTTAGGGTTAGGGTTAGGCTGGGATGGACAAGTGACACTCACACAACACAGCCCCTTACCTGGGAACAGAACAGATGCATTTTCTCTCTGGAAGTTGCTCTGTTGTTTCAGTGACTGAGTATCATTCACAGGCTAATACACAAAAGGGGTGCATGCTGAAATACAAGTCTGGCAGATTGGCAGAGAAAACAGGTCTCTGTCAAGAAATACAGGCGGAATTTCAAAGTCCAGAAAGCCATATTGCAAGCCATATTGCTGAGAATGTATCCAGGAGACTACGTTGTAGGGCTTTACTTTTCCTGTTAATGACAAGTGAAACTATCAAGAAATTTCTTTTGTATTCATTTTTTATTTCAGAAAGAAGGGAGAAAGTCTGATATTTTACTGAACTTGTTTCAGAAAAAAGACCAATTCCGTTGCTGCCTCGTGGGCTCCCTCATTGCTGGCCTGTCTCAGTGATGTCCCCAGACCAGTGCTGCTGTTTCTAGGGTAGCCTGCGTGCAGGCCTTCTTGATGTACTTGAATTTGGAGACTTGGACCTTTGTATTTCTGTGTAAACACTGTTACAGAAGCCCTGGAAGACACCTTTTTCGGAGCGTTGGAGTATTCCTTTAGAGCTCTTCTGGTCTTGTTTACTGATGGACATTCTACAGTTATTAAAATGGAGAGCAGTTATTTCATATACAGTGTAACTTTTTAAACACTTTCCAAGTCATTGATGTTTGTAGCTGTTTGCTTCCATTGTAGCTGTTTGACATGCTTTCGAATGAAATGGCCACGTATGCCTCAGTATTTTCAAGGGATCCTGTGCTGGTAGTTATTTTCTCTAGCTATTCTATTACACTGTACAGAAACTCAGACACAGCAAATGATTTCTGGCCACCAAAAGTGCCTGTTGAGTGCAGTCCTTCAGGACAGTGTTTGCTGATGCCCATGCCAGGAGCTGCCCAGCGACCCCTGCTCTTAGAAGAGTCGGGCATTGGGTGCGGTGGCTCACGCCTGTAATCCCAACACTTTGGGAGGCCAAGGCAGATGCGGATCATGAGGTCAGAAGTTTGAGATCAGCCTGGCCAACATAGTGAAACCCGGTCTCTACTAAAAATACAAAAAATTAGCTGGGCGTAGTGGCAGGTGCCTATAATCCCAGCTGCTTGGGAGGCTGAGGCAGCAGAATCACTTGAACCCAGGAGGCGGAGGTTGCAGTAAGCCGAGATCGTGCCACTGCACACCAGCCTGGGCGGCAGTGCGAGACGAAGAGTCAGGGGCGCCTGTGCGAGCTGCAGACAGCAGGCACTAAGTTGACTGTGTCCTGAAGTAATTGAGAAGAACCAGACTCTGGAGCTCTGAGTTGCTTGAGAGTTCACAGAATGCCACCCAACAGATCCGCAGATCGCTGTGCTCTCCTCCTGCCTGCCCCTCCCAGCCCTAGATCCTGAATCAGGTTTAAGAAGGCAGAAAGCAGCTCCCCTCTTCCTCAGGCAGCAGATTTGAGGACTAGATGTAAGTTACGCTTTTCAGACACTTCCTTTGTAAATCTTCACTGGATTCATCATTTCTTTCAGCCAATCTTCATAAATTCATTTCTTTTTCACTGGCATTGTTTTAGGCCAGTGGGTGGCGACTTCATTTCAGATACCACCCTCTTAGACTGGTGTTCACAAACTCTAAAGTACACAGTGTGACCACGTTATGCTGATGGCTGCCCCAGGCACCGCTGCCCTCACTGTCACTCAGCCGGATGGATGCACGAGATGGTAGACTAGGCCATCACCTGCTGTGGACTGTGGGGCCCCATACTAAACAGCTTCCTCTGGTGTGATGAGTCCTGTTCCTAAAAGATTTGTGGGGCCTCTATTAAAAATCACCTGATAAGAAGGAGTGAGAAGAGGAGATGTCTCCATCCAAGGGTACCTGCTACCAGGTCTCACAGAGCAGGCTGGGGCAGCTGATGTGGCCAGATGATGGGAGGTCCTAACTCTAGACTTGGAAGACGTAACTGTTGCTTTTGGTAATGATTTAGTAAAGCACTGTTTTGGAATAGATTATCTGGATAAGTAAGAACAATTGCCAGGGAGAAAGGAAAATCAATTAGTTTGTTCCAAGTGTCCGCCTGGACTCATTTTGTGTTAAAGCTAATAATGTTTAAATATATATATTCATATTTTTTATTGTCATTTACAACTGACATTAAAGTGTTTGTTTTCTTCCTCTAGAGTTTACAGATGCTTCCTCAGCAACGGAAAGCCATAGCTAAGTTCAAGGAGCCAGCCCACGCATTAGCATTTCAGCAGAAATTCCACAGGTGACCAGTGTGTTCTGTGCTTGTGGTGATGAGGGGGCGGGAGCAAGGACCTCCTTCCTGTGCCCTCCCATCCATCACAGTAGCAAGCGTGTGTCCCCACCTGTCCCTGTAGAAGGCCACCAGGGAACAAAGTGCAGACAGTTATCCTGTCATGAGGCGTGCGTCCTTTTGTCTGGTGGAGAATTGCCCCTTGTGTTTAATAGATCTTCCCAGGCACTCTGCCTTTTCATATGATGGATTTTTATTAAACAGGACCCACCAGGCTCCTTTAGTTTCCTGCCACCTTGGTAGGTTGAGTGCTGATGCGCAGAGTTAATGTCGATCGTTTCTTTACATTTTCACAGGCATATGATAGATTTGTCCCACATAAATGTGGCCCTGATCGTGGAGTGATTCCTAACAAGAGAGCCTGACCTTAGGCTGTACACACACTGTGGAATTTCTTCAAGGGAGCTGCCGGCCAGCGCAGAACCCCCAGGAGCACAGGTCTCTCCGAGCCGCAGTCCTGTGTAACTGTTGTCCAGAGCGCCAGCCAGCCACGGGCCTGATTCCAGAGGAGCTGAACTGACAGAACACAGCAGGCTGGAGTTGGTGTTAGATTGCTTCACATTCTGTTGTCACCACCAAGAACTCCAAGTTTTTCATTTTGTTTTGTTTTCAAAGTGCTTACAATGCATGTAGACATTGTTCTTTGTGATCTGACTCTATGATCGATCACAGTGACTTAGATTCAGGAAAGAACATTAATGTCACAAGTTCTAAGTAGTTTTCACAGCAAAGAATATTTGATAATGGTTGCACTTATCTTCAGTGCAGGTTAGAAGAGTCTTCTCAACCGAGCTTAACTCGAGTTGTCTTCTCAGCCCTCAGAAGGCTCTTGTAAAAACATAGATTAAAATTTGGGTGATTATTGATTGACCTTTGCATACCCTGGAAAGCCAGGGTGTGAGTGGGGTGGTTGGGAATGGTGCCAATTGAACAGCAGATTCTGCTTCTTGTCACTGTTTCAAAAGCGTCAACTCTGCGTTCCTAGTTTCGATGAACTCCCCTTTCATTTTTAACACACTTCCCAGATAAGGCAGCATGTTGGACAGGCACACAGCATGGCCCTCGGCTAGAGCAAGGGTCTCTGATGGCCTCACCTGGCAGCCCTCTGGGCTAGTTCCTACCACATGAGGTCGTGGAACAGCCTGAAGGTGGAACAGACCTGTCTGGTTTTTTCCTTTTTAAATGCAGCAAGGTGGCCTGTTTGTCACTGGCTCTGTGATACATGACATTCCTTGGGAATTTGGTGGCCTTGCTTCAGTCACCTCTGTTTTTCTGAAGGCTGTTCCAGCAGGGCTGCCCTGTCCGTCAGCAGATGTGCACTCTGGCCTGCCATTCCCTGTGGGATGTGGGGTGAGGGTGGCTTTCTTCCAGGGACAACATAACCCCAAATGAGATGAGTCTGTGTCATCGTTGAAACTGCTTTTCGTAATTGCGGGCAGGTTCCTGTAGGTGAGACATACTTTCTATAAAGCTACTGTAGTAGAATTCATTCTGGGCAAACACTGAAAAAAGTGCCTTACTGTATTTCTGCTTACGAAAGAGTTTCACTATTTTGGATATATTCTAAAGTGGACCTGAGCTATTTGAGCAAATAATGCTAGGGCATACTCAGACATCTTAGCTACCTTTTCTACCTACGATTTCGTGTCACATTTGTTAATAGAATTAAGGGAAATAGAAGCCCATTCTTTCTTACTGCCGCTGGAGGGAGCATGGCGCTAGGGCTGTCAGCCTCCTAGAAGGAAGGGACTAAGGAGACGGTCACAGACTTGCGTCATCTCGTTTCCACAGTTGACGTTTTATATTACTTTCTGAGATTAAGTTACCACAACAAGCTGAAGAGCTGAAGCAGGTCTTCCAGAACCTGCGATCCTTTCTGTAGCGGGGATTCTAAAGCGGCGTTTGCTGTGTGCTTGAGAGTAACACCGCACGCTGCAGGGGCTGTTGCGGCAGTCAGTCCCAGGAAGCCACAGCGCTTGTAGGATCTGCTAGGACCCTGCAGCTGTGCTGCTGCCACCTCTGCTCCAGTGTCCCAGCCAACCCTCAGAAGATGGGATTGTCAGTCAGCCCTGCCTCACCATGCCTGCAGGAGGCTGTCCAGGCAGCAGGTCTGTGTGCCCGTCAGCGGGTTCCCACGGCTGTCACTGCCCACTCATTTCCACAGTTAGATACGGATGTGTTGATATATTTGGTCTAGTTTATTTGGCTCAGTGCACAGCTGCGTTAGAGTGGTGACTTTGGTAGCCCTTGAGCTCTAATTAAGAGAGATCCAAACCACTCAGTACCCACTGGGCAGTGGGAAGGCCTACCGACTCACTTTATCATTGAGTGCTTTCTGATGAAATGAAATGAGTTTCGTGACTTTTTTTTTTTTTTAAACACTTTTTGAAATAGTCTGAGTGTGCTGTGTTTAAAACCAAAAATCTGCATGCTGTCTCTGAAAAGTAGGCATTGAAACAGACTTTTTTGTAGTCAGTGTTAATAAAACAGATCCTGTTTGGACCCTGGTTGTGAAGATAGACTTCATGGCCACTGGAAGGTCTGTTTTGGTGTCACCTGAGTGTGACACAGGCACTGGGGTGTGCATGTTTCTCTAACTGTCCACACATGCACATAGGCAGACTTTCTCATAGAATATTCTCGAAAGGTGATTGGCAAAGTCATGTGGGCCTGCCTTAAAGCACTGATTAAAACAGCCCAACACAGTCCGACCTCTCAATACCCACGACCGTCGAAAATGGATTCTTAGTACCAGACAATCCCAGTAATGAAGGTTGAGTTTCCTCGAAGGAAACTACAGAAAAGGGAAGAAGCAGAATTAGAAAGGAGTGGTACTTACATGTTGGGTGTGCTGCTCACGTGAAGTCAGCCCACACCAGCCAAACCCTCGTGGAAGATCTGCTGCAACCATTATCTTTGTTCTTGATTCATCATGCATTTAAAATGAGATGCAAGAGCATTTAGCATACAGTGTAAATATGGACATTTTAAAATTAAAATAGTACTGGATTGGAAGTGCTTTCAACTCAGCCACATCTTGGCTATTAGCTTCTTCATGTTGTCTTAGCAAAGTTTAATGGATACAGTTCCACAGTTGTTGATGTGTTTGTGTGTATATTCGATTTTTATAAAGATGGTAGTAAGTCAATACATTTATCCTGATCTGTGTATTATTTGTTCACAAATTCAAGAAGCTTAAAGGCCATAAATATCAGTGTATCTCGTAAGGTAAACCAGTAGCTGATTATGTGGAGCCAAGTTACTTCTTTTCTTTTTGCGTTATCTCGTTTTGATTTTGTGCTGTCATAGAAGTTCATTTAGCTGCTTACTTTAAGATAACCTTGCATTACCACTGGTCTGGCCACGTTTGTTAAATCCTTATACTGATATTCTTCTAAAGAGTAAATCTCATTTTTCCAGACAAATTTTGAGGGGTTTCTCTGCTTTCTGGACAGGCAGCAGCCTCCGTAGGCACCCACACCCCGCCTTGCTGGAGGAGATGGGATGGGCGGGAGGTGGCTTCACCGTGACTATTTTTGATATGGGTCATTCTTAGCATGATTTGTAAAGGTCTCAGACAAACAGTTGTTGAAGCTTGCTTCTGTGGCATTTCTGAATTGTGGCAGAGCTTAGATCCTGCACCCAGGGCTCTGTTTTTCAAACAGCACCTTGCTCAGTTCTGTGAACAGAAGGCCTTGTTACTGAAGGAGGTGGAAGAGGAGTTTAGGGTGAAGAGGAGGAAGGGATGGACAGACCCAGGTGAGGAGAGGCCTGGTGATGGGGAAAGCTGTCATCTCAGTGTTAATCATCAGCTTGCTTCTAACACACTGGCTCATCGGGAGGTCATCCAGGCCGGTCAAGTTGAGAGACCTTGGGCCAAGGTGCTTGGTGGCACACGGGCGTCCACTGGATGGCCTGGAGGGGTAGGGGAGGGGAGCGTCTTCACTGGGTGGTGACCAGCTGGGACAGGACAGGTAGGGCAGGTGAAGGACACCCCAGGCCCTGGAGCCTTCGTCCTGGGATGGGTTTTAAGAACTCATCACTTTTGTTTTCTTTTGGCTTTTGTTTTTTGTTTTGTTTTGTTCTGTTTGTTTTGTTTTGTATTTCTTTGTTATTTCCTTGGGAAGGTAAGCGGAATGTGCTCATAGACCATCAGACTGACGCTTGTCGAAGGCAGGCCCTAGTCACGTAATTGCACAGGACAAGGAGGTCAGCGTGTGTGACGGCAGCGTGCTGTGCCGGCACATCGTGGAGTCCTAGAAACTCTTTAGTGCCTGCGGCGGTTCCCTCCACTGCTCTCTCCCTGGAGAGGACTGCAGCTCTCAAGGAGCACTCCCGGTGCGGTGTCTGCGGCGCCCGTTGTGGGTGACTTCGGGCTTCCCGCTTTTGTGTTGCTCTTCCTGGGATTCATTTTTTTATTGCTCTTCTTCCCCACTTGTAGGCCCAGCTCTGGCTTCACATAATCGCTTTTAGACCCAGTTTGGCTTCCCTTCATTAAGCTATGACCCTCCACCCCATTTTTTTTTTTTTTTTTAATTTGGGGAGGGAGGGAACGGGGTGGGCGAGAGAAAACTTGAAAGGTATCATTGGTTCTTCAAAAAATTATAGGTGACGATTATACCAGGGAATTGACTGATAGGAGTGGGTGCAGGACAGGAAAGGATCCGAGACACCCCACTACCACCACTCGGAAAACCCCAAGTCCAGGTCGACTAGGGAAAGGCTTAGACACTTTAGTGTATTTAAAGAGCATTTCAGTTAACATTTTCAACTATTTTTAAAGTTTGTGAATGGAGGTTATTTTGGACATTCTTAAATATGAATTCTCCAAAGGCATTTAGCCTTGACTTAATATTGAATCCTAAGGATTTTATGTAAGGTTTTTTTGCAACCTATTTAATTTTTTTAAATGCCTAACTTCTGAGGTGCATAAACCCGTGGTTTGTGTACTGGAGCCAAAGTGGAACTCACTGATTCATATTGGATCCCCAGGTATACCTCCTGCTGGTAGCATATGGCTGGAAAAGGCCGTTTGCCTCACACATTGTAACCTGCCTTGGCTGGTAAATGTTTTAAATGTCTCAACTCTCTCTTTTCTGTGTCATGTTTTGGTAGGAAATCTTTAAGATTGGCGGATGGAACAGGTATTTTAGTGAGACATTTCTTGAGTACTTGCTTTTTCCTTTTACTTCTAACAAACTAAAAGATAAGGAGGTCCTCACGTTGGTATTTTGCTTGGTTTTATTTTACTGATTTTAAAAGGTATGTAGAAAAATGTAGGCCTTTGAAAAGAAACAGCATGTAGTTTATTTTAATATGTTCCATAGAGTGGATAGGCAGACAGGTACTATGGTAATGTATTCTGTATTTAATAATTTAATATACTCTAGAAAGTAGACCTCATGCATTCTTTCAGCATGATTTTCTTTTAAACTACTTTTCATTTTAAGGGCACCCGTAGCAGAAGCTGATTTTTCAAGGACTATTTAAGTTGTATGCATTCTGTAGTGTTTTCTTAGGTGTGTAACATTTTTAATAACATGCACGCACAGAACACAGTGGTGCCCTGAACCAAAGGAGCACAAAAAGCCATCACTCATTTCTATAATCGAGCTTTGCTTTCCACAGGCGTGGGATCCAGGATGGTGTCCTCTATGAGGACTTGAACTCTTGGGCTTTAATTCCACTGTTTTAATTTTCAGGTACCACAACGACAAAGCACAGAGTGTGACCTTTTTCATGTCTGAGGTGATTCTGTTTGCTGGACGTGTCTTCTTCTTGCTACTGTTCATTTAGTAATGGGATCACCTGGCCATGCCATGCTCTGGGCTCTCCCTCTCTGTCCATTTCTATTTTGCTTTCCTGGCTAAATCATCTACCATTCTTATCACTGGTAGCTCCTGTCCCATTCCGAGACTCACTCTCTCAGACTTTCCCATCTTTCTCGCTTTCCATGCTCCTCTCCTCTGCCTCCTGGCTCCACACTGGGTGAGGGCTGTATTCCTGCCACTCTGCTCCGCCTCAGCCTTGAGAACTCCACGTGGGCTGGGAGGGAAGGTGCTGACCTTTCTCACACTGTGTTTACAACTCCATCACCTCTCAACCTTTGCTTTGACAGGTCTTTACTCACGATTTATTCCTCCAGGTCTTTGATTGGAGAGAGTAACTTTTTAATTCTGTTGTTTTGCAGTTTGGCTCTGTAGGAGTGAGTGGCGATTCAGATGCCAGCGTCCCGCAGTGTGCGGTTCGTGCCCTTAACCACCCGCTTCTTTGTTTCCCGCCCCTCTGCTTTCGCAGGAGCTCTTGTGCTTGAGTTCAGTGTTAGTGGTAGCGTGGCTCACTCCACTTGGAGGTGGCGGCCGTCTGACCGCGTGTTACCGCTTTGCCGACGGGGCCTCCCAGCCCTGATGTGTGTACACTCTGCAGGCTGCACCCGGGGTGGCTCTGGTTGGGGGCGAAGCTGTGTTGACTGGGAGAGCGTTGGAAATTCAGACGTCGAGAGATGACGGGAGTGCGTTTCTCTGGGTTTGATCTCCATCCCGTTTTCTCCCAGACACTGCACTAAACTTGTGGGAATGCCGTTGCCTGTTCTACTCCTTTGTTCACTTTGCGTTAACGGCTGTGGTAACTTTTTCAGGATCTATGTGAAGAATGGTAATGACATAGTTGAAAAGAAAATGTACTGTTTTGTGTTTCATTTGTGTGATTTCATACCAAAAAATGTGTTTGAACTATATTGTGTGTAATTTGGAAGTCATGTTAATAAAACCTTGCAGTTCCACTCTGGTTCCGTAGCCTTCATTTTTATCTCGGGGCTCAGGTCGGTACCTGTGTGCCCAGGACGTTACTTCCGCACCTCTGTAAGGGGCCAGGCTCGGGGGCTGCCCTTGCGCTCCCCAGATTGGCTGCTGGGTTGCAGCCCGCGGCTTTCACGCAGCTCTCTCATTAGTGGGCCTCGAAGGTCAAGGGCAACTGCCACCTCCTTGCCTGCATTCTGGGTGTTGCATGACTCCGAACTGACCAGGCAGATGGCATCGAAGTATGCTGCTTTTGGTTGGGGGTGGAGGAGTTAGTCTTTTTAATTTTTTAAAGCATTACAGATAATTTTTACAGGTCTTCAGAAGAGACTTGTATTCCAGCATGACAATAAAAGACCGAAGATGGGAAGCTCAGTCTCCCGTGACACCGTTCTTCCACGGTGGCGTGTTCTTGCCATGTGCAGGCCTCGCTGGAGGTTGTGATCACAGTGCATATACCATCATGCATATTTTTCATTTCACGTATCCCACGCGTTTTTCATGTTGTTAGAAATTGCTCATAATTTATGATCTATTTTGAAAATGAAGTCTTTAAAAAGAAGGCAGCTCTGTTTCCAGAAACCGCTGTTAAAGGAAACAAGAAGTTCCCATCACACCCCCCGCTGTGCCCTGTGATGGGCCCTCTTCCCCTCTCACCCGGATGCTGGTGTTGGTGTCTGTGCTGGGGTTTGGGGGGCGCTGGTGACCAGCTCCAGCCTGCCTGTGCACCGTGATGGGCTGACTTCCCTCTCACCCCAACGCTGGTGTTGGTGTCTGTGCTGGGGTTCAGGGGCGCTGGTGACCAGCTCCAGCCCACTCTCCACCTGCAGCACCCTCTCCTTTCTTACGTAGAAACAGGACCACCCATCTCAGTCAGTGCCATTTCCTTTGGTCCCCTTGAGTTTGATGGAAGACATGAGGCTCCCTTGACAGGCCTCTCCCTTCCTTCGTGGGACAGCCTATGGGTCAGTGGCTGTGAGAGCCGAAGCAGATTGGGACATGGTGGCACCCTTTCTGTCATCCCTCTGGTCCAGGCCGGTTTGCAGGGCTTGGCAGAGCCACCCAGCAGGACCCTGGGGAAGAGCACAGTGGCTGTGGAAGCACTGTTGGGTATGTGGGAAGAAGGCACATGCGAGGTTCCGGCTGTGTTCATCCCTGAGAGCAGGTTTCGTAGTCTCACTGCCAGGGCTGGAAGCAGACCGTCCAGGCAGGTGCGGGAGGGCCACACAGCCATTCTTCATGCTCTTCACCTCTGTGTAATGCACATGTGAATTCTAGTGACGTAATTGAAAATGTACTGTTGTTTCATTTGTGTGATTTCATATCAAAAAATGTGTGTGAACTATATTGTATGTAATTTGGATGTCATGTTAATAAAACCTTGCAGTTTCCACTCTGGTTCCGTAACGCAAATGGGTGCCTTCCACAAGCAGGGTGGCCTGCAGTGGGCAGACGGTGGCTGCTTTCAAAGGTAACATTTTATCACTCTGTTTTCCCCGTTCTCGTAAGGATGAAAAGGAAAGTGCCTTGGTTTGGACCCAAGTAAGGGAGGAAGAAAACAAGAGAAGAGGCAAATTTGGGAAATTGAAATGGAGGAGGAAGCGATAGGTAACAAAAGTGAAATGTGTTGGGTGAATTTCTCAAATCCGATTTAATTTTTAAGCCTAAATCATAATCTGAGAATGCCATGTGATTAGAACCCAAAGCAGTTTTGTTCCACTTCAATCCATAGTCCAAGAATAAGTCTTTCCTTATTTTTAAAACCTGGACTTTGGGTAATGGGATCTCTACAGAATACGGGCAAAAAACGACTTGACATTTCAGGGAGAAAATGGGGCTTTCTTTGAATTAAGGGGAGACTCAAGAGTGGTAGTTCCTTTGAAGAAGGTATTGTTTTTTCCCATCATTGCTCCCCGAGCAGTGCCTGGCATGCTGGAGGTCTTGGTGTGTCTTTATTTAGTGCAACCAATTACGTGAGGCAGTGTATTTGTGGCAGGCCCAGGGGTGTCCCTGGGCACAAGGCCTTTGGAGGTCTGGAAGTGGTTTAGGTGTGTGGCACTGATAACTCCTGTTGAAACATGGCAGCTGAGTCCTGAAATCTCACCCTTGGCGGTTTCTGCCTGTCTCACCTGGAGTGCAGTGGTGTAACCACCGCTCAGTGTAGCCCTGACTTCCTGGGCTCAGCTGATGCCACCTCAGCTTCCCCAGTAGCTGGGACCACAGGCGTGCACCACCGTACCCAGCTAAGTTTTAATATTTTTAGAGACAGGGTTTCGCCATGTTGTCCTGTTTGGTCTTGAACTCCTGGCCTCAAATGATCTGCCTGCCTTCACCACCCAAAGTGCTTGGATTACCGTTGAGAGCCACCATGTGCAGCCAGGTCCTTTTCTTATTCAAACATGTATTTGCATGTTTTGAAAGAGTGACTTACAGTCACGTCTGAAGGGAAAACTAAGTGATAGTTGTGTGGGAAACCCACCGTACTGACGGTTGGTGGCTCTAGGAACAGAAGCACAGAACCATGCGTTGTACACCTCGAGGTGCAGCTCATTGCTGTGTGCGTAAAAGAAATGAGAAGCACAGCAGTTCTGAAGCTTCAGGCTCGAAAATGAAGCTTTCTTGCTGACCTTTGGTGTTGCCTGTAGGCTGCAGCGAGAGGGCAGAGGTCCTTGCAGCTGTTCTCTAGGGTCCGACGCCGATCCAGACAGGAAAGTCAGTGGGGCATTCTGGACGTGTCATCGCACCAGGCTGCAGAGCTGGACACTGAGGAAACCCCTCCAGAAAGAAAGCCGCACCTCCCGGCCCTACCGCAGGTGACTAGAGGACAGGGCAGATGGAGAGGAGTACTTCTCTGATTCCAAGTAACAGCTGCTGTTGAGAAGAGGAGACGTAATGAAAACCCACACCTAAGCTCTTTACCCAGCTTCGAAAGCAAGCCTGGATGTTTTCAATCTCAGATGCTAGTCTGTTTTTTCCCTAAAATTGACAATGGAGGTAATTTTTTCTCGCCACCAAAGGAGAGCACCTGTGGATGGTATCGGAAGAATACCATGTTTTATTTTATTTTATTTTATTTTTTTGAGACAGGGTCTTTGTCACCCAGGCTGGAGTGTGCAGTGGTACAATCTCAACTCACGGCAGCCTTGACCTCCTGGGCTCAAGAGACCCTCCCCTCTCAGCCTCCCGAGTAGCTGGGATTACAGGCGTGCACCACCACAGCTGGCTAATTTTTGTATTTTTTGTAGAGATGGGGTTTCACCATGTTGCCCAGGCTGGTCTTGAACTCCTGAGCTCAAGTGATCCACCCGCCTTGGCCTCCTAAAGTGCTGGGATGACAGGCATGAGCCTTCCAGTGCTGCCCCTGGCTTAGGCTTCTTCCCTGGCCCTTACATTGCCAGTGTGCACCTCAGTCACCAGAGGCAGGCTGTGCCCCCGAGATGATGGCACCATCCTGGCCAGGGAGCCACTGATGACAACCATTCAGATGATGTCATGTGAAGCTTCCTGAAATTTTCTCTTCCATTAGTCTTCGGATTAATCAGAGGAAAATGCTTATTTAACAAAATTAATAGATTAAAACCCCAGTTCTTAGAAAAAAAAATCAATGAAATAGACAAACCACTAACTCATTAAGAAAAAAGAATGTACAAATAAAAAGAAACACAAGGAAGGAATTACTATTGATAAAAAGGAGTTTTTTAAATTGTAAAACATGTAACATCAAATTATGTGAAACATGTAACATCAAAACTATACACCAATATGTATGATTTTAACTGTCAGTGTCCAGTTCTGTTATATGATATATGTTCACATTGCTGCACAGCTGTCCCCACTATCCATCTCCAGAACCTTTTCATCTTACAGAACTGACACTCTGTCCGCATGAAACACAAACTCTCATCCCCTTTCCCTGAGCCCCCAGCACCCCCCACTCCACTTCCTGCCTCTGAATTTGACGACTCTAAGTGCCTCACGTGGGTGGGATCCTATGGTACTTACCCTTTTGTGACTGGCCTATTTCACTTGGCACGATATCCTCAAGGTCCGTCATGTAACAGCCCGCATCAGGATTCCCTTCCTTTTCAAGTCAGAGTCATATTCCATTATAAACACAGAGCGCATCTGTTACCCATTCACCCATCAGTGGACGCTTGGGACGCTTGACAATGACAAAGGCTGTTATGAACGTGAGTGTGCACACGTCTTTTCAAGACCCTGCTTCCATTTCTCTTGTGGCTGTATGGGGGTGTGGAAATGCTGGGTCGCATGGCAGTTCTATGTTTAATTTTTGAGAAGCTGGCATTCTCTTTTCCACCGCAGCCACCACATTTGACATCCCCACCAACAGCGCTCAAGGGTCCCTTCCATTTCACCACATCTTCACCAACATGTGCCGTTTTATGTTTCTCTGTTTTTTTGTGTCATAGCCGCCCTAATGGGTGTGAGGGGGAGTCTCATCATGGTTTGGAGTTGCATTTCCCTAAGGGCTAGTGAGGTTGGGCATCTTCTCATATGCTTGTGGGTCGTTTGTGTCTCTTCTGTGGAGAAACACCTATTCAAGTGCTTTGCCCATAAAAGAGATTTTGTAAGCAATAAAAGACTACTTTGTAGATCTTTTTGCAGATCGTTTCAAAACCTATGTGATATGGATAATTTCGTAGGATAAACAGTGTATATCAGTTTCAACTGCTGTGGAGAACTAAAGCTCATACCAGCCAATCTCCACAGAAAAAATAAAGAAAATGGTAAAAACAAAACAAAAACCAAAAAACAAAAAACGAGGCACACAGAAAGGCCTACATGTTACAGAGGAATTCTAAATGTTGAGAGACTAGATATAACTTATGCTGCATAAATTGTTCCAAAGCATTTAAATAGAAAATTTCCACGTCTTTTTAATGAAGCAAATATATCAGTTATATCTAAACCTGGAAGAGATAGCACAAAAAAGATGACCAACTAATAATGTTTATAAATATTGATGCAAAAAAATCCTAAATAAAATACTGGTGAAGCAAATACTACATTAAGAAACACGAGGCTGGGTGATAGGAGGTTCTTGTCTGTAATCCCAACACTTTGAGAGGCTGAGGCAGGCGGATCACTTGAGGTCAGGAGTTTAAGACCAGCTTGGCCAACGTGGGGAAACCCTGTCTCTACTGAAAAAAAAAGAAAAAAAAAAAAAAAAAAAAGTTAGCCGGGTGTGGTGGCAGGCACCTGTAATCTCAGCTACTGAGAAGGCCGAGGTGGGAGGATCGCTTGAGCTGAGGAGGCGGAGGTTGCAGTGAGCAGAGATCCTGTCGCTTCACTCCAGCCTGGCCAGCAGTGAGACTCTGTCTCAAAAAAGGGGGGGAAAAAACTTTTATGAAGACACAAAAGCAGTTCGCAGTGAATTCCCTGTCTCGAAGCCCCCATTTGTGGAGGGATATTTCATTCCCGGAGGACCCCAGACAGCCTCCCTGACGGCCACGCTTGGGGGCTGCATCAGGAATTTCAGGACCTGGGCGATTCTCCAGTTCACTTTTTTTGTTTTTTCTTTTTGCGGAGCTTATCTGGTCAGGCGGTTCTTCTGTCCCTGCCCCAGGGTGAGCCCCGAGGCGCCCCGGCCCTGCGCCCCCAGCGTCCCCGCACCAGCCCCGTGCGGCCTCCAGCTGGCTGCGTCAGAGCAGGGAGCCCGGGCCCGCCTGGCTGCCCGGAGAGTCCCAGAAGGCAGCGCAGGGACAGCCCCGCTGAGCCCGTGGCTAAAGCAGGCCGGGCCGCCGCGCACCCCCGCACTCCTCCCCCGGACCGCGAGGCTCCGCGCGCGCATCTCTGCAGCCCCGGGAACCTCCGGGCCGCCCTTGTCTCGGGCCTCGCCGCGCCGCCCGCTGCAGACCAGGACTGCGCTCTGTCTGCCCACGGCCCCCGCCTGGCACAGACTCTGGGGACCTTTCCTCAGTGCTGCCTGGACATCCGAAGGGGCTGGGATGCCTGTCCCTGCTGGGAGCGAGCACCAGGAGAGGGTGAGGGGTGCGCCACAGGCTTGCTTTCCTGCCGGCCGGAGGGGACCCCGTGCCCCCTTCTCTGCCTCTGTCCCTCTCTTTCTCTCTGACCCTGCTCTCTCTCTTCCCTCTTCTCCGCTCTTCGTTCCCCCACAGCAGCCCTCCCTATTCCTGGACACGCCCAGAACCCCGCGGAGATCTGTCCTCTAGGCCTGCCCACTCCTCTCTGGCCCTTTGAGGATTACAATTTGTTAAGAACGAACAAGTTAGCAACTAGTGTTTCTAAACAGTGAGTTTTCACACATTCCAGTTTCATATGAAAAGTTTGCCTTACGCTCCTGATAGCCAGGACATTGAAGCCACCTGGGTCTCCTCTGCTCCCCCCACCCCCGGGCCTGGACGGTCAGTGCCGGCTCTGCTCGCACCATCTGCGTCCACCCAGAGGGTCTGGCCGTGGGAACAGCGCGTGTCTGGCCCGCACTTCTGTTCTTAACCTCTCAGTGTATTCAGGTTTCCCCAGGCAGAGCCGTTAGCATATCGACAGCTAAAAACCCAACCAAAACCACAACCAGCCAAGTAACAAGGCGACGATCGGCCTTGGGTCTGCCAGGGCAGGGAGCGCAGGTTCCGCTGCTCAGCTGGAGGCGCAAGGACGGCCGTGGGGCTCCAGTACAGGGACCCGGCCCCGCGGGGTTGAGTGACACCGTCGGCCAGGAGGAGCCCCGTCCACGCTTGGGCAATGAGCAACCGCAGCCGGCCGCGCAGCCTGGGGGCCGTCTCCCTCTCCAGCCCCCAGGTTCTCTGGTCCACGACTGGCTCTTGCCCTGATTCCATTGGGGCTGAGTCACAGCCAGGGAAGGGGCTGAGGCAGAGCAACGCTGGGTGAACCCCGTCTTCCCGAGGCCATGCTTGCACCAGGAAGAGAACACAGTGAACCCCCTGAGCACCAACAGGCCCCATACCCCCCACGAGCAGCCCAGCCTTCTCCCTACCTGCCACACTGGCCATGTCCGTAACCCTGCCCAGCATCCCATCCAGGCCGTGTGGGTCCACACGTGGCCACCAGCTTCCTTTCAGGACAAGAGAAAACTGAGCCTCTCCTGTTCCAGCAGGCCTTTCTGGGGCCTGTCCTGCTTGCCTTGTGGCAGCCGAGGTATGTGATGGATGGCAGCCAGCCTCCCCTCCCATGACCCCGAGAAGTCCTTCCAGCCCCTCCCTGAGGCTGCTCCTGGCTGAATTCTTGTGTAAGTGGATGCGGGGTCTGGAGACACACCCGGCTGGGCCAGACCCCATGAGGAGAAGCTGCGCAGGAGCCTGCAGGACTCAGTCCAGGTCAGGGCTCTCACACCCGTTGGGCGGCCTCTGCTTCCTGATGTGGCTGTGCCCAGATGCCCGGGCGTGTGCGTGTTTAACCTGCTCGGAGATACTGGTGCTGCCCACATTCGTTCATCGGTTGCTTATTCACTCATTCATGAACTTGATACTTACTGAGTGCCACTGTGTGGCATTTCTGCGGTGATGGACACAGTGGGGCTTCTGCAGTGGACACAGTGGGTCTCCTGCGGTGATGGACACAGTGGGGCGTGGCAGCGGGTGGCACAATCCAGCCCTGTCCGCGTGAAGCAGACAATTCTGGTGGCAAAGAGCTGGCTCCATGGCAGGGGTAAAAATATGCCCAAAGACACCAGCACTTGACCTTTGTGTGCCCCGAGCCGGCAGAGCTGCCCTGGCTTGCCCAAGACATCGCGGGTCTTGTAGCAGATCTGGCTCCCTATGGAGCCATCTTGGGAAAATGTACACTTTTTCCATGGATGAGTATATTTGAGAAAGGCCTTTTGGG
Source organism: Rhinopithecus bieti (assembly GCF_001698545.2). Taxonomy (NCBI): domain Eukaryota; kingdom Metazoa; phylum Chordata; class Mammalia; order Primates; family Cercopithecidae; genus Rhinopithecus; species Rhinopithecus bieti. Next base: position 1,851,892 of record NW_016821745.1, on the reverse strand, counting down.
GTACTAGTGTTGAGCCTGGCGTGAAGGCAAACCTCATGGCTTCATGGCCAGCCCACCTAGTTCTTTTTTCACCCCACACTCCTCAAGATCCTTCTCTGAATGGCTCTGATTACTTAAAAAGTGAAAATCACCATCAAAGGTTGAAGACTTACTATCGTTTCAGATATTCCTTACAAAAAACAAGCAAACAAAACTACACCATTGACTTTGGAAGCAACAGCAAAAGCAGAGGCCCCAAATCTCTCAAATGTGCACCCAACCAGCTTCCTGGCGGCTGTTCCAGGATGTTCTCGTGACCAGGTAAAAACCAGCATGGATTTAGAGAGGAAAGGAGAAACAAAACAAATCATTTCTTAAACATTTTAAATTGAAATATTTTATTTTTGCTTACAAAGAACTAAGCTGTCATTGAGACACATTTGGAAAATATAGAGGAGGAAAGGGAGAAAATAAAGTCACTTATAATTGCATCGCCCAGAGAGTGGGTTCCTACACACACACACACACACACACACATGCACCCAAGTGGGCCAGGCTGCACACTGCGTTATGGAACCAGCTTTTGTCACCACGTAATGTATGTAAATATTTGCTGAGGAGGTTAAATATTCTTCCCCAGTGTCACCTTACATAACTGAGTAGCAATCCCTTACATGGATGGCCCTTACTTTCCTTAACCCCTAGTGATGGCAATTTAGGCTGCTGCCCAAATTTGTTGTACTATAAATACCACTGTGGAAAACATACTAGTGGCTATGTCATGTGCAAATCCATAATCATTTCCTTGGTGTAAATTCTAATTAATTAAAATTACTGAGCCAGTGAATACATACAAATGCTAAGGCTTTGGTAACTTATGGCCAAGTTTTAAAAAGATACATTGACTTCCGCCCCCGTTGGAACCCCAGGTTAGGAGAAGGAGCATCTCCCAAGGCATGGCAACTCTAAATACATTCATGTCCTAAGGACTTCTTCCTCCCGGCATTCATCCCCCCGGAACCGCCGGGCTGGCCCTGAACTCTGTGTCTGTCAGGTGGAATGTAACCACCTGGAAAGCAGAGGCGGGCACTGCCGTTTGGGAGAAAGACTAAGCGCAAAGGTGGAAGCTGGAACGAGGCCCGCAAAAGGGAGGGTGTTTGGGAAGAATGACAGGGGTGGAGGGTCTGGGCTTGCCCAGGGCAGCGCCCCCCGCACGGTGCAAGGAACCAAGCAGACGGTGAGCACCACAGCAGAGTGTTTCCTGGCTCCTTCCCTTAACTGCGCAGTGTGGAAAACCATTTACCTTCTCAAAGTTAATTCCTTGTCTGTGATCTGAGGAGACCCGCATCAGCACGATCCGGAAGTCAAAGGCGAAGGCAGGCTCAGAACCACTGTTACTTTCATCAATGACAGGATGGGTGGAGAGGCAGAACAACTGGAAGGAAAGACAGAACCCACCCCCTAAGTGTTTCATATTAAGAATCTGTCTTCCCCCACCCACACACGAGATCCTATGCAATTTCAGGGAAGAGTGGAGGAATTATTTAAGATCTTCTTTAGCCCCTGGTATAGGTCCGGCTTGAATCAAAAGTTTCTTCACAGATAGGCTCAACCATGACTGAGCCACTGAAGAAGATGGGCCGCTCTCCCTCCCCCTCTCCATAATCCCTCCCTCCCTCCATAATCCTTCCCTCTCCATAATCCCTCCCTCCCTCCATAATCCCTCCCCCTCTCCATAATCCCTCCCTCCCTCCATAATCCTTCCCTCTCTGTAATCCCTCCCTCTCTCCATAATCCCTCCCTCCCTCCATAATCCCTCCCCCTCCATAATCCCTCCCTCTCACTATAATCCCTCCATCTCCATAATCCCCCCCTCTCTCCATAATCCCTCCCTCCCTCCATAATCCCTCCCTCTCCATAATCCCTCCCCCCCATAATCCCTCCCTCTCACCATAATCCCTCCATCTCCGTAATTCCTCCCTCTCTCCATAATCCCTCTCTCTCTTCGTGGCCCTGCTCTCTCTCTCTCTGTGGCCCTACTCTCTGTCTCCCCACATGGCCCTGCTTTCTCTCCCTCTCTCCATGGCCTTGCTGTCTCTCTCTCCCCCCATGGCCTTGCTGTCTCTCTCCCGGTGATGTCTCTCTCTCTCCCTTCCCGTGTGACCCCACTCTCTCTCTCTTCATGACCTCTCTCTCTCTCTCTCTGTGGCCCCGCCTTCATTCTCTCCATGACCCCCCTTCTCTTCATGGCCCATGTCCTCCGACACTCCCACTGGAGCTGAGGAGAAACCGTTCACCCAAGCTCCCCGGTTCTGCCTCCTGCCCTGGGGAAGGAGTGTCCACACCCAGCCCACAGGCAAGTTCCTGTGCCCTACTCGCCCCACGGCCCCTGTCCCAGGAGCCCTCCCCTCTTCTCAGAGAGGGATTTGTTGTTTAAGCTGTGCCTTAGTCTAAGGCTAGAGGATTTATGTTCCTAGCTAGCACGCTCCTGCTCAGTGGTTCAGGTGCCCTGAATTGAGGTGTGGTCGGGAATGCTAATTCCAACCTAGTGTGAGGCTGGCCCTGAAAACAGTGCCCAGCCCTTCTCCCCTCATGCTTCATCCCCTGCCTCTCTGCACCTCTCTCTCACACACTAGCGCACAGGATGCACTCTCACAGACACACATATGCACGCTCACACTCATACACATGCACATTCACACACTCATACACACACAAATGCACATTCACATTCACACTCATGTGCACACTCACACGCACATTCACTCATGTGAATATTCACACACTTATACACACTCACAAATGCACACACACTCATATGCACACACGCACATTCACACAATGCACATTCACACACTCATACACACAAATGCACATACACATGTGCACGCTCATGCACATTCACACTCACACATGCACATTCACACACTCACATGTGCACAGTCACGCACATTCACATTCACAACGCACATTCACACACATACAAATGCACATTCACATTCACATGTGCACACTCACGCATTCACACAATGCACATTCACACACTCATACACACAAATGCACATTCACACACATGGCGGCACACTCACTTCACATTCACACTCACATGCACATTCACACACACTATGCACATTCACACACAAATGCACATTCGCAGACCACAGATACACATGCACATTCCATACATTCAGCACATATGCACTTCACACACGCACATTCACACATATGCACATGCACATACACATGCACATTTGCGGCAGAGTACACATGCCAACATTCACACACATGTGCTCACATTCACATATCATACAAATGCACATTCAATTCATACACGTGCACATTCACACACATACACACATGCACATACACACACGCTGCACATTCATACATTTCAGACACACTCAGGCACACACAGACACATATGCCATTTCACACCCATACACAGATACACACATTACACCCACGACACACTCATACACCGACATATACACATTCACACATATATACACCATTCACCGGGGCCCACTCAGACCAGACACACATATTGCCACATTTCACACACACATGAATGCACACACAGACATACACAGGACACAACTCAAACTCACATACATGGACACATTCAAACACTCATACACAGTCATCCCCTTGGACACCCCAGTGGCCCCAGTGGCAGCCAGTGGATCTGTGTCTCTGTGGCATGGACTGAGAGTGGCCAGAGCCCATCTCTCTTAGGAGGCCCCAGGGCCCCACCTGCTCCTTGGTAGGGGCCAAGGTCACAGGCTGCAGGAGGGGCAGGAGGAGCAGTGGTGAAAGCCCACCTCAGAGGCTGGTAGGGCTGGGCAGAGGGACACGACATGACAGGGAGAGCTGCTGGGTGTGCCCAGCCAGGGGCCGGGGCAGGTGTGGGAGGTAGGCAGGCCTGTCCTGGTCTAGCAGGTCCCACTGGAGGAAGCTCCCCCGGGCTGCTTAAGACAATGAAAGCCTCCACCCTCTGTCTGGCACACTTGCAGACAGTATTTTAAAACTCATTTCCCTGACCTAAAAAGGGTCTTTTTTGACTGAACACCTAGTCTTTGAGAACTGACACCAGCACTCTGCCTATAAATAGCTTTGATCGCCTGCCAGGAGGGTCGCTGTGGCTGCTGTGGTGTTCAGGGAGAGCTTGGGTCTTTGCAGGTGTCTGGGGACCTAGGGTCACCTCCTGCCTATGGCCCCAGCATGGGGGATCACATGGAGTTATTTTAAATTACGGAACTGGGAAGAGGTGCCGGGGTTGGGGCACGTTGTCAGCTGGCATTCTGTCAACCATGCCCAGGCAGGTGGCTGAGACCCCCCATCTCACAGCTGCCTCCTTGCCCTCGCCCTGATTGCTGTTCACCAAGGTGGCCTGGGCACCTTAGCACAGGGATGTGAGGGGCTGTGTGAGAGAGAGAGACTCAGGAGTGGGGTGTGGGCAGGACCAGAGACCCACAATGGCCTATGATGCCTTCCATGGGATCCTGGGTCTGTGCACTTTAAAATTAGTTCATCATCTTGTGTTTTGGAAGTGTGTTCCTTATATTAAACTAGGAAAATACAGCAAATAGAACAAATCTGCCTGTATTTTTTTAAGTTAACTGAAATCCAGCCAGGTACAGTGACTCACACCTGTAATCCCAGCACTTTGGAAGGCCGAGGCGGGTGGATCACCTGAGGTCAGGAGTTCGAGACCAGCCTGGCCAGCATGGTGAAACCCCGTCTCTACTAAAAATACAAAAATTAGCTGGGCGTGGTGGCGGACACCGGTAATCTCAGTTATTTGGGAGGCTGAGGCAGGAGAATTGTTTGAACCCGGGAGGCAGAGGTTGCAGTGAGCTGAGATCGCACCACTGCACTCCAGCCTGGGCAAGAGAGCGAGACTCCATCTCAAAAACAAAAAACGAAAAACATATATATATATACACGCACACACACACACATACATAAAATAAATAAAAATAAATAAATAAATACAGCTACTGAAACCCTACCACGTGTTGGTGTGCTGCCTAATTCCAGCCAATGCTTCATCTTAGCAGCAACCGCGATCTCTCTGGGCCGCACACGATCTGCCTCTGCCTTGGACTGTTTTTGATGCGTTGCCTGGGAGCTTTGTACATTCATTTATCTTTTTCCACAGTTGTAATAATTGCCTGGTGATTTCAAGCTTTTTTTTTTTTTTTTTTCTTTTTGGCTGAGCTCAATTCTCTGGGCAGCATTCTTCCAATCCACCTCGTGGAAGTCCTGGGCACATCTCAGCCACTTCTCTTTCCTTCTCTTTTCTCTTCTCCTGGGGTCTTTCCCTTTTTGGCACTCAGCTCCAGAACTCACCTTCCTTCTCTCTTTTGCCATATTTCCTGCCGCCTGAAGCCCCAGCCTCATGTATGCTCACAGCCCTCCCAGTGGAGCAAGGAAGGTTCCAGTGTCTAGAACAGAGAGTGAGCTGTGACCAGAGGAGAGGTTGGCAGTGTTGGTACATTCGCTGAGGGGTCTTGGGAGAGGTGCCTGTGGCTCACCTGCCCTGGAACGGTAGGCTGCGCCTCTGCCCCACTCTGCCTGGCTGGCCGGGTGTCCAGGGCAGGTGCTCCCCACTGAGGGACATGTAGGGCTGGGGTTCCCTCACCACTCCCTTCTTTCATTCTTGATGTGGCCCTGGACACAGAGCAGGGACTTTAAAATTGCTCCCACAACCCACTAGTGGGTCCTGAAATCAATTAGTCATCAGCTTGAATCAAGAGATGATACTGTGGTGTAGGGTAAATATTCTTGGCAAACTCTGGCTTTGGTGTGACACACGTGTGCAGGTGCTGCGGTGACGGTGTGCTCCCGGGTGTGTGTGGCCCGTCATCCCACACGGTTACTGCACACTCAGCCTGACACGGTTTCTGTACATGTTATAAACAATCTTCCAGTAGGTTTTTATTTCTGAAATTTTTTTTGTGACAAAGGAGAAAAAGCTGAAAGAGGTGGTTTTTCTTTCAGACACAACCTCAAGGCAGGGCATCCCTGGGGCAGCTGGTCACCACCCAGAGAGTGGGGCTGTCTGTGGCGCTGGGGAGGGCCTCCTATCCCAGGACGGCCAGCCTTGGCCAGGCCCCTGGGCCCTCCTGATGCTGGCCCTGCGTCGCCGCCTGCCTGGGTTGGGCTAACCCTAACCCAGCTCCAAGCACTTGCTAGTGGTGAGGCAGTCTCTGTGTTTCACCAGCCTGGATTCCAGGAGAGTGTTCCTTAGGGTCAGCAGAAACGCTCCATCTCTTCACCTGGGTTCTCTATGCTCTAGAACGCTTTCCACACAGGCTTTGACTACAAGAGGACACCACCCGTCCCTGTTTCAGAGCGAACACTGTTTCTGTCCACGTACCTCTGTCCGGGGGTCGGCGCCCCTCGGCCTGGCTGTCCATCCCCTCCTCCGCACGCCCAGAGCCCTGGCCTTCCCCGTCTGGCACATATGTTAGTTCAGTCTGAGACCTGCTTCTGGAGCTGGAGAGGATGGGCTGGAGGGAAGGAGCTGCTGCAGTGAGTGGGTGGCCCCGGCCGAGTCTGTGCTGCCTCTGCTCCCCGCGAGACCTTGCGCCACCTCTGAGACCTGCTCTTCCATCTGCACAGAGGGAGTCGTGGTGACAGGATGTGGTTTCCCGTGGAACCTTTAGGACGGCTCTGGGCGCTCGGGACTCGGTCGCTATCAGGGTGAGATGTCAGAGGTGGCCTTTGCCCTCTGCCCTCAGCCAATACTCTTCCTGATCTCCAGATTTTTCTATTTATTTCCTCTCTTGTGCTGACGGCCGGCACCATCCCCTCCCATCTCCCACGCCCCTTCCTCCGTGCCTTTGGCTGATGCCTCCTGCGGGTCCCGGACTCAGGGCGGCCTCTCCGGAGGGTCGGCCCCAGCACCCCGAAGCTGGACTGACCCCTCTGGAGAGGAAGGCGTGTGACCCCCTGGCTCTCATCTCGCTGCCCCTCCTTGACGCTCCCGTGGGTGGAGGTGGCCTGTAGTCATCTGCCCCCGGTTTGAAGGGACTTTGACGCTTGAATCCTTAAGGGCTCACCTGGGCTGTCCGACCTCGGCCCAGGGCTCCGGCCCCGCGGCCACCGCCTGCGCTTCCCCGACGCGAGCACCAGAGGGCGCCCAGACTCCACCAGGGCAGCGCGGGGACGGCTCCCTCCAGCCCCGGGCCCCAAGTCCACGGCTCCCCCCAGCCCCGGGACCCCGGCTCCCCGCAACCCACGGACCCCGGCTCCCCGCACCCCCGAGTCCCCG
>NW_016821745.1:1835814-1840994 GCF_001698545.2 Rhinopithecus bieti | reverse complement strand
CCCCAGATTCCCCCAGACCCCAGACCTCGGCTCCCCCCAGCCCCAAGTTCACGGCTCCCTCCAACCCCGGAACCCCAGATCCCCCCAGCCCTGGGTCCACGGTTTCCTCCAGCCCCGGGCCCCAAGTCCACGGCTCCTTCCAGCCTCGGGATCCGGGTTCCCCCCAGCCCTCGGACCTTAGCTCCTCCCAGCCCCCGACCCGTGGCTCTCCCCAACCCCAGGCCCCAAGTTCACGGATCCCTCCAGCCCCGGGACTCCGGCTCCTCCCAGCCCCGGGTCCACGGCTCCCTTCAGCCCGGGCCCCAAGTCCACGGCTCCTTCTAGCCCGGGACCCCAGCTGTCCCTAGCCCCGGGACCCCGGCTTCCCCCACTCCTGGGCTCCAAGTCCTCGGCTCCCCACAGCTCCGGGACCCAGGACTCCCCATAGCCCCGGGCCTGCAGTCAGCGGCTCCTCACAGCCCTGGGACCCTAGCTCCCCCAAGTCCAGGGCCCACGGCTCCCCCCAGACCCGGGACACTTGTGGAGAAGAAGCCAGGAGCTGGTCCAATGGCAGGTGCCATCTGCACCCAGCACCCCGCAATTCTGGAGAGAGCATGGAGGTGCAGGGAGAGGAGAGAGCCCGGACATGAGTAGGTAAAGTCCTCAGACGCCCACGCTGTGCTGCTAGTGCCTTTTACACGCGGAGGCTGTGGGGGCTGAAAGACGCCCGGGAGCCCTGGCTTGACCAGGGCTGGAGAGGAGGAGAGCACCGGCCTGCATCCCTCGGAAGCCGAGTTGGAACTGCGGAAGGAGCCTCCTGCTGCAGTCTGCTGGTGTTCGGTGCAGGTCCAAACTGTGGATGGGCTCCAGGGCACGCCCGGGAGGGGCGGCTGCTTCTCTCCCGGGTGGTGCTGGTCGCTCTGCAGCTCGGCCCTGGGGGAGCCAGGCCCAGGACAGTGCCCCAGTCGGAATCTTTGGGAGGTGGGACCTGGACACTGGGCCAAGGCTCACCCTTTGAGGCCGCAGGCACGGGAGGGAAGATTGTGCTGTCCCTTGCCACTCACAGAATAGTAAGAAGAACAGCAGCCCTAAGAATGGCGCGCAGTGGAGTAAACACGGGCAGGCTCAACCGTGCCTTGGCTTCCCAGGCTGCGCAGAGACTCGGACCCTCTTTCTGAAATGGTAGGGACCACATTGTCCTCTCCACAGTCCCATTCCTCTGCGGAGGCTCCTGGCCGGTGGGGCCTGCCTGCTAGAGGGCCGCCTGGGCCATGAGAGCCGCAGAGTTCTGGCCAGAGGCCTTCAGCTGGGATTCTGAGACCTAAGCCATGGGGTGAACAGACGCTCAAGGGGTGGGGCCTTAACGTCCCTCGCAGATGCAGTGGGTTTATTTTGCTGTCTTTAGGTTGCAGGGTTCTAAGGCAAATCCTTACATTAACCTCAGATCCGGAGGAAGGAACTTTCCCAGGTGCAATGGGCTTTGCTGTCCACTTCACCTGGAAGCAAACGCTTGGGCCCTCACCTGGGATGGAGGATTCCATCCAGGCATCAATTCTGTGTGGGGAGAGTTTTTTTTTCCTTTGATTCCTGGCATAATCTGTCTTCTACTCTATCTTCAGTTTTCCGATGTTCAACCCTCGTTTCAACCTCTTTACGCCATCTGAAAACACAGCTACCCTCATTTCCAAACCAAAGATAGCCATTAAAATGCAACCCTCCATAGCACTTTCATGCCTCCCTCTTCATTAAGAGGACCCAGTGCTTGTTTATAGAGTGAAATGTGAAAAAAATTTTGTTCTTAATTTGAGAAAATTAAGCTCAGCCAAAAAAAAAAGAAAGCATCTCCAAATCCAGACTTACTGTTTTCTCACTACGGTGTGATCCGCACAGATGAGAAGAGTGACCCCTTGCGGCTTCTGCTACTGCTCTGGGGACTCCGTGGGCTGTGTCTGGGCCCCGCCTCTCCTGCACAGGGTGTGCCTCGCACATACTTGATCAGCATCGAAGGGTGATGTTGCCCTACCAGGCAGACGTGGCTGCCTCCGGGGTCTTCCTGGACTTGTTAACCTCCTGGGGCCCCTATGGCTCTCAGGAAGAAGCAGGAGTGGGTGGGCAATTCTAATTGAATTCTAATTGAGAAATACGCTGCAATGGTAGGCCACTGTGTTCCAACTCCTGTCCTCAGCCCCCAGCCCCTAATGCCAAGCTTGATTTCAATCCAAAATCCTAGAAAGAGGGTTGGCAAACTTCGGCAGAGAGCCAGAGAGTAAACACCAGGCTGTGCAGGATGGGTGGTTTCTGTTGCTTTCCTCTGGGCTAGTGGAGAAGCTTCTTCAGACAATTCGTGAGTGAGTGTGGGTGTGTTTCAATAAGATTTTACAGATGGACACTGAAATTTGAGTTTCACGGAATTGTCACGTTGACGAATAGCAGACTTCATTAGATTTTTTGTTTTTAAACATTAAAAAATGTAAAAACAGTCTCAGCCCAGGGGCTATGTGAAAACAGACCTCAGACCAGATTTGTCCCAGAGGCCAAAATTTGCCTAGCTCTGTCCTGGAGCATAAATCCCAGGGAGTGCCCAGAAATGGCAGGGTTCACGAAGGGTTTTGTGACTCCTTTTCAAGAAGTCACACGGAAGTCACTTCCTGGGCTTCTCAGCCTCCTGGAGTGGATCACCATCCGGAAAGCCAGAGCGGCTGCACTGAGGAAGAGCTGGCTCCCTGCAGGCCCGCTTGCCTCCCCGCAGGCCCGCTTGCCTCCCCGGCAGGTGCTCTGTTGCTTTCTTGCCAAATCTTGCAACTGACCAGCATTCCCTGCATGTCTGCCCCATGTTTCCCATGTGGGTGTGATGCTGACATCTCTGTCAACTCCCTCAGACAGTGGAGTCACGTGCCTGCCTCCTTGCACCAGTAAAAAGTCCCAAAGCCTGACCAAACCCACCCATTGAGAGAACGGAGTCTACACGCTCAATGAGAATTTCCTTCACATTCCCAGCACTACCTTGTGGAAGACGATGAGAAACACAGATGACAGTTTGGGAGCGGGTTCTGCCACATCACAGACACTGAAGAGAGTCTCTGTAATTTCTTTAATTATTCAAACAATAGAGCACAAAGATAACAGTTTCAAGTACATTCTGATACACGTTTTGACAGGAATAGATATGCATTTAGTCATGAGGGAGGCTGGCAGCAACCACCAAGCGTACATGTTGCACAAACTCTTGGCTCCGTCATCCCTGAATGAGAAGTCGGCCCCTCGTCCTGGCGGGGCTGGGCTGCACCCTCTTGATACCTGCACCTAGTTTCTCTAAGCAGTGGTTTCCTTTCCTTGCCTGTGAAAAATAATTGTAAATATAAAGCAGTGGACGGATCTTGAGAAGATGGACCAGGAGGGCTGGGGACAGCACCCAGCAGCACGGACACTGCCACCGGGCCTGTCCAGGAGGCAGTGCCACCCAGGAGTCAGGATTTCCCATCTGGGTGAGGACAAGGTACCCCAGTCACCAGCAGAGCTGCACCATGGCCTCAGGCACCTTGGGGCTTGGTCAATGACCGGCTTCTCTCTGACCATCTGGGCCACACGGTCACATCGCCAGGTCTGTCAACACAGCCAGAGGAGCTGCTGTGCCCAGTGCTTCTGGGTTCACTTTTGACTGACTTGAAATTATACTAAACTGCCAAAAGAACAGAAACCATCACACTTCCTCCGAGATTGTAAACATCAGCCTGGAACCTGCTGACCACCTAGAACACTAAAGAAAAGTCTTTTACAGAAAATGGCTGAGGACTGCTCCTGCGCAAAGGGCCCGGCCCTGTGGAGGCTCCAGAGACCCTGCGCCATCCACCTGGGCACACGCCCTCCCCGGAAGGTCACTCAAGGGCAGACCCTCAGCAGAGCAAACCTTCAGGGACTGGTCCCAGCCTCAGGAGTGAGCCCCTGCCAGGTGGGGCTGAAGTCTGTTCACTCCCGCTCCCTAAGCCTGGACCACCTTCCACACAGGCTCCAGCTGCTAGGAGGCCCTGAGCTCACGCAGCGCGACCCTTCCAAGGCTCAGCCTGCTCAGATAATTTAGCCCAAAGCACAAAGCATGGCACACATCTTCCATAAGCTAAAGAACTGGTAGTAGTCCTCCACCTGGGACCCTGACAACCGCCAAGGGCAGACACCCTCTTGGCCTCCAAGGCAGCATGAAGCATGGAAGGACCTTCCCCAGCCCAGCACCCACAGCAGCATGCTCACTCAACAGGGATCAAAGTCCACGCCTGACTGCCATGTCACACAGACAACCAGCGTAGCCTGAGGACCTCAACAGCAGCCCCGACATTCCAGTGACTGGCCCATGCCACTGTGGGCTTGCCACTCGGATTTAAGGGGCCCCTCAAGAAAAGAGGATAGAGCTTCAGAGAAGATCAAACTTGGTCCTCTCTTCTAAGGATGCTTTCTGGAAGGGGCACAACAGGACCTCAGAAAGCAGCAATGAGCCTCTTCCCTACAGATCACAGACAGCACGAACAGGGTCAGGCCAGGGGTCTGCCCAGCAACCACACACAGGAGTCCTAGGAGAAGGTTCTCGGTGGCCGTCCCCAGGCCACCTCCTCTGGGCTTACACATTAGGCTTTGCTAGATAAGGGGTGGGGTTAGGGGGACAGCACAGTCCCCACGGGTGGCACCCCCAACCTTTGGGAGCGTGGGAAGAGCGTCACACAATAAATACAAACAGAGCTGAGGTTTCTCCAGCCATGAGAAGAAGTTGGTTTGTGTGCCTACTTTGGTTACCTAAGTCAGTCAGTCTGAGTTCACAGTATAAGCAACACATCTAAATCGAATATTGGAAGCGCCTGTCAGCACTAGGTTTCCCAAACAAAGAAGCCAAAAAAAAAAAAAAGAAAAGAAAAAGGGCTGCAACAGGGATTCTTAGTTATTAGATACTAAGCGGTCTGTGCATGGCACATTTTATTTCTATAAAACTATTACAAAATATTCAAAAATACATTTTAGTAAATTTACAGCAGTTATTTCTCAATTTATTAATGCAAAAACATCCTTTTGTTTTCTCTGTACAAACTGCAGGCTCCATCCTCGTGGGCTCATCACTATGTGCGCTTTTAAAAAATATTATTTTCTAATAAATTCTTTGAAGTTAAAAATAACAGAGTTCTTCCAGTTTGTCAAAAAAAAAAAAAAAAAAAAAAAAA
>NW_016821745.1:1828110-1834898 GCF_001698545.2 Rhinopithecus bieti | reverse complement strand
CCCGTAGCGTCGGCCGCACCTGGCGCAGGCGGGGGTACTCGGCTGCCGCCGCCCCCGCGGTCCCCGCCGCCGCTGTCCCCGCCGCGGTCCGTACGCGCGGGCGCCAGTGCAGCCAGGAGCGCGTGCGCCAGGCGGAAAGGCGCGAAGGCCCGGTGCGCCCAGCCGTGCTCCTCGATGACGGCGTAGCACGAGGCCAGCACCCGGTTGATGAGGATGGTGCCCTGGGCCGTGAGCGGCGCGTAGGCGCCCGCGGCCTCCTCGCGTAGGGTCACGCTGTGTACAGCGGCGGGCAGGAGCCGGCGGTCCCCGTTGCGCTCGGCCACCACATACACGCGCTGGCCCGGGCGCACGCGGCTGGCGAACAGCGCCCGATGCCCCAGTGCGCCCTCGGAAGGCGGCCCAGCGCCTGAGAACGCCTCGGGCTCCGCGGCGGCAGAGTCGTTGTGCGGCGCCACGAAGAGCAGGTGCGCGGCGGTGAGCAGCAGGCGCTCGCGCGGCTCCCGCGTCTCGATCACGTAGAAGACCTTCTTGGCGCCGTCGTCGCGGTCCAGGAAAGTGAGGAAGTCGCTGTAGAGTAGCCGGCCCTGGTCGTCCGCCGCCAGCACGCGGTCCCCGGGGCGCAGGTCCTTTACCAGCTTGGTGCCGCCCTGCTCCAGGTGCACAGTGGCCGAGCCCGGGAAGCAGCCGCCCGATTTGGCCGCCACCGAGTTCTCTGCGGGTGAGGAGAAGGGAGAGAAGAGAGTACAGGGCATTGAGTTCCGAGAGGGAGGCGCGTCTTGGGGAGGAGGGCGCACGCTTGGTGCCCGCGCGCCTAGGCTAGGGATGCGCTCAGCGCTGGGCAGGGCGATTGATTCCAGGTGGGTCCCGCACAGACCTCCCTCCCCCAACCCTACCGCCCCAGGGACAGGATTCCGACGCAGGCACATTCCTTAACGACTCTCTAAGTCTGGGCTGGCGGTGACAGAGGTTGGCTGGCGTTTCCTGCAGAGGCCGGTGACACTCCTTCCTTCCGCCTTCCTCCAACCCCACCCCCAGCTCCGCACACACCCCGCCTCGCCGCGAATCCATCCAGAGGGTGTTTGCTCTGCACTTGGATTCCTCTGGAAGCCTCCTTGAGCTCCCGCGGGCGCCGGGCACACCCTCCTTCCCTCCCGCCCCGGCGCGGGGCGCGGCGCCTGCTCGCGCGCTCAGCACCCGGGCTGCGCGGCGGAAACCCCTGGCCCGCCGGCCCGCCAGGCCGCAGCACCCTGCGGCGTCTCGGCGTAGGCCTGCGGAGGGGCGGGGGCGGGGAGTGAAAAATAGCTGCAGTAGTTGTAGCAACTGGACAAACATTCCAGAGATTGGCCGAGGTGTGAAAATCCGAGGCTTGTGTGGATTTTCTAATTAAAATCCAATAAAGGGCCCAGCATTGTCATTGTGATTTCTGGGATAAACAGGAGACACTCTTGGAAGCGGACACTTCCATTTTCTCCCCTCCCTTTTCTCAGCTCACTCTCTCCCCAGCTCGCGGGCCTCCCCCTCCCTATTTGCTCAGGTGCAAACCCCCCCGTGTGCAATTCACAAGCACTATTTGCACAGCCAGGCCTCTCTTCCAAGCACTCAAGATGTGTATTTGAATTTTAAATGGCGGGGCCTGTTCGGAGCGCTGGAAGCTCCGAGTCTCAAGGCCCCTTGGCTACCCGCTTTCTCGAGCCCTCTGTCGCTCTCTGAGGCTCACTGTCCCGAGGACAATAATTGAAGTTGGGGCGGAGCGCAGGGGGCCGGGGAGGAGGGCGGGGAGGGCCGTCTTCTTTGCATTCCAATCTCTGGGATCATGCTTTTTGCAAATAGAGATTGCCAGAAAGAATCTTCCTGCTGGAATTACAGGGGGCTTTTAATCTTCTCATCGGTTTCTCCGACATGAAGTGCGGGGCTGGCCGTTGGAGGCCCTCCGTAGCCCCCCGGAATGCGACCCCAGGCGCTGGCTAGCCGGAGTCGTCGAGTCGCACGGCCCGGCTTGACACACTGCGCCCCGCGCCCCCGCCCGTGTGCGCAGAATGCCAATGAGCGGCTCCCGCGCCGCGGCTGTGCTCTCCCGGCGCGATCCGGCGGATGGATTAGCGCTGCTCACTTGGGAGAAGGCCTCTGGAGACCCCGCTAGGGGGACCCCGAGGGCAGGGAGCCGGGGAGGAGGTTTTGCGCAGGGAGCGCCCTGGGTCCAGGGGCCGCCGCCGAGGCCGCGAGGTGGGGGTGCCGCCTGCTGCCTCCCTGCGGCCCGGAGCTCTCTGGGCCGCACACCCGCCCCTGCCGCCCCCGCTCCACGCCTTTGCTTTCTGTGGGGACTAGAAGCCACGCTTGCCTTTACCTACAAGTGTGCCTTGACACCTTTAAAGTGTTTCCTACTAACATATTGCCATTAACTTGGAATTTAGGAGACAAGCAGGGAAACCTGGAAGGGGGGTGAGGAAGGCAGAGTTTCCCCGAAATTCACCGTGAACGGCTTTGCTAAACGTGCCAATTTATGCGGGCGGAGGAGAGCGTTGTGCACACAGCCCCAGGCCTGAGGTTCGCGTGCGCGCGATGGCGCCTCCTCTACGGCTGTTCCTCGCCAGCAACAGCGTGTGGCGTTGCAGGCCCAGAGAAGGCAGCCTCACGCCGACTCGGGCCGGCTTTCCGGGATTTGCCCGCCGCCCAGGGCGTCCCAGCCCGGCTCCCAATAGGAACGCAGGCTTCCGGCGCGCGGCCTCCAGATGCTGGAGGTGGTTACCCCTGGGTTTACTGCCGCCCACCAGGCCTCTCCCCAAAGGCTCAGCGAGTGAGCGAAGGCAGCTTAGGATCCACGGGCGCCCGGCGGGGAGGAGCCAGCACGCGGGCTCCGGGGCAGGACAGACGCCCCTGCGCTTGGGACAGCCGGTGGGGGCAGTTGGTTCTTGAGCCCTAAACGAGAGGAAGGAGCTCGCCCAGACCTGGCTAACCGCGCAGGGCTGCCTTCCCTCGCCTGGAAGGGCCTAGCGCCCCTCCCCCAGTCACGCTTTCTCACCCCCTGCAGTGGGGGCTCCAGAAGCGGGCAGGAAGTCACAGGACCCCACCTCGGGTCATGGAGAGCTTTGGGCTCTGTGGCCTCAAAGGTCGGGGTGAGTTCGAGGGGCCGGCACCTCACAGGGCAGGTTCCCACCGCGGAAACGCAGTCATCGCCCAGTGCCCCTGCTCCTGGCCCTCAGCCTCCCCCCACGTTTCTTTTTCCCTTGAATTAAGCCGGGGGTCTGCCAGTGGCCTTCCGTAGGGGCGGATCCGGGGTTCAGGGCCAGCTTACCTGCTTTCACCGAGCAGTGGATGTGCGCCTTGGACTCGTAGTACACCCAGTCGAAGCCGGCCTCCACCGCCAGGCGGGCCAGCATGCCGTACTTGCTGCGGTCGCGGTCGGACGTGGTGATGTCCACTGCGCGGCCCTCGTAGTGCAGAGACTCCTCTGAGTGGTGGCCATCCTCGTCCCAGCCCTCGGTCACCCGCAGTTTCACTCCTGGCCACTGGTTCATCACCGAAATGGCCAAAGCGTTCAACTTGTCCTTACACCTCTGCGAAGACAAGGGGACCCCCACCGACGGACACGTTAGCCTGGGCGGCCGCCACCCCTCCCGGCCCCTCCGTCAGCCTGCCCTGCCCAGTCTCAAGGCGCGAGGGCCATGCGGAGAGGTGGGGAGACGGGGGTTGGAACGGCCCAAACACACGGAAGAGCTGAGCCCCGGGCTGGGGAAGAGGGGCAGCATTTGCGGAGGAGCATGGAGGAGCACGTCCTCTCAGAGTAGAGCTGAGGGCCTTTCTCCAGGTCCTGAAACAGCCGATGCTCCTAGCGGGGCCTAAGAAGCAAATAAAGTTTCTCTGAAACAAGTGACCTGCATGTTTCAGACATCAACTCCGGGACCCTCCAGGGGCACCCTCTGGACTACCCGCCCCGCCCCCACGTTGCCCTCCACTTCCAGCCCCCCTTCTGCGGCCCCTTTCTCCACCTGCGAAGGCTCCACCTTCTCTCCGAGTAGAATCCCTCACAGCAGGCCTGACAGATACCTGGGTGCAAGTTCCCAGAAATAAAGAAAAATGCACTGCGCGTTTCTTCGAGAATTGAAGGCCTTGCATTTATTTGTCTCAGGCCCTAACCCTATCCGAGGCAGAGGGGAGGTCAGAAGCCGCTGGCGGGGCTGCAGGGTGGTCGGGAGCCTAGGTGGAAGGCGGCTAGGTGAGTTACCACTTGCAGCACTGGCTGGGACCGGGACAGACATTCTTTATCTGGACAGCCACATTCTTTTTGCCCGTGGAACTCTTTTCTGCCTGGCTTTTCTGTGGTCTGATTGTGTTTCTTGTTTTCTTTAACCTGTTCCCTTCCTCCCCTCTTGTTTTCTTGGCCCCAGCATAGAATGGTGTCCAGCAAGTTTGAAGAGCAAACTGAAGAGGTGGAGGGAGGGGGAGGGGTTTGAGAGGAGGGGGAGGGGAGCCAGGAAGGCCTGAGGTCTCCGAGTCCTCCGCCTGGGGAGTCTCCCAGGAAGTTGCCTGGTAGGAATCAGGAAGCACTGACTAGGCAGATGCAGACGGGGTTACCTGACGCTCAGATTGTGGGGGTTCCCTTGGGTCACTTTCAGATAAGGATGCGACAGAAAGCAGTTGAATCCACTGTGTGTGTTTGTGGGGGCACTGACTTGCTTCCTGGATGTTTATCCTGCTGCTGCTGGTGGGACACGGGATTTAAAGAGGGGGAACTGGCACAGATGACGATGGTGGCATCCCCCAAGAAGCTGCGCCAAGTGGAGGCCGAGAGGCAATTTCAAGGTGACTGCTGCAGAGGGCGGGGCTGACCTCTAACCTCCTCCAGTCTGGAAGGATGCTCTGCTTGGAGTCTGGCTGTCGCGATGGAAGGACAGCTTCTGTCCAGGGCCCTAACTGTAGCGTGGGTGGGGGGACTCTTTCGAGAGGGTGGGGCGAGGACGCTGGCCCCACTGCTGCCGCGCTTTAAGGGGACGTGACAAATTGCGCAACAGGAAAAGTCCTGTGTATCTGGCAGCAATAAAAACCAGTAATATGGTTGTAGAGTTAAACATACAACAACTGGGGGTGGGGTAGGGCTGGGGCCGCCCTGGTAACAGGTCAGTGCCTGCAGGTTTCTGGGCCTGCCAGCAGTTAAAGAAAAAAAAGTCGGAAGGGCAGAATTTGAGCGAGGTCATCTTGAGGATTGAACGCGTTTTACATGAAAATCAATCAGTAAACCAGGGTCAGTTTAGAGCTGTGATGTGAGGCCCGTCGCGCGCAGGCGCACACCACCAACACGCACACGGACCCCCCATGCAAGCCCCCCACCCCACCGCAGCTCCCTCCCCTGGGGCTGCGCCGATGAAGCTTTAAACAGCTTCCCAGGAGGGCAGCCAGGGAAAGGGCGGCAGGGTGAGGAGGACCCGGCCCCCAGCTCTGGGAACTGCGCCACTTGGGCAGGCATGGAGGACCCTGGGCAGGGAGACCGGGGCCTAGCCGGGCCGCGACGGGAGGTGGCTGCGCAGGTGAGGGGCGGAGGCCGAGGGTTGCGGGAGTTGGCGCCCCCGCCCCTCGAGCCCTCCCCCGGCCGGGCTCCGTGCGGCCTCGGCTGGCGGCCTCTCCTCCACCCGCGCTGGGCGGGATTGTCGCAGGCAAAGCCGGGAAGCCCAGGCCGGTTATTAATTCATTGGGTCGTGTGCCGCGAATCAAGCCCGACTCTGTGCAGCCACCGTGAAGCCCAGCAGGGCCGCCGGGGCCGGGCTTTGTGTCGGCTGAGGCCAAGTTGTTCCCCACGCCTGAGCTCCTGCCCACCTCCCTGATCTGCGAGCCGCGCCGACTGTCACGGCCAGCAGCCGGTGGGCTTCCCCCAGCGCGGGGGTGGGGGCGTCCCAACTTCAAAACAGCCCCAGCCCCCAAAACGCACCTCTCTCCACTGTCCTTTCCCCACGCTTGGTGGAACAGCCCCTCCCCAAACCCACACCTGAGCGTCTTTCCTGGTGGCCCCAGAGCGCACAGGAGATCTATTTAGTGTGGCGGCTCGGGACCCTACTCCAGGCTTCAGATCCGGCCCTCGGGCCTCCTGCCCCCTAGGACCCCCTGGCCGCCAGCACCCTCTCCTGGCACCCTAGGCCAGCGCGGGGAGAGCGTGTCTGTCTGCGCTTTCCTCTCCCGGGTTAATATTAACCGGCAGCTCCTGCGTTCCAGAACTGCTCTGAAAGTTCCACTGGGGACGATCTCGCCATGGTTGAGGGACTTGGGCGGCAGTCACATTAGAGAGCCAGAGACAGGGAGGGAGACAGAAGAGGAGGGCCACGCAGCTGGGGCAGAGCCTTGGTGGTTATTTAAAATGAGGGCGTCCGAGCAGGCTCCCCAAACCTCCCGCGGGCCTGGGGCTCCCCTGCCTCCTCCTTCACCCCGCCCCTGCCCTCAGCACCCGAGCCTCCGCCTTCCCCATCCCTTCCTCCCCCACCCTTAACTCCTGGAATCGGGAGAAGGAAGGTAGGGGAGGGATCAACTGGGGGTACCTCACAGACTGCCAGCCCCTACCCCTCGGTTTTAGGGGACCTTTGTGGGGTCTGCCTGATAATCCCGGCCTGGCTTTCCCCACCCAACCCCACTTGGGCCGTCCTTCCCCTCCTTTTGTGTTGGGAACGGGAATGGCCACTGCCCAAGGAAAAAAGTATTTGTTTTCGTTTCGTTCGTCTGAGGGAAGTTGACAGAAGGTCAGAAGTTCAAATGCTGCCTGTGCGCGCGGCGGCGAGAGTGGCCGGGCGCGGGGCCGCTGGGCCCTG
>NW_016821745.1:1813804-1825282 GCF_001698545.2 Rhinopithecus bieti | reverse complement strand
CGCTGGGCCCTGCGTCCCCGGGCAGGGTGGGCGGGGGTCGAGGGTAGGCCCCCTGTCTGGGGGCTCCGGCTGGGACGCGGAGGCCCAGAGGCCCGGCAGGCGGCGGACTGGGGAGAGGGGCGCGGCCCAGGGCAGGCCGGCGGAGCCCGCGCTGCGCCCGGGTCCCTGCGCGGGCGCCCCCATCTCCGCGCCTCCGCCGCCGGGGTCGCTACCGCGAACCCGGCGCTGCTGTTAGCTCCTGCGTTGCCTGTGCTCTGGCGCGTGGAGCGGCAGAGCCCGGCGGCTCCAGCCCAGCCCCGCGCGCGCACTGAAACCCTAGCCGCGGGGGATCGATAACCCGGGAGTAAGTGGGGCTGCATGCGTCTGCCTCGCTGCGCGGCTCTGCGCGCTTGCAGCTTTGCAGCAGGGCGGCAGTGCCCGAGTCCTGGGAAGGGGTGCGAGCCCAGGACCCCTTCTGCGGTATTGGCCTCCCGCAGACCAGGGCAGAAGCTGACCCACTCTGGCTCTGGGACCTCGGGTGTCCACGCCCCCGCCGCTCTCTCCGCAGCGCCTCCCTCCTATCGGGTTCCGAGGGACCCTGGCAAGTCCCCTCCTCCGCAGGGAGCGAGGGTGACGAGAGGATGGGCGCCCCAGGCTAGCCGGAGAACTCCCTCTAGCCAGCTGCACACACCGGGCACCCCGTGGCCCGTGCAGAGTTAATTGTGGATCGCGCTGCTCTCTGGCACTGGCGCGCGCTTCTACACTCGCGGTCCAGATTTAAGGTGGTCGGGAGCAAATGAGGGAGAACAAGGAAATCAGGACCATTTCCCATTCCTCTCCTTTCCGACAGCTGGAGCAGGCTACCTCGCCTGCTCCTCGCCTTTCTCCGCCCCAAGCAAGCCTGGGAATCGGGTCGGGGAAGCGGGGCGGCCCGGGGGCTCCTCTCTCCCTGCCGTCCGTACCCTCCCCCTGCACTTGCGCCCCACCAGCGCCACTCCATCAGCCGCTGTGCGCACCTAGCCCTAAAGGTAGGACTTGAATATTTTAATAGGGCAATAAAAAGGATGTTGACCTATATTTGCAAGGAAACCCATTTCTGGCTTCAGTTATACGTGCATGGAGTTTCAGAAAGTCTAGAATTGGCTGGGAGATTGGCAGCTCAGAAATCTCAAAGGAGGTGGGGAGAGAGAGGAATTCATATTTTGCTTAGCTTCCCCTCCCCCCACACTAATATTTATTCTCTCTTAATTCTTATGCAAGCAGGTTGAAAACTAAAGTGATGCAATGCCAATAAGTTCTAAGTCCCTCCCCTAAGGTACCTCGGGCTTGGAAGAAGGAAAGAGCATCCTTAAAGAAATATCGATACGTTCACACTCTGATGGGCACAATTGCGGACATGCAATCGCAAAGCCAGCTCTGCGATACAGCCAGGGACCCAGGGACGGGCGGAGTCGCCGCTGGAGCCCCTGCCTTTTGTCAGAACTGCCTCTTGGCTTTTCCAGTTGAGAATTCTTTGGTGGGGAGGTGTAGGGTGGGGGTTGTAGTGGGAAAGAAAACCACAGAGGCGACGGGAAGCGTGGGGGCCCTGAGCTCCAATGCCCAAGGCTATGTTCGTTGCACAGTGCCCAGAGGCCACTCCGTGTTTGTGGGAGGGGGATTCCCACCCTCTCCTTCCATTTCCACTCCTGACTTGGAAAGGGCCGACACCCCCCAAGTGAAGGTCTCCCCAAGTTACAAGCCAGGGCAGAAGTAGGATGGGGAAGGCCGTTGTAGCAAGACTCATCAAATCAGGGCCATAATGAACCACGTCTGTTACCGTCCTCACCCCCACCACACCCTAAACTTCTCCAGCTGGACCCTTGACCTCCATTCTCCTCCAGGAAGAGGAAGAGATGGGGGGCGGGCAGGTGGGTGGGGAAGAAGTGGGTGAAATCACCTTCCTATCTGCCCGAAGAGCAAACAGAGTTTAGTCTGGAAGTGTTGGGCTTCTCCTAACCCCCAGGAAAGCCACACATTCCACGCCCGGCGCTGGGTTCCTACCTGAGTCATCAGCCTGTCCGCTCCGGTGTTTTCTTCATCCTTAAATATGATGTCGGGGTTGTAATTGGGGGTGAGTTCCTTAAATCGCTCGGAGTTTCTGGAGATCTTCCCTTCATATCTTCCGCTGGCGCCTAGGGTCTTCTCAGCCACATTGGGGATAAACTGCTTGTAGGCTAAAGGGGTCAGCTTTTTGGGGTGCCGCCTCTTCCCGAACCCCCTGCCCGGTCCGCACGCCAGTCCCGAGCACACCAGCAGCGAGGAGACGAGGACTAGCAGCAGACATCTCGCCAGCAGCAGCATCTCGCCCATGGAACTGATGACTTCCGAGCTGTCCCCGTGCGGGTCCGTGCGCGAGTGCGCGCGGCGGGTGTGTGCGTGTGCGCTCTCTCTTGCGCTCTCCCTTCCTCGCTCCGGCTCGCCCGCTCGCTCGCTCCCTCGCTGGCTGCCTCGCTCTTTCTCTTCCTATATAACCTTGCCCGCCGCGGCTGCGGGGCACTCTCCACCGCTCCCCACCCAGACAGGGGCTGGAATGGCAGGCTGCCGGCCGCTGATAACGGAACACATCGGAGTTGGGTCGCGAGACAGCAATCAAAAGACAAAAAGAGTCTGATTTTAAATGGTAGCAAGCCTGGAGAGCTTGTGAGAGAGGCTGCCTTTAGCACTATATTATAGCTGCCAGGGGCGCATCTGATTGGCCAAAGCCGCACAAGCTTGTCTTCTGATGTTAACCCTGAAGAAGACTACATTTTTTTTTTCTGTTGCTGCTGTTGCTTTATTTTCACCTGAAGGCTTCGAGTTTAAAAACAAAAATCTTTCCTGAGATAGAGGTGGGCGGGAGGGAGGCGCGCATGTCTTGTGGAGACAGCAGTCACTCCCGGCTTTGTGTACCCCTTGTGTTTCCCCTGACTTTTCCTGGAATGGTAGGTGCTTCAGTTACAACCAACTTAAGTTTTTAAAGGACAGTTTAACGCCCCCCCAAGCTTCAGTCATCAAGCACAGAGTCGTTCACACATTTGAGGGGCACAGCTGCCCAGCTGTTATTTAATTTTTCTTCCCCAGGGACTTTAGAGTGCAGGCTCCTTCTCCCTGCATTTTGAAGAAAGAGGACTGAGCCTCTCCTGAAGACTCAGCCTCTGTGGACCGAGGATAATTATGAGTGACCATAACTTAAAGCACCGGTATTTGAAATGCTTTCAGCGCCTTAGAAAAATGTAAAAATAGTGTTCTTTTATTGTGCTTCAATTAATACTTTTTTTTTTTTTCTTTTTTGTAGAGCTCTGCAAATGGGATGGAGGCGTGCTCAAGGGCAGGTACAGAGTGAACTGCGGGCGTCAGGGTGGATGGGCAAAGTAGGTCTGGGGGCTGCACCCCAGCACAGAGGAGAGAGTGGGGGTCAGTGTGTGCGCTGGGTGTGTGGAGGCCATTGCAGGGTGTGTGGGGGGGCAGGCGAGTGGGCGAAGCTGTACTCACACAACCCGCACGATCGATCAGAGCAAAGTGCAGAGCCAGGGATGAGCTGAATGTGGAATTCAGGCTCCTTGCAAAGCTGGCCTTGTGTGGGGGCTCAGCAGGCCACCAGCCTTCAGGCACAGGAGCCACCAGGTCCTAGGGGCCGCAGCCCAAGGGGTCAGGGGCCCTGGGGGAACAGTGTTCTGGTTAATGAGGGGCTTCCTAGAAAGAGGGCACAGTGCCTAGGAGTCGGCAATCTTTGAGTCTATAATCACTTCACTTTTTACAGAAAAAGTGAAACAAAAAAAATCTCCAAAGTCCTAATTAAACCAGGAAAATAAAATTTGAAGGCCCCCCCAACCCTGCTTTTTTTTTTTTTGACAGATCATGCCCTCCCCTCCTCATCCCCCATCCCACTCATGTACAATAATTCCTCTAGCATAGGATGAGGGAGTGAGGGTTATTTACGTGGAGGGGAAATCCTGACCCTGAGGAGTCATCAGATGCTGCGAATGGGGCCCTGTGAAGTTAAACACTCTCCCTTGACCCCAGGCCATTGGAGTGGAGGGGGAGAGGCCCCTTGTGAAGCTCAGCCCTCAAACAATGGAAGTTTCCAGAAGTTTCCTTTGCAGATCAACTTCGTGTGTGTGTGGTGGGGGAGAGAAGGAGAGGAGCATCTTAAGATACATGTCTTGGGCATAAGAGGCTGAGCGTTAACAGCACTTGGTGGTCTGGGTCCCTTCGGGGAGGTTGACCCAGGCTCCCCATCCCACCTCTTTTTCTTGTTCTTTTCCATGGTTTGTGAAGAATCATGATCCCCGGAGGAGCAGCGTCCACTTGACCAGGCCCTGGCAGTCTCCACCGAGTGGAGCCGGAGCTCAGCTGAGCACAGGGGATCTCCAGGTGGTGTGTCTGCGCTGCCTATCCTATTCCCAGTAAAAACAGACACACAACAGGACCTGTGTCCTCTCCAGAGGAGGCCGACCTGTTTGATGTGTCTACCTGCACAGCATGTGGATGTCACATCACTGGGTGGTGCCTGGGCTGGACCAGCGACCTGGCCCAGTGGGACACTTGCAAACCTTTTCACCACCCTGCCCTCCACCCTTGGCATCTCCTCTTGCCCCAGTCCCTCCTCCTCCCCCCGTCTTTCCCGCTACCTACCCCCTTACACATGCAGGTGAGTGCAGAAGGCCCGCCACAGGGGTTGTCACCCTGGGGCCTGAGAGATTGGGTGCACAGGCCCGCCAGGAGGTGGCATGTGCACACAGCTCACCTCTGCAAAGCGCAGGTGGGCGGGGTGTGCTTTGGAAACAAAAGCCTGAGCTGCACAGAGTTCTGCGTGGGCACAGCTGGACGTGGGGTGCCCCCAGGTACGGTCAGCTCCCTCTTGGCAGAGTGCAGGGAGAAGATGTGGCTTGGCATTGAGCTTGGGTGACTCAGGGCATTTCCTGAAACTTCCCTGCCCCAAGGGATGGCGTGAGGCCCCCTCCCTCCCTTCCATCTCCAGACAGCTCTGGACACCCTGGAGAGCACATCAGGGGCCGCCCCCCTTGTGGACTGACCAGTCCTCTAGAGTGAAATAATGATAGGCCGGAAAGCCTGCCCCCACGTCTAAGTTCAGAGGGCCTGTCCCTCCGCGTGGGTTGCGGGAAGCTCGGCACAGAAAGCAATTCCAGTTATGTGTATTGTGTTAGAACCAGGCTGCTGACTGAGCCCCCCAGAGAAGCTGCTGCTCTGCCCTCCCGCCCCTCACTCCCCTTTCTTCCATCCCACCCACTCCCCACAGCCCAGCACTGCCTTCCCCACCAGAGGCCAGACAGTTCTATCTCTTTGCCTTTCCCCCCGTAAGTCCATTTGGCCCCCTCCCTGCACCAGCAGAGGCTCCAAACCCCAGCCTCCCTGACAAGGCCAGACATCCAGACATGCTGGGGCTCCATTATTCATCTACCTGGGCTCTGCCTCTCTTCCTTGGGGTCATGCGCATCCCTCCCTCGCTCCTTCCTCCAGCTTTCCCTCCCCACCCTCCCCACCTCCACCCCATGCCCAGCATCCCTGCTGAGGACAGAAGCTGCCTCCTCTTCTGCCCCAGCCCCAGGCTCCCTCCTGGGCACTGCCCCTGCCCCTCCTTCCGGCCCCTGCCGCTAGATGGCCTCCTCACTCTGCCTTCAGCTCAGGCTTGGCCGGTTTGGGAAATCCCTGCAGTCCCAGGTTGGGAGGCAGCCTCCTGGTTCATCCTCCCCTGGTCCCATCAGCAGTTTCTGCGTCCCCCTCATCTCCCCTTCCCTTCCCCAGATTTGTACCCGCTGGGCCCTGCAGTTATGGAGCCCACCTGCCTAGCATCTCCAGGTGCTGCCTCTATTTCTAGTCTCTGGGGTTGGCCTCTAATCTTTCATGTCCTTCTCCCCTTTGATTTTTCTTCCTTATAGTAATTCCACGCAATCTCTTTCCATCCAGCCATCCAGTCTCCACTTCGTTCTGGATTTTCCTGGTTTTGGCCAGTGGTACTTCTGCACTCCAGTTCTCTTGTGACTGCATCCAGTGCTCTTTGGATTTGGGAGGGATGCTGCACCTTAGCCGCCTTTCCCTAACTCCAGGGTCCTCCCCATCCCTGGGCCCCGGGGATGTGAGTCTCCAGCTTCCTGGAGGGCTCAGGCTCTGGATAGCCCAGGAAACCCAGCCACACTCTGCACAGCACCCTGACAGTGGCCTGGCTGCAGGCGGATTGAGGCAACACTCTTCTCTCCGTGCCAAAGCCCAGGAGCTTTGGGGTGGCTGCAGGGCTCTCTGGACTCCTGCAATCACATCCTCATGACACCAGCGCTGAGGGCAGGCCAGCTGGGAGGCAGCTGCCAAGACACACAAGGCCTCAGGGGACCGTACCGGCATGTGGAGCCAGCTCTGCTGAGCACCCACTGTGCAGCGTTTCTCAGCAGTGCCGTGCAGCAGGCACTGGGCCACCCTCAAGCCACCCACAGGCCCCATGACTGTGGCTGCAGCCCTGTTTCTTCCCGGCCTGGGCTACTCTGTGAAGCAGGGTGCAGGAAACCCTTTGGTGACTGGGATTCCCACCCTCATGCCTGCTTGCCTGCACAACAAGCCCCATGGAGCCCGGTGAAGCCCTGTGGAGACCCAGCTCACATGCATGAGGGCTGCAGGCTCTGAGAGATGAGGACCCTGCAGTTTCTGGGGATGCTGGAAAGATCACACAGCCAGCTCTGTCAAAGTAGACATCCTAAGGCAGGCAATCAGCTCAGATGTGAACGTGCAGCCTGAACTATGTTGCTGTGTGACTTTGAGTTGATTTTCTCTCTTTAGACCATTGCTTGCCTTTGTTGAGTCACTTCGTCTTCATTTTAAGTAATGGGCCTTTCTTCTTAGGTCTACATAATGCCTCAGGTGTGTGCCTCTGTACAGTTTCAAAGTGGTCTAGCACCGTTGTCTGGGGAGCCTGAAGCTACATTTGGGAGCTGGAAAGGAGGCACAGTGTGGGCAGGTGGCCTTGTGCCCAGGGAGGAAGGGACCCTGCTGAGTCTGCATGCTGCTCCTTGCACCCCAGCTACCTAGAGATCCTTCCACGAGACCATCATTCCTTCCATCTTGGAGCCTAGTTAAGACACAGATGCCGTAGACAGTTAATGTATTAAACCCTTGTGCACAGGAGAAACACCTGGGGACTGAAGAAAAGCCAACAGGCAGTGCTGGGGCCTCACTCCTGAGCACTCAAGTCAAAATTTCTGCTTTGCTGATTTCCCTGATGGGAATCCCCAAAACCCAGGAGCAAGTGTGGGAGGGGAGAAGTGGGTGCAACTGCCAACTCCAAGCCCCTGCTGCTCCCCCAGGCCCTGGACACTACCCAGCCTCTGGATGCTGCATCTGCTGCTCCCCCAGCCCCTGGACGCTCCCCAGTCCTGCTTGATGCCTGTGTGCCTTGGGCCCCGTCCGCCCAGCTGGGCCTGGCATGGAGCTTCAGACGCAGAGCTTCAGACAGCAGTGGTCAGAGGCCTGTGGGGTGAGCTTTAGATTCTTTCTGGAGAGCGCGTGGAGGTGGTATGGTGAGGGGTCAATGTGAGTGGGACACATGCAGTGCCTGGAGGCTGGGGCCCCTCGGAGGAGTGAGGACGAAGCTGTGTGTTGGGGGGTGCTGGGGTGGTACTGCCACGAGCAGCTTTTTCCCAGAACCACCTGAAGCTGGGCTCAGCTCACTCCCACTGGAGGAGGGCTCCCTGGCTGGCTCCATAACTGCTCTTCTTCGATGAATGAAGCCACGGAGCCTGTTCTTACCCACTTCTTGCACGAAGGCTGTTTCCTTACAGGAGCAGAATTAAGCCGAGATCCACCAGGCAGATTCGGCAGCTGATGCCACAAGTTCCACTGAGAGAACCAGTGTCACCGAGGCCGCTCCTGTGCTCTGTGCCACGAACCCCTCCCGGCTTCTGCTCTGTCCACTTCCATGCTCCCTTGGGCCATGGAACTGTCATGACTCCGCCTGAAAGCAGTGGGCTCCCATGTCGCCTGGGATCTCCACAGTCAGAGCACTGGTCCCCAGGGCCCTTCAGAGTTGTATTTTCTAGAGACTTGAACATCGCAGTAGGGTCAGAGATTATCTGGAGACGTCCCCATGCACTGGGCTGTGGTGAAGGAGGGTTGCAGTCTGTGTGGACTAAGGAGATCCTCAGGGCTTCACCCCTAAGCTCCCGGGCAAGCCACGCAGCCCCTTGAGACTTCTGTTTCTTTATCTGCAACGTGGAAGTCTGAAGTCAGTGGTGCCAGAATCAACAGTGTCAACGCCAGAAGCCCTTCCAGCCCTGGGTTCTATGAGTCCCTGGTCTTGGCCTCAGGAGAACTCATGCAACAGTTCCTCTTCAGAGTGAAGAAAACTAAGAGTCAACCCCCATCCCACCCCGGTTCTTGCTGTGTATACAAGACAGGACCCAAGAGTGATCAATCACCTCCTTGCCTCTTCCTGTGGCGTCCATTGGGTTGTGGCCCCACCCACACTGGGGATCAGCCTGGTTCCAGCAGCCGTTCCTGTCCTGGGGCCTTGGCTCTGTCCTTTGCTTGATTGAGTGCCAGCCGGTGTGCTCCCTGGGAGGACCCAGGTATCACCACAGGGACCTGCTCTGTCGGCTTCCCGGACGGATGGGGGGTTGGGGACAGGGCGATGCTGCCCTGGGGCTTGAGGGGCATGGAAGCCCCAACCTCATCTCTCCAAGGAGTATTTCCCTTCTCTGCTTTCTTGAGAGGGGATCCAGCCCACTTTCCTCTTCGTGTGCAAAATTAAGAGCCAGGGGCATCAGTGGCCAAGGCTGTTTTGGTAGCAGATGCACAAAGACAGATTTAGGGGTCGAAGCCTGGGCACCGCAGGTGCAGGGAAAATGTGTGGGGCAGGGTCTGGGTCCATCAAGAGGTGGGAGAAGGGCACAGAAAGGGAAACTGAGGGTCGAACACATATTTAGGCTTCGAAAAAAGCTGCTAGAACCAGAATAATTCGACATGCTTTGTGCTTGCAATTTTGACATTACTCTCATGTTTAGGGACTTTTTGACAGGCACACCTGACTATGTTGCTGGTGGCTTGTTTCTTTCTCTGGGGCTGTGGGGTACATAGAGAAGGACCTGTGTTTCCTGAGGAAGAATCCCCGATACAAGGATAGAAGCAGCATTCTAGAGGGAGGCTGTGCAGGGCACTTCTGGGATCTCACACAGAACCCCAGCGGGAGCGGAGTCCACAGACCATGCGGGGCTCTGGGTTCCAGGGGCCTGGCCTGGCAGCAGCACAGCGCTGTGAGATGTGCACTCAAAGGGGTGATGGTTCTATCGGGGCGGCTCCGGGGCTTCTCTCCCAGTCACACCATTGACTTGCAGTCAAGGAACACAGCAAAGAGATCCCAGCTTTCTCTGGCAGGCGGAGGGGCAGGCTTTACACAATGACCATCTCACCAGGCAGCTGCACTTAGCGAGAAGGGAAGTCAGACTCGTAACTTCGCGTAATAGTAATACTTATTCATGTTGGTCATGTCTTGGAATTGCTCTTGGATTAAATTTTAATCTGTTAATACAAGCAACCCTATAAAGGAGGGACCATTGCACAGATGGGAAAACTGAGGCACAGGGAGGTTAAATATCTCCTCTGGGATCACACATCTGATTTGTGGCAGGGCCTTAAATCAAATCCAGATGACCTGGCTGACAGCTTGCCCTCTGACTCTCTCCATAGGCAGTGATGCTTCTGGAAGCTTCCATGTGGTGCTCAGCACTTTTCTGTTTGGGTTTGTCATGGGTAAGGGGAAGGAGGAAGGTAGAAAGAGGGCCCCCTCCACCAGGAATACAGAGTAGGGAGCCCCATCTGGACATATGGAAATAGGAGATGACCTGGAAGAGAGACACTGCAGTATCCAGGGCCATGCATTTTGGACCAGGCAGGAAGTAGTCCCGAGGTTCTGGGAAGAGGGAGAATCAGGAGTGCCTGAGAGTGGTGTTCTTGCCCTGCCCTGCCTTGCCCCATGACTCTTTGCACAGTTTAGAGGCTCCATCCCCTGGACAGCAGCACCCTGCACTGCCAAGAGGGGCTGAGTTTGTGCAGGGCCTTAGTGCCCATGCTCCCCTTGTTGCAGAGCAGCCGACATCCACCCTTTCCCCACTTTCCAGAGGAGGAGGCTGAGGCTCCTGCTGAGACCTTGCTGTCCACTCACAGGGCCACTGGGAGGGAACAGGCCCAGAGAAGCACGGCACACATGTGAGGAGCCATCCGGTTCCACAGATGCTCCTCTGTGGTCCACGACTCCACTGGGTACCTGCGGAAGACGTCCCAGGAGCGTGTCAGGGAGGCGCCGGCCGTGGAGGAGTGTGCAGTGTCAGGGAGCGTGTCAGAGAAGGCGCCGGCGGTAGGGGCCAGGGCTGACTGCAGGCTGGCACCACACTCCAGCCCAGCAGGGCCACGTTTCCAGGCAAGCTGTGGTGTCACCAGGCAGCGGACACAAACGCAGGCCTCCGTGTTAGTTATGGTCAAGGTCATGGACTTCTAGCCGTTTGGGTTCCTCACATCACCGTGGGAAGGAACAAGGCCCAGTGGGCAAGGACCTTCTATGCAGAACAACCTTTTCCCGGCCGTGCTCAGCAAGAGGCCCTGTTTTGCAGCTTGGGACGCTCCCACAGTGGAGGCCTACATGGGGCACCGCAGCTTCAGAAAGGATGGAGATTGCGTGACATAGCCGTCTCCCCCTCAGGTCCTCTGCTGCCATTACTCAGCAATCTCTGTGCACAGCACCATGCCCGTGATTAGCGCATCTCAAGCCTTCACGTGTCACGTGAAGAATATGTGTTCTCATGGGAGAACAGAGGTGGTGGGCACACTACCTGCCACTCACAGAGGCTGAGATGCCTGTTCTCTCCTCTGGGCAGAGCTGCTTTTGCTGGTTTTGATTTTATTTTCCTGACAGATGATTGGTGCAAGCAGTGGCTGTGATACAGGAATCTAAGCAGACAGCATGATTCCTAGGGCTCACTCCAGCCTTGGGTCTTCTATTTGCCCCTACCTCCCGGAAGGCCCTTTTCTTTTTCTTTTTCTTTTCTTTTCTTTTCCTTTCCTTTCCCTTTCTTTCTTCCTTCCTTCTCTCCCTCCCTCCCTCCCTACCTCCCTCCCTCTCTTCCTCCCTCCTTCCTTCCTTCCTTTCTCTTTCTCCTTTCCTTCCTTCCTTCCTTCCTTCCTTCCTTCCTTCCTTCCTTCCTTCCTTCCTTCCTCCCTCCCTCCCTCCCTCTCTCTCTCTCTTTCTTTCTTTCTTTCCTTCTTTCTTCTTTTTTCTTTTTTCTTTTTTTTTAAATTGAGACAGAGTCTCACTCTGTTATCCAGGCTGGAGTGCAGTGGCGTGATCTCAGCTCACTGCAGCCTCTGCCTCCCAGTTTCAAACGATTCTCCTGCCTCAGCCTCCAGAGTACTTGGGTATTTGGGGCTATAGGTGCCCAGCACTGTGCCTGGCTAATTTTTGTGTTTATAGTAGAGATGGGGTNT
>NW_016821745.1:1759949-1813767 GCF_001698545.2 Rhinopithecus bieti | reverse complement strand
TCCTTCCTTCCTTCCTTCCTTCCTCCCTCCCTCCCTCCCTCCCTCTCTCTCTCTCTTTCTTTCTTTCTTTCCTTCTTTCTTCTTTTTTCTTTTTTCTTTTTTTTTAAATTGAGACAGAGTCTCACTCTGTTATCCAGGCTGGAGTGCAGTGGCGTGATCTCAGCTCACTGCAGCCTCTGCCTCCCAGTTTCAAACGATTCTCCTGCCTCAGCCTCCAGAGTACTTGGGTATTTGGGGCTATAGGTGCCCAGCACTGTGCCTGGCTAATTTTTGTGTTTATAGTAGAGATGGGGTATCACCGTGTTAGCCAGGGTGATCTTGAACTCCTGACCTCAGGTGACCCGCCCGCCTTGGCCTCCCAAAGTGCTGGGATTACAGGCGTGAGCCACCATGCCTGGCCGTCAGGAAGCCCCCTCTTCATCATTTCAGATGAGAGGGACCACCATGAAGTCTGGCTGACTGTCTTGCAGCCTTTAGCCTCGAGTGTAGGGAGGTTAGTACCCACGTCCCTCCTGCCTTGGGCGTCTCACTGCTCAGTGTGTGTGTGTTGTCTAGGTCTGCTGTGACAACCTGCCACAGACGGGGGCTGAAAACAGCAGAACGTTCCTCTCTCACCATTTCAGGAGCTTGGAAGTCCGTCTTTTGTTATTGCTGTTGTTTGTTTGAAGGGTGAAGGCCGTGTGCCTGATTTCTTTTGTGTCTTCCAGGGTGGCTGAGAGGGTGCTCAACTCTGAGTCTGAGGTGTAGGAGGAACATTTTATAATTGGGCAGGACTTGAAAGTTGGCAAAGCTCATTTCCACCCATGATCTCACGGGACCCCCAGCATCCCTGTGCGGTCAGTGAGGTGGTGGGGGCGCCCCTATATTCACAGACTGGAAGATGGAGGCTCAGAGGGTTAAGTGGTCTCCCATGGGACGCCCTGTTGGGGAGAGCAAGGAGCAGAGGTGTAACTGCAGCCCACGGTGCCGGGATCTTTATTCATAAACTCTTCATGAACCCAGAGAGGGGAGAGCTCACATGCATTCCTCTCCCTCCATTTCTGTCCCTTGAACTCAGATCACCCGTTTCAAGCCTGCATATCCCCGTGTCTTTGAACCGATGACTCAGTCCAGACCATGCCTTGTGACTTCGTCTCGCTTCTGCCCCCTGCTCCAGCGGCAGCCTCTCCCCCTCTGTGCCTCTCCCACCTTCTTGACCTGTGGCCCGGGGACTTCTGGCTTATCATGTCATAGGCGTTTGGCTGATGTGACTTCTGGATCATTGCTTATATTCATATTTTACTTTGGGGGTTCTTGTTCGACTTTTGACTTAGGGGTAGTTATTAGTATCCTCAACATATTTGCTAATTTCTAGAAAAAAGCCTTCAGAGTATCCGTCTTACTCATCTCTGCAGGTCACACAGCTCCCAGCTCAGAAGATGCTCAACAAATAATTGTCAGTTACCAGAAGTTTCTTACTAATTAACCAGTTAAACTAGTGGCATGTTGTGAAATGCGTTTCAATGGTTGCTATTTAAAAAGTAAACCAACACACCAAAACAAGCAAACAACAATAAAAAATAACAACAACAAACTATGGCAACTGAAATATCAAATTCAGAATCCATGTAGCTTCTTTTCTTCCCAACCAGAAGCTGCAAAGTTGGTTTTCAGTTGTTCTGAGGATAACGTCGATCAGAGGGCCTGGAGGGAAGGTCGTTGTTCTCCTCCTATTTCAATGTGTTGCACCTTTGGCCAACAGGCCCACAGCACTGCTCGGAGGAACCACAGGGCTTCAGGACATGACCATGTGCTGGGGCTGGAATGAGGGTCATTTCTCTGGAGCTAGTGTGTTTGAACTGTCTCTGAACCCTCGTTGAAGTCCACTATCTGCATGACTTTGGACAATCTCTTCACCTCTCTGAGCATAGTTCCCTATCAGCAAAATGGGGACAAATGTTTACTTCGTGGGTGTCGTAGGATCCCCTGAGGTGTGGCAGTGAGTGTGTGGTGCATAGCTAGAGCCTGGAGCCCAGGGTGTGCTCTGCAAGTGGCTTCACACCTAGACAAACTGACATTGCTTGCAAATTCTCTTTCTGGGACTTGCCACTTAAGTTGGCACAAATACACTTAAGGCCAAAGGCAATTCGACGTAAAATATTCAACTGTTTTCAAACAGAGCAGGCCAAATAACAGGGATCACTTCTTTCATTTGACAAAAGAGGACATTCAATAGGACTGAGTTAACTTAAATAATGTTTCTTTCTGCCGGGGCTGTGTTCCCCCTGCCTCTCCCAAGCAGCGAATGGGATGAGCCACCGGGAAGGCGTCACGTGGAATCCTGATGGGACCTGTCCCATTAGTGTGTGCATGTCACACACGGAGCGTCTACACTCTTAAAAATAACCTCGTGAATTCTTTTATTTAGGGTGGAAACTCTCCACGGCTTTCTGGCTCTTTACACGTAAGGATTCCTTGTGGCGGTGCAAGGTGGCCTGAGGGTGAGGTACCACTAATAATGATGTGTTTTCAGGGGGCACCTAATCCTCGCCATGATGCTGTGGGGGAGAGACAGACCACGTATTATCAACTGCATTTGACAGATGAGGAAATTTAGGTCTGAAGAGAGGCTAAATGACTTTGCTTACAGTCACTGAGCAATGTCTCTCACCCGTGCTCCACGGTTCTTTCCAGGTCTCTGTCTTTCAACTCAGGAGCTGAGTGTGCTGCTGTGGGGTTACCTTGAACTCAACTCTCCTAACCCTAATGCTCGAGCTGCCAGTGGTGTCTCAGGGCCCGGACATCAAAGTGCACTCTCAACACGTTTCTTTGTCCTAGTGAAGACGGTTCCTGTGGTTTCTGCATGGACTCGTTGTTGGTGGGGTCTGGGCTGCTTTTAGAGCAGTTTGTCCACAGAGAGGGGAGACCCCTAAGTGTCATCTTCCCTGGACAGTGCTCAATGTCATTTGTCTCCCCAGATGGGGAATCAGAGGGGCCTGAAGGAGGTTGGGCTGGGGGGAGGGCGGGATGTCAAGAGAAACCTAAAGGCATGAGATCAAGTCAAACTCAACACTTCTCCTCTTGGCCTTTTCAGTGTGAGGATGGCTCACACCAAAGTACACAAACCAACAGACTGAATCCCAGCTCTCTGTTTGAGCAGTGCCCACACAAAGCCTGCCCTCTGGAGTCCTCCTCCAGGCTCCACCCCGCCATGGTAACCGCTGAATTCGCCGGGCCATGGTAGCAGGCCAAGTATGTGCACGATTGTCCTGGATTCTCTTCCAGTGGCAGACGGTGTTTGAATGTCGTGTACATGTTTTCTTTCTTACCCTGACATATTTATACCCTAGTTTTGTTTTGTTTTGTTTTGCTCAGTGGAGGAGCCATGGGGTTAGAAGGTGATGGAGTGGCTGGGAGAGCCTTTGCATCAGATTGGTTAAGAAGGCCGATCTGTGGTTCCTAACATTCTACCACCAAGAGCCATCTCCCTCCAGGACACACACGTCAATGGGCTTGGACACAATTTCAAAACTGCATGCCAACATGATCACATGGCATTTTGATTCAGCTATTAAAGAAGAAGTAAGTATAAAGACTTCAGATACCTTAGGCAACAGTTCCATAAAGGAGGCAGTAAAACATGTAATTAGGCAAATCAAATAAGGCACGGCAACAGCTTTCAAATATCTAGTCACATATCATTTCCCATTAATTTAC
The DNA here is from genome assembly GCF_001698545.2 of Rhinopithecus bieti. NCBI lineage: Eukaryota > Metazoa > Chordata > Mammalia > Primates > Cercopithecidae > Rhinopithecus > Rhinopithecus bieti. The sequence continues at coordinate 1,810,071 of NW_016821745.1, read as the reverse complement.
TGTGGGCTTAAACGAGGTCTGCATTTTATAATCCTCTGTAAAATCAGAGCCATGGCAGAAGCATGGTGTGCTTTTAAACACGACTTCCTCACGCCTCAAGGTGTTATGACAGTGATGGGATCATTTCATCTGGTGAAAGGGGAAGAACAAGGATGGGAACTTTCAAGGACAGCCCTGGAAACCCCAGGGGTTGCATCAACGTTCTCTTGACTCCAGGTTTATAAAGCTGCATCCAGAGGAATCCTTGAAGCGTTCCGGTCTCTTCATGGCTTAGTCCCTTTCAGTTATGACAGGTTTTCCCAAACCTGCTGTGACGTGACAACTAATCCATCGGTCACCTTTCTTTGTAGAAATAATCAATCCTAATCAGTAATTGCTTTTGGGCAAGAGTTCAATCCTGCTGTCATCTTTTGGCTTCCAGCATCATCACATCATCTGAGTAGCTCTAAGGGCAATAATACATTTTACTGTGACGATATCCAAGCCCAGACAGTATTTATTCCTGGGCTTAACCATTAGGTTAATACACAGTTTCCACACTTTATTCTCAATCCCCCGGTATAGGAAGGAAATGTGCGTGGGAGTCTGTGTCTTCAGAATGTCAGACATTCGAGTCCCTGAAATGAGTCTTCTTTCTGAGTTTTCAGAGACATGTTTGGTGGCAGGTAGACACAACCTGGGATTATTGAAGTGATTTTTGGGGGAATATTTCATAGGGTCTTGCATTTAGCACAAGAGGAAGGATTGAGAAAAAAAGGGATCAGGTCAGAGATGAACCAAGAATCCTATGCAGAGTTTTCAAACCTAAACCTGTATTTACAGGGCTAAGCAGCACACCGGAAGGGAAAAAAGCCAGCGCAAATCGGCGTGGACGCGAGCGACAATCTTTGCAAGGATGTGGTCCCTCCTTTTCCTTCCCTGCCTTCACTCGGCTTCCACCCTCTCTTAGAACTGGGCTGCTCTGGGGCCGGGCGTGCTGGCTCATGCCTGTAATCCCAGCACTTTGGGAGGTCAAGGCGGGTGGATCACAAGGGCAAGAGATCGTGACCATCCTGGCCAACATGGTGAAACCCCGTCTCTACTAAAAATACAAAAATTAGCTGGGTGTGGTGGCACATGTCTGTAGTCCCAGCTGCTCGGGAGGCTGAGGCAGGAGAATGGCTTGAACCTGGGAGGCAGAGGTTGTGTGAGCTGAGATCCTGACACTGCACTCCAGTCAGGCGACAGAGCAATACTTAGTCACACACACACACACACACACACACACACACACACACACACACACACAAAGAGAACTGGGCTGCTCTGTCCTCCTCTCATCTCAGTGTGTTATCCGGATAGGTCCGGGCTGCTGTATTCCCGAACTACAGAGGTTCCTGTGGTCTCATTTGGTTTTATGACTTCTCAAATTGGGGGTCAAAATATCTTGTATGTCTTATTTACTCAATAATACAGTCCTTAAGAAGTTTAATTAAAATGAGGGATATCTGTTCTTGACTGCTGTCTTAGGTTTGGGACCTCTATGAGGAATAATGGAAAATTAATGCCATCAGGGCTTTGGAGAACTGCTTTAAATCAGGTATGACTACCACAGGTTCCTTAGGGACACCTCGCGTTGTGACAGTTTTTCTGACTCTTTTTCCTTTTTTCTCTCTTTTAAGGTAGGGAAAGAGAAAAAATTTCCTTTTTTTTTATTTTTTTATATTTATTTTAATAGGAAAAAACACAAGGCATTAGCTCTGAGTACAAAGGTTTTTAAGAAGATTTGTTATGAAGGAATAAAAGTCCTATTAAAATATTTATAAACTGAAACCACCCCAGAAGCCACACACACAATTAGGCCTTTCAGCCTTCTATTCTGAAAGCCAGATAAATCATCATTCAGAGAGCAGAGATGAAAATCAAAACAAATACGAAGTGCTCAGAAGCCGACCATGAAACAGGGAACAGAATGTGGTCTCGAAAATGCTCCTTGTCTCTGAGCAGGGCACAGTTTACAGACATCCCAGGAAACCTGGGAGTTTCTGACTCATCAAAAAAGAAACCAACCAACCAAAACCACCCCAAAACAACCAGAAAAGGAAACGGGAAAGCATGTATGGTATCATCTCTGGAGGCTGTCAGAGAAATTGAGAAGTAAAACGCAAACAAGGAATCAGATCCAACCCTCTAATATTCTAGAGAAGGAAACCAAAGCTTGTCTAATGCAGGTGCCTTGCTCATGTCAAGGGTTGAGGGGGCTGTGTGGGCAGAACTAGAAAACAGACCCCAACCCTCAGATCAGCATGAAGTCTCACTCCACCTGGGCTTCTCTGGTGGGTTCAAAGTCCCGCCCATGAACCAGCCCTAAAATTCAAGGGACCATGCAGCCCGGTATTTTCGAGAGGCCGGAGACATCTGGAAGAAGGGTGTTCTTTGGTTCATGTACCATCATTTATTCCTACTTCCATTTACTTCACAAGCATTTAGTCAGCTCCTATCGTGCTAAGACCATGCCAAGACTGTCTTTTGGTCCAAACGTAGGACCCAGTCCTGTGGTTGAAGTAACTCAAGGCAGCGAGTCCTGTAATGAACCAAACCAAAGGGGCTCTGAGTCCCTGGAGAGGAAAGCATGGAGTTTTCACGCTTGCTTCTGTGCCTCAGGGGTCATGTGCGTTTCTTGGCTGGGGTGCCACGCACCGTGTAGTGGGCACAAACCTAGAGACCACGTCCCTCTGTGGCACCGCTGGGATCTCCAGTTCCTCCTGGCAGAGGACTTTCTGTTTTGGCTTCTGTTTGTTTCTGACGCAGAGTCCTGGACAAAGCCATGTTTCTTTTTTGCTTTTGTGAGTGAAAGATTGGCATTTTCCCATCCCCTTGTCAGTCCCTTCCCTGTGATAGAAGGCCTTTCATGTTGAGGGTCAGAGTGAGGTCCCACCTCAGATGAGCAAAGGCCAAGTCCACCACTGCTGCTGTCATAAAATCCCAGCTCCCAAGAAACCATGGCTGGTCTGATGACTCCTTGGGTTGTTGCAATGTCAGTTCACAATCTTAAGGATCTGGCTTTAATTTTTTTTTTTTTTTTAATTTGTAGTCACCAGAGGATATCTCTTTATTTCCTTTCCAGGTACATATTAGACCCTTCAGAAAATGACATGTTACCCATTATCTCTTGTTTGTGCAGGAGGGGTGTGGTCCTGGCTTAGCTCAGTCTGCCAGATTGTTGCACCTGGGTCTCTGTTGATTTCACTTTCAGGTAGCTGTCCATTTAGTGGCAGAGATGGCTCTTGGCAGCGCCTGGCTCGGGGGTCCTTAGCATCCCTAGTAATTCCCCTAAAGGTTTGGATTTGGCTTTCTTGGTTCACGTGCTTCCTCTGGGCAGGTTACTGTGTGTGTGCACAGTGTGGAGTTCTCACTCTTCCGGCTAGGGCAGAGTGCTTCTCCAGGAGGAGACTTCCATGGAAAGCCCTGCCAGCTGGGCGCAAAGTCCAAAGAGAGACTTTGTAACCAGAAGATGGAGGTGACAATGTGGACAGGCTGCCATGCTTTGTTTCATTTATTCAACATTGTGGTTATTGTGACTTACCAAGACTGTATAACCACCATGGAGAGCAGTATAGGGTTTCCTGAAAATCTAAAAATAGATCTACCATATGATCCAGTGGTACTAATCTGTTCTAACATTGCTATAAAGAACTACCCGAGCCAGGCGCGGCCACTCACACCTGTAATCCCAGCACTTTGGGAGGGTGAGGTGGGTGGATCACAAGGTTAGGAGATCGAGACCATCCTGGTCAACATGGTGAAACCCCGTCTCTACTAAAAAAATTACAAAAATTAGCTGGGTGTGGTGGTGCATGCCATGAATCCCAGCTACTCAGGAGGCTGAGGCAAGAGAATCGCTTGAACCAGGGAGTCGGAAGGTTGCAGTGAGCCAAGATCGCACCACTGCACTCCATTTTGGTGACAGAGCGAGACTCTGTTTAAAAAATACAAAAACAAAAACAAAACAAACAAACAAAAAAAACTACCTGAGACTGGGGAATTTATACAGAAAAGAGGTTTATTTGGCTCATGGTTCCACAATCTGTACAGGAAACCCAGCCGGGGAGGCCTCAGGAAACACAATCATGGCAGAAGGCAAAGGGAAAGGAGGCACGTCTTCCATGGCTGCAGAAAGAGCAAGAGAGCAAAGCGGGAGGTGCTATGCACGTTTAAGCAACCAGATCTTGTGAGCACTCACCCACTATCACGAGAACAGCAAGGGGCAGCTCCACCCCCGTGATCCAATCAGCTCCCACCAGGCCCCTCTTCCAACATTAGGAATTGCAAGTAGACATGAGATTGGGGCAGGGACACAAATCGAAATCATATCACCAGTCATTCCACTCCTGGGGGTGTACCCAAAGGAAATGCCATCAGTGCCTTCAAGAGCTGTCCACATCCATGTCCATTGCAGCACTGTCCACAATAGCCAAGGTTCGGAATCACCCTAAGTGTCCATTGGAGGATGAATGGAAAAAGAAAATACAGTGTATGTACACAATGGAGTACTATTCAGCCATAAAAGTCAGTGAAATTCTCTCATTTGCAGCAACGTGGATGGAACTGGTGAACATTATACTAAGTGAAATAAATAAGTCAGGCACAGAAAGTCAAATATACATGATTTCACCTCTATGTGGAATCTAAGAAAACATGGAACTTACAGTATCAGAGAGTAGAATGGTGGTTACTGGGGGCTGGGGGTTGTAGAATGGTGGTTACTAGAGACTGGGGCGGGGGGCTGGGGGAAATGGGGCGCTGTTGTTCAGAAAGTACAAAGCTTCAGTTATCATTGGAGGGTCAACGGACAGCAGGGTGACTATAGTCAGTAATAATGTATATCTGAAATTTGCAAAGACAGTAGATCTCAAGTGTTCTTAAGACAAGAAAATGGAAAGCATGTGAGGTATTGGATGTGCTACTCAGCTTGATTGTCACGGCCATTTCATAGTGTGTACATATACAAAAGAGCATGTTGCACACACTAAATATCTACCACTTTTATATCTGTCTTTCCTCCATAAAGCTGGAACACAGAGTGCCCACCTGAAGCCTTCAGCATAGAGCCTTGCCTTGCACCCCAAGTCACTCCTGCACCTGGAGCACATGCCAGGCCAGGTGCCAGCAGGTGCACACCCCAGTGCTGCCCAATGGCTGTCCCCTCCTTCCGGTGAGAAGGAGCCTACTCTCTCTTTCTCTCCGGTGGGCCTCTCCTTCTGACGCCACTAACTGACTTGTCTCCTGGGCTAGTACTGGAGGTGGCCTCTTTCCCAGAAGAGCTGAGAGATGCAAGGGAAGTCGGGTCCATGGGGCCCTATGCTGTCCAATGATGACCTAAGCTGTGCAGTCAGGCAGACAGATGCCTTAATGGGGCTCCAGCATAGTCAGCAGCCGCACCTGGCACGTCCTCTGGGGATATGGCACTTGGAAAGGAGCGACTTGTAGGAGGATGAGTAAAGCACCATCCACTGTGCGTGTCAGGGGAGGAGTCCAAGGCCCTGGATCAGTAAGGCTGTCACCCAGTCCAACCCCTCACGTTCTCCTTGGGAGGGGTGGCAAGGGGATGTGACCTCTGGCATCAACGTATCAATGTGCCCTACAGCAACAGCTCCATGACCAGGCCCTGCTGGCTGTCCTGTGCTGCCATGTCTGGACCTCACTGATGCTAAGTTGGAGGATAGTCAGGGAGAGGCCATGTTTGCCAAGTGAAATTGGGAATTACATGAGTGAGACCAAAATCTGGAATTCTCTCTCTCCCTCTTCTCTCTCTCTCTCTGTCTTTTTTTTAGATAAAGTTTTAGTCTGTCATCCAGGCTGGAGGGCAGGGTATGATCTTGGTTCACTGCAACCCTGACCTCCTGGGCTCCAGTCATCCTCCTACCCCAGCCTCCCAGGTAGCTGGGACTATAGGCACGTGCCTGGTTAATTAAGTGGCAGGCTAATTTTTGTATTTTTTGTAGAGATGAGGTTTTGCCATGTTGCCCAGGCTATAAATCTGGAATTCTGAGTCAAGGTGGAGGACCTGAGAGAGCTGGGGACATTTGGGAGGGAGGAACAGGCTGAGCGTGCAGGGGGCAGACAGGAATGGGGTAAGAGGTGGACCCTGGCAGTGAAGCCAGATTCTGAGGCCAAGGAGCCATCTCGAAATGACCCAGATTAGAAATCTTGTTTCCGAAGCGCCTCTGGGTTCTGGCACCAAGGGAGAGCGAGCTCTGGCCGGGCTGTCAGGCGGGCAGGGACTCTGCCTTCAGCCGCTTTGGCTGCTGGTTTGGCTGAGCCATTGCATGAACAGCACCCCCGGATGCACCCGAGGAGGTGAGGCTCTGTGGACCGGGTGCCCTGTGAGCGAGAGGGGAGAGGTCCCTGAGGTTTGCACAGTGCCTGTCTCTTCTCAAAGCACCTCCTTCGTCCTGGCAATTTAGTAAGGGAGATTGGGTAGCCAGGGTTGTTCCCATTTTATAGAGCAGGACACTGAGCCTCAGGGAGGGAGAGGGAAGCCGGTGGAGCCGGGCAGAAGCCTGTGGAGCTGGGTAGAGACCGGCGGGTTTCCCAGCAAACATGTCTTCTGCATCTTCTGGCTGAGTCCTCCGCTCAGGTCAGGAGACCTTGGCCTGGGCCAGGAGGTCCGATTCTGGGATGCGAATGTGGTGGGGCTATTGCCATAGATACCAGTATGGTCACCAGCCTGAAACCCTTGAGCCATGGAGAGATCAGACGGTGGTCCCCACTCCTCAGCCTGGAGCCTGGCAGAGACGCTCAAGGAAGAAGGTGGGCTGACCAAGTGTGCCTCTCCTTTCTTCAGATCCTGCGGAGCTCGGGTGCTGTGGAGGAGGCCTGTGCTCATCAAGGAGAGAGAGACAGAGAGTCCAGTGGGAGGAACGCAGGGTCAGGGTGGTCTGCTTCCCAGAGTGTCCCTGGGGACCCCTTTGCCTCTTGGAGCCTCAGTTTTTCCAAATGTAAAACCAGGGCAGCTCTTCAAGCCGCTGGCCAGTGACACACAGAGACAAGTAGATACGGACACCAGGGCAGATTGTTCCAAAAGCGGCAAGCCGGCCTTTTCAGCGCTGGTTCCACACGGACTGTCCTCCTGTGGGGGCTGGAATCGGCTAGTGCGATCCGTAACATTCTGGTGGGAAAATTTCGTCAGGCCTTCTGCAAACATACAAACTGTTTACCCCCACAGACCCTGTCTTTGCAGTGGCGCCATGTACTCAGAATAAACCAGTAACCCCCACTTGATGCTGCCTGCTCTGGAAACATTTCTAACTTGGTTATCTGGCTGCAAACCTCCAGCAGTTTCAGAAATAAAACGACAGAAAGGGGAGGGATTCTTAGAGGTTGGCTTCATGAAGGGAAGAGATTGAAAAATGATATGAGCTGAGCGAAGGGACTCCCTGCCAGCAGGCCGGGGACACCCCACCACTCACGGTGCGCAGCTCGCTCCTGCCTTCAGTCCAGCAAGGCCTCGCAGTTGTGTAAAGCAAGGAACAGGCACGTGAGGAAGGCGGCTTTGTCCAACGTGGGCTTCAGGGATGCAGAGAAATGTTGTAATGCTTCTTGAGAAACATTTGCATCCAAAATGGTTGACATACAAGACATTTTAACATTTAGAGGAAGGTCAGCCCCAAGTTTCCAGTATCCTCCTAAGAACGGCGGGAGCTCCCATCTCAGAGCTCTTCAGGAACACAAGGTGACGACCAGCCCCTTTCCCAACCCTGAGGTGGCAGATGGAGGGAGCTGGAGCCGGAAGCTGCCTGCCCCCTGCCTCCCTGTAGGAGCTGGGGCTGGGAGGAGAGCTGGGGGTAGGGAGTGTGCCTGTGAGGCAGAGCTTCTAGATGTCAAGGAGAAACGGGACTGAGTGAAGGCTCAGCCAGTCTCGAGTGACCCTGGAGAGCTGGGATCTGCTGGTGTGAGGGCCCAGAGATTTTCTCTGCGTCTACTCACTTTCCAGCCCCAACCCTGGCCCTGGCCCTGAGACCTCCCTGCAGAGGTCTCCTCCCTCGGTCCTCCCTGGTGTTGGATGAGCAGCCCAGGTGGTCCTGACAAGGAGTGAGAGCAGTTGCTGCCCTGGTGTGACCCATGCTGCTGTCTTCAGCCCAGCAGGTATATCCTGCCCTGGGACTTTGCTGAGATGGGCTTGGCATGTCCTTGGGTCAAACACTGCCCTGACCCTGCGTTCGCTTCAGTTTCTGGGAGAAGAGAATCTTCCAGAGTGACAGAGAAGGGCCAAAGGATGTTTGAGCTGGAGGGAACCGAGGCCCCAGCCAGTCTCATCAGGTTTTCAACTTTGGCTGCACATTAGAATCATTTGGAAAGTTCTAGAAAAATGCCTCTGCCTAGCCTCACTGCCAGAAGCCATGATTTAATTTGTCTGGGATGGAGCCCAGGAATGATCTTCCAGGTGATTCTGATGTGTAGCCAGGGTTGAGTTTCACGGATCCCAAAGCTGTGAGCCTGTGTGGCTCAAGAGTGGGGAAGTGAGTTGGAGGAGGGGCCGTGGTGCAGGCCTCTGATGGCCTCATGCCCTCGGCCTACCACGTCTTGCTCCTTCTCAGAGGCTATGGGTTTAGGCTTTGCAGTAATTTTTAAAAATACCAGTTCTGGATCTTGCAGGCATTTAGAGTCCCCCAAACAATTTCTTTGGTAAATCCTGAAAACAACCTTTTATACAACTTCTGTGCATCTCAGCAGAAACTAACAGCAAAATGGAACTTGGCTTAAGCTCTGGAGACATTTGAAATCTTGGCTAGTTGCACAATGATGTCTCGTGGCATTTTGGTGTCCTGGGGACTCTTTGTGGGCACGGCCGCAGTGGGGTCTCTTTGACTGGCTGTCCAGCCGCACCTGCTGGGAACCTGAGGCCAGGTCTGCACCACCTGTGTCGGAACTCCCAGGCAGTGCCCTGGGAATCTGCCTGTCCCTGCGCTGAGTGGTGACAGCTGGTGGTGTCCTTGCCATCATGGAAAGCTGCTCCCAAGACAGCCTGCGGCTTCCGACACGCAGTGGCATTTGTGATGGACAGTGCCAAAGCCTGGGGACACTCGCTTCCTCCTGAAAAACCAGTCTTTGGTTCTGCTGCCTGGGAAGTCTAGCCATGCCTCCACCCTGTCCTGTTTGGGGCCGAGTGGGAAGCATGCAGCCGGGGTCAGGGACACGTCTGGGGTGACAGAGGCCTCTGGCAGCTGGCATCCTGAAGGCCAGAGGTTTGCAAGTGCACTGTGAGTTTCCTGCTCTGTTCTTTAAGGAGAGCTTGGTTCTCAAAAAAGTGCCATTTGCTAGATGAGGCTCAGTGTGTGGGGACAGAGTGCTCCAGAGGGACCTGGGGGGATGGGAGGACAGGGGCTGCCCAGTGGGCCAAGCCCCATTCATAGCCTGCTAGATCACTCCTTAAGCCCATGGCAGGAATTGGTTGGTGATTTTCTGGGTCCATGAGCTGTCACTTAAAAAAACAAAAGATTTTTCAAGATGGAATTTGCTCACCATACATTGCCCATTGGAATTGTGTAATCCAGTGGTTTTTTAGCATATTCACAGATACGTGCAGCCATCACCACAGTTTCAGAGCCTTCCATGACCTCCAAGAGTAACCTTGAGCTCTAACCCTCCCTTCCCCCGGCCTCTCCCCGGGGATCCACTCTCCGGCTCTGCAGATTTCCCTCGTCTGGGCATTTGGCATGAGTGAAATGGCACAATGCGAGGTCCCTGTGGCAGCTTCTTTAGAATAGTCACACAGCACGATGCTTCCAGGCTCGCCTGTATTGTGGTGTGTGATGGGGCTGCTTGTCACTTTGTGGCTGAGCGACACCACAGGGCATGGAGGAGCGTTTTGTGTATCCGTTTGTCCACGATGGACGTTTGTGTTTTCTCCATTTTCGGCCGTTGTGAGCCATGCGACTGTGGCTGGTGATGTGTGCAGCTCTCCTGGGTGTGTGTCTAAGTGTGTATTCCTCGACTGGAATCTGCATTCGCTTTGCAGGAGCCAGGTCAGCAGTGGAGGCTGAGTGAGGGGTGAGGCCTCCTTCAGGGGCTGGGTGGCAAGAGGGGAAGACCCTCGGCCAGTGGCCGTTCTCAGGGTTTCCCTCTACAGAGCCAGCCCTTTATCATGTTGTCCTCTGAAGACAAACAGTGACTGTCTCTGAGTTCCCTGCCCTTAGTAAGGGTCTCTGAGTTCCTTCCTGTAATTCATTTTTTGGTGGGAAGGGGCAGTCAGGGTCTTGCTCTGTTGCCCAGGCTGGAGTTCAGTGGTGCAATCCTGGCTTATGGCAGCCTTAACCTCCTGGGCTCGAGCAATCCTCCCACCTCAGCCTCCCACCTCAGCCAGTACTGGGAGCACAGGTGCACACACTGGGCCTGGCTATTTTTTTTTCTATGTTTCATAGAGATGGGGTCTCACTATGTTATCTAGGCTGGCCTTGCACTCCTGGGCTCAAGCGATCCTCCTGCTTTGGCCTCCCAAAGAATTGGGATTATGGGCATGAGCCACTGTACCTGGCTCCTTCCTGTAATTCTTACAATTCCTACATATAATAAAAATTATTTACAAAATGATATGTTTAGAGATTATACGCAGGAAATGACTCCTATATATAATTTCCTGGAATTCTCGTAACTCCTTTAGTTTATCTTCCGAAATGATGGACCAAAACGCACTGTGAGGAGACTTCTGAGCCACAGGGAAGGCCTCGGTGCCTGTAGACGGTGAAGACACAGGCGAGGCCCAAGGGGTATGGCATGGGGCCCGACTTGGGCGGCTGCCCTCCCTCCCCCAGCTCAGGCCCCCCTAGGCCCGGTGACTTCCAGTCCAGACTCCTGGTCTGGGCTCCTAGGAAACCTACCAGTGCTCCTTGTATCTCTAGGCCTCAGTTTCCTTAGCCTTGAAACAACACACACGTTGCCATTTGATGAGTGTGTATCTTCATATCTCTCAGGTCCTCGCCGCCAGCACCTGCCCACACCTCCTCAGCATCTCTAGTTCCAGCCACGCCCAGGGCACCCTCCCCAAGCACCTGCGACTGCACCTGTGGGCAGGCAGGCCACGGGCTTAGTTTCTGGGAGCAGCCCTGGGCCCAGGGCAGACGGCTGCTGGAGGATAAGCCCCTCGGTTGCCCCCAGCCCCGATGGGCTGACCCAGCTGTGTCCTGTGCTGAACACCAGAGCTCCTGGCGGGACTGCCCCCCTGTCTGCCCCAGGGGCCTGCCCATCAGTCACCCTGCATCGACTCCTGGGGTCACCTCCCTATAACTGCTTGCTCTGAAATCCTTGCCTTAGGAAACTAAGTTGAGACAAGAATTCCTTTAAACATCCCTCCTTGTCTTTTGTTGCTCCTGGACAGCAGGGGCTTGGGGTGATTGCATCTGCATAACCTTCCCTTGGCTATTCTTGCCCGGGCCCCGGGCCTCTCTGATCTGTTGTTGTGGAGACAGATTCTTCTTGCCCTTTGTGGTTGAGTCAGGTAAGAGAGGCCTGTTTATCCATGAACACACGGCACTTGGCACGAACATTAATGGGTGGAGACAAGGTGTGAGCGTGGCTCTGTCGGTGACTGTCACCTGGCGGGGAGCACGCCGTCCTCCTTGAGCCCCACAGACACACCAGAAACACAGGGCAGCTTCACAAGATGAACTTGGACAGGGAGGAAATCTGTCAGGGCAGAAGTCAGCATTGCGTGAACTCACACACGCCCCTCTCCATCCCCAGACAGTAGGAAGTGACTTGAGCAGGGCGGCCCTGAGCTGCCAGCCTGGGGTCCTGACCTCAGGTGGGTGCTGACGTCTCTGGTGGGCTTGTTTCCTCCTCTGAAAACAGTCCTTGCACCTTATCGTCCAGCTGGAGGCTCAGCTTGTATCGGACGCCTCTCAGCTGCACGGGGATGGTGAAGGTCCTGTGTGTGGGGCCTGGCCAGCAGAGCCCCTGCCAGGCTTGATACCCACCTCTCAGCTACACAGGGCAGGGTGAAGGTCCTGTGTGTGGGGCCTGGCCAGCAGAGCCCCTGCCAGGCTTGATGCCTACTGGTGCATGGCCCAGGCTGTAGAGGGGTGCGACAGGGCTGGTGTCTGAAGGGTCTGGTGTCTGCTGAGGGGCAGGCAGTGGCCAGGGGACACCAGCAGGCTCTGGCCCTTGGTAGCTGGACATGGGCCGCTGGCTGTGTAGCTCAGAACTGGTGTGAAGCTGCGGTCTCCTGGGCTGTCTCTCCTCCTCCATCTAGGGAGGAGACGCTGCAGCACAGCAGGCTGGAGAGGCCTGTGGAGGCTGCCGTGGAATGAGAAGGGTCTTGGGGAGGAGCCTCTGTCTAACATGCCTCCCAGATCCCACCTTGTCCCCCAGCCCCAGCTCCTAGCCCTGGTGTAGGCATACAAAGGGTATTTAATAAATACTTGTCAAGTATTTGACGAATTTTAAGTGATGTCCCAAAGCCTCACCAATGAAGACATCGCTGGAACACAATGTGAGCGATTCATCTGTCTCTATGTGGTTTTAGCCAGGATGGTCCAGGACACTGGGGTTGCACTGACTGTTTCGCCTGGGAGTACATATTTTCTTCTTCACGTTGGCTCCCTGGGCCTTGCTGGCAGGGATGGGCTTTGAGTCACAGTGTGTATATGATAATACCCATTTCAACTAAGAGAAACCCAATCACAGAGCCAGCTTTTTGTTGGAGTCTTTGCCAGCTAATTGTTCAAATAATGACTCTTCTCAACTTTGCTTTTCTTTTTTTTTTAATTTTATTTTTGTTTATTTTTTATATTTTTGAGATGGAGTCTTACTCTGTCTCCCAGGCTGGAGTGCAGTGGTGTAATCTCGGCTCACTGCAACCTCTACCTTCAGGGTTCAAGTGATTCTCCTGCCTCACCCTCCTGAGTAGCTGGGATTACAGGTGCCTGCATCACACTTGGCTAATTTTGTATTTTTGGTAGAGACAGGGTTTCACCATGTTGGCCAGGCTGTTCTCGAACTCCTGGCCTCAAGTGATCCACCAGCCTCAGCCTCTCAAAGTGCTGGAATTATAGGCGTGAGCCACCACACCTGGCCGACTTTGCTTTTCATAAAGGGTGACAGAGGCCAAGACCTTTCAAACATGCTCACCTCGTGGGTATTGAGGCCCCTGCATTGCCTTCCCATTTCTTTCCCTGTGATGCTGGGCTGGGGCTCAAGAGGGAGATCCGGTGTGGTCCCCTCTGATCTCTGTGGCCTTGGGAAAGCCACTTCTCAGCTACATGCTCTTATTGTAAAGGGGGAGAGTGTCCCTTTACTATCCCACAGGTTTGCCTGTGGCTCAAGGAATGCATACAGTGGGTGTAAAAGTGAGATAATCAGTAGGGAAGAGAATTGACCAGTCCAGAGACACAGAACTAATGCCAAGCTCATGAGTATTGTGGGTGATTGTGGGACCTGCTTACTTGGTTTTTGATGCAGGTTGTCTTGGAATGCAAACAAATAAATGCAGCCAGAATTTGCTCTTTTCTTTTCTTTTTTCTTTGTTTCTTTTTTTTTTTTTTTTTTTGACGGAGTTTCAATCTTGTTGCCCAGGCTGGAGTGCAATGGTGTGATATCGACTCACTGCAACCTACGCCTCCCAGGTTCAAGCGATTTCCCTGTCTCAGCTTCCCAAGTAGCTGGGATTACAGGCATGCACCACCATGCCCAGCTAATTTTGTATTTTTTTTTTTTCAGTAGAGATGGGATTTTACCATGTTGGTCAGGCTGGTGTTGAACTCCTGATCTCAGGTGATCTGCCCTCCTCGGTCTCCCAAAGTGCTGAATTACAGTAATGAGCCACCACGCCTGACCTTTCCTAAGTTGTTCATGATAGAGTGGATCTTCTTTCAAAGCAGTGTTCAGTGCTTCAGATTTTTGGGAGGTGAGACAGAAAACTGTGGTTCAGGATGTCTCAAAATGATGGTTCTAGAAAGCACTGCAACTGGAAAGTGACTGAACGGAGAGGCTCCTAGAGAAAATAGAGTGGCTTTGCTTGTTTTCTGGAATCATTTGTGATAATAAAGGTTTAAAGCTCAATGAACTTTAAATTATTTATTTCTAAATGAATTAGAAATAAAAATTAATGGATGTAATTCCCTCCATGCTAAGCTTATGACCTATGGAATTTTCTTAAACTGTGGCATCTCCTATCAAATGTTATCAGGTAACAAAAATAAGTGAACACATGAAGCGTGGTGAGAATCTTTCCAAAAATAATTAAGTTAGGTTCTTAACCTAAGTTAAGTGACTTATTTTTGGTAGACACGTGTCCTTGTGACTGTGACTGATTGTATACAAACTTACAAAGTCAAACATTCAATGAGTAAACCATTTTACCTCCTATAACTGCATTAGATCAGTACGTTTGTCACGATAGTCTTAAAAACTGCCGTGTCTATGACAGCTCCTCTGTGGGGAGGGCATGAAAGTGGGAGGACTCGGCACTGGATTCCATGTTCACCATGGAGCCCAGGAGCTCTCCTACTATTCTGTGGTTAAGGATTTAGGGTCAGACACATGAGCTCATTTTACTGGGATGCTGGAGGCCAAGCTCCAAGTCATAGTGCGGATGGCTTATTATGAAGTTAGAGCAGAGATGTGGCAAGCCAACAGCGTGAATCAGACTTCTGTGAAGTCAGCAGTTCTTTACTTACTGTTTCTTGATGATGGTAATCTGGGTGAAGCTATGCAAATATGCTAAGCCAAGTCATTAATGTTGGTGATCTGGAGGACTGTGGCCATCTCAGAACCATTACCTCTGGGGACTATTACCCAGTTCCTGGTGAGGGAGGCTGGCTTTCGGGTACCACACATCTCAGGGGGGCAGAACCTGCTCAGTGTGCAGTCGCAGCACTGGGTTTGTTCTTCAGATAGATTCTCTGCTGCCATCGCAGGACTGTTTTATGATGGTGTCCGTCATGCTGTCAAAGAAGAAATCTTATCTTCTCTCATTACTCAATATACAAAGGACTGGGATTTCCACTTGGCCCATGTTCCTGTTTACCTGAAGACCGTTTTCCCCTGAACTCTGATAAAGTTCATTTGCAGCTATGTGCAAAGACAGATCAAACTTCTAATGCCCAGCATGCTTTAATGCTCATATATGAAGCTCTGCTCTCAGCTAGGAGGACCTTTGTGGGGTAGAGGCTTTGGTGAGGAGAATCAGAGGTCTGATGGTAGAAATGACCAAGGAGTCTTGAGAAGATATTCCTTCCAGAAGTTAGCACCACCACCGGTTCCCTGTCCTGGAAGCTTCCTGTACCTGTTTTCCTTCGTGTCACAGAAAACCGGAAGAGTTTATTGGAATTTGTGAGCAGTTTTCCACTTAGAGTTCACAGACTCTCAAAGTGTATTTTGTATGCATGTGCATTTCAGCCAAATTCAGCTAGGTCCTATTTTAAGCAGATCTGAGATATAATCGAAACAAAACATATCTATTTGGAGGTATACTTGCTTTCAAAAGGGATGGGCTAGTAGGTGCCTTTTAATAGTAGGTTCCCCAGTGCATATACTTGTGAGTCTGTTAGCTCTCCGAGGCTTCAAAACAAAGTGTGAGATGCGCCAGCGAGCAGGCACACACACACCCCTAGCAAGGAAAGAACACCGATTTTTCTTTATCTAATACACTTGACCACACACATCCTCATGAGTGCTTTTTCCTTCGAAGTCCTCACCTTGGGAAGCCGAGCTCTTCTGTAGTTTGACTGTGCTGGACAGCCCATTGCAGTCACCGCATTTGGCTTCTGACATCTTCAGTTGCTTCAGAAGATGAAATTCATCTTCAAAGGACCAATCTTGGTCACTTCTGAGGATATGTGAAAAGTGTGCCTCAGATTCTGAACCCAGGTGTTGTCGGCTGCAAGATTGGAATGGGAGCCTGTTTGGAAGGACAAACCTGCTCAGAAGGAGTGGCTGCCTGGGTAGAGAACGTCCGAATCTCTGCTGTTGTCAGAACTGAGTGTGTTTGTTCCACGTGGGTACCTGTCCCCATCGATACAAAGGGCTGAGCCTCAGAGATGGAATGTAACTCACACGGTCACTTAGCCGGCTCAGGCGTCTCCGGATACCTGGGCGCCTTCTGGACTGTGCTTTCGTTGGATTTCTCTGCCCTTCTTGACAAGTGACTGTTGAAAAATTATCTCACTTTTAGGTTTTCTTATGTCATCTCTGGCTAGCTGGGTTCTGGGTTACATGGCATTGGAGTGCAGCCTGCTTGGCCTGGTTTCATCGAAGACCAGTTCTTGGCTTTGTGGACCAGGCCCTATGCCTCCCTGCAAGGTGAGTGATGTCCCGTTCTTTCCTTGCCTGCCCCAAAGGGAGGACGTGCAATCCCGCGGGCACACGCGTCTCGGGGTGAAGGTCCACGCACTGACCAATATGTGCAGACAACAGACCGCCCCTGTGTTGATGCTTTGACTCCTCACCCATGGTGTGCGTGTATTTCTGTGCACCCTGGGTGCTGTTGCCCATCTTCAGTAGCGACCAATTTGTCACTAAACAGCATTCTGTTTGGTTTGCATGGACTGGAAGTTAAACTGTCCTGGTTTTTACAGTTTTGTCTCTTAATGCCGACTGCTGATGTTTTGCTACTCCTTTGGTTCAGTGGCAGCCCACAAGGCTGTAGTGGTTGAGAAACAGGAGGATGGAGGGCACATTCCTGGGACGTTAGCTTGGCAGGTGTTCACCGTCTGATGCGTCTTCACCTGTACCTTCCTCAGCCCCTTCAATTTCTTTTTTTCTTGAGACAGTCTCCCTCTGTCGCCGGCTGAAGTGCGGTGGCATGATCTCAGCTCACTGCAACCTTCACCTTCTCGCTTCAAGTGATTCTTCTGTGTCAGCCTCCGGAGTAGCTGGGACTACAGAGGCATGCCATCATGCCCAGCTAATTTTTGTATTTTTAGTAGAGATGGGGTTTTGCCGTTTTGGTCAGGCTTGTCTCAAAGTCCTGACCTCAGATGATCCTCCCGCCTCAGCCTCCCAAAGTGCTGGGATTACGGACGTGAGCCACCATGCCCTGCAGCCCCTTTAATTTTTGAGAAAATCATTCATTTTATTCTCGGAACAGCTTCACCTTGAAAGTGGAAGCGTGAATTCTGATCACAGCTCACAGATCCTACCTGTGTCTTCAGTACCATGCTCTGTCCTGGGTAAGGAAGTGGGCTGGAAGTAAGTTGCTAGCATCGTTTCCACCTCGTTTGATATTAAATCATCTGCAGTAAGATGGGAGAAGCTACGGTGGGTGGACCTTTCCTTTCTCCCTCATCCTCCTGTGTTACAGATGTCTCAGAATGGCGTCCTTCCTCTCTCCAATGATATGTCAGGGTAGCAGGAAACCAGCACCTTCCCCCTCAGAACTATTTCCTTCTTCCCCAGCCACAGGTGTTTACCAAGTGTCTGCACTGTGGTGGTGACGGAGGTGGAGGATATATAAAAAACAAACAGTAGGGCCGGGCGCGGTGGCTCACACCTGTAATCCTAGTACTTTGGCAGGCCGAGGTGGGCAGATCACGAGGTCAGGAGTTCGAGGCCAGCCTGACCAACATGGTGAAACCTGTCTCTACTAAAAATACAAAAATTAGCCGGGCATGGTGGCTCATGCCTGTAATCCCAGCACTTTGGGAGGCCGAGGCGGGTGGATCACGAGGTCAGGAGATCGAGACCATCCTGGCTAACACGGTGAAACCCCGTCTCTACTAAAATACAAAAAATTAGCTGGGTGTGGTGATGGGCGCCTGTAGTCCCAGCTACTTGGGAGGCTGAGGCAGGAGAATGGCGTGAACCCGAGAGGTGGAGGTTGCAGTGAGCCGAGATTGTGCCACTGCATTCCAGCTTGGGTGACAGAGCAAGATTCCGTCTCAAAAAAAAAAAAAAAGGTAATGTTTTTGCTTTGGCCCACACAGAGCTTACCTCCTCCTTCAGGAGTAAAGACTGTGTGCACCAAATGTGGATTTGTGTAGCCCCCACAACAAGTGCCAGGGCTTTTGGTGCCCAGGGTGGAAGGAGCCACGTCCTGCGGTGGCTGTGACATGAACTTCAGGGAAGGGTGGTCAGCACTGAGATGGGGTGAGGCCAGGACGAAGGAGATGCCAGAAGCGGGGATTAAAGAGGGAGTTTAGGGCCCCAGGCGAGGGCTCCTTTCCATGCAGAACGGGCCAAACGAACACGTCCCAGACTCACTGACCAGGGAGGACCAAGGATGCCAGGCCAGGACCCTCTGTCCCTTATGGAGCCGTTGCCTACACACGTATCCCGGAGACGACAGTGACACACATGAGATGTCCTTGAAGTGAAACTACTCAAGCTTCCCCAGAGCAAATCTTCAAGGAGACCCCAAGAAGGGGCTGGGCCCACGTCACCCTCTTCCACGTCTCAGGGCTGAGAGCTGCAGACAGCAGGTCAAGGCAGAGCAGCGGCTGACCTTGGTGTCCTCAGAGTTCAGGGGCGTATCTGTGAGTTGTGGTTTTGTTTTGTTTTTGCACAGGCTCTGTTTTACATACACGCACTGTAAACCTATGAGACGCCCCTGTTCTCAAGGGCAGGGACCAGGCCTGACCCCTAGCAAGGCCCTCATGCTTAGAACTCAGCCACTTAGCACAGGTTGACTCTCCCTTATCCGAATGCTTGGGCCTGCAGTGATTTGGATTTTGGACTGTCTTGGATTGTGGCATATTTGCATGTGGGATATCTTGGGGATGGCACTCAAGTCTAAACACAAAGTTCATTTCTGTTTCATCTGCGCTGTCTACACACAGCCTGAAGGGAATTCATTTCTGTTTCATCTGCGCTGTCTACACAGCCTGAAGGGAATTGTGTTTCCCCTCAGAGACCCTGCAGCAGCTGTGTGTCGTGCGCCTGAGTTTTGAGCTGTGCATGGAATTTTCTGCTCGTGGTGTTGTGTCTGTGCTCAAAAAGTTTCAGATTTTTGAGCATTTCAGATTTCAGATTTTCAGGTTAGGGAAGTTTTACCACTCAGTAACTGTGGAGCTGAGGCCCGTGGTGTGGGGGCACGGAGAGGCTGTCACCTGCAAGGTCTGGTGTCTGCGGGGCCTGGTGTCTGCAGGGCCTGCTGTCCTAGACCAGGGTTGTGGGGTTCCTGGGAGGGACATGAGTAGGATGAACTCAACTGATGTGCTCCATCAGCACCTGCTGGACATTTTCTCAAGAAAGGAGACCAAGAAAGGAGGAGAGAAAGCATCCAGAATGGGGCAAGCGTCCCCTGGGGTCAGAGTGTGGATGAGCGGCCTCAGCCAACCCACACTGCACCCAGGCCAGCTGTCAAGGGGTGAGGTCCACAGAAGGACATGGGGGACAGGCTGCCCCTGCATGTGGTCAGTGCTTACTCCTCAACTCAGGAAGCCTGGGGGACGTGAGCCTGGCACTCATGTGGTGGGCTTAGCCCTGCTGAGCAGTGCTGGCCACCTTATAGGGACTCTCAGGTGACTTCTGGGGTGCTGGGTGGGGGACTCCATGAAGAGTGGCTGGCCCTGGCTTCTGGCAGGCCAGGCCCTGTGTAGCTGGGGTCCTGGGCAGGTCATCGCCCCCTCACCCCGTAGGCCTTGCCCTCCTTACCCTGCGTCCTGATCCCTGGCCAGCATGAAGACTGCACCCCCGCTGCCCGCCTGTGGCTATTTTGCGTGGGGAGGGATGAAAAATGTCTCTGATGTCCAGCTAGGGGCCTCCCTCGAGCAGCGGCGTCCTCAGGCCACTTCCTTAAGAGCTCTGGACGGCCCCAGGAGACCGGCAATGATTAACCACAGCGTTCCTGGGTGTTCCCTCCCGGGTCCCCCTCCCCCGCTCTTGACCTGGAGCCAGAAGGGCGTTGGGAGGCGGCATGGCTTGGAAGAACATGAGCGGGGCCCAATTCCAGTTTCTCCACTTTCTGGCTCTGAGAATCTCTGGAGGAAGTTACCAAACCAAAGCTGCCCTACCATGGGTCTGTGTCTGAGATCCGGGGACCTGGCAGCGGCAGAGACTCAGAACATGCACCAAGAGTTCGCATAAACCTCCAGATGCGTTTCCACGGAAGATCCCGGGCAGCTGGGACTCCAGCACCCCCGAGCTCCACGCAGGCATGGAACCTGTTTGGGCCTTTTCCTGTCTCTCTGTAGGCACTGGGGATGTTTCCCTGCTGAGGTCGCCATTCTGCTCCTCCTAGCGGCCCGTCCTCCCCATGCCCCGGCCTGAGCACATCACTCCCTGTCCCCTCCTTGCCCCTCTCCACCCACACCCTGGGACAGACCCTTGGGTAATACGGGTCTCCTGAACCCTGGACAGAATGGTCAGGTTACCTCTGGGGCTCTCTGAGCAGGAACTCTCTCTCCCTGGAACTGGAGGCCTTTCTTTCTGGTGGGGCCCTGCCTGTCCCCAAGGCAGCATCTGGAGCCCATGCCTCAGTGGAAGCCCCTCCTGGGTAAGGCAGATGCACATCTGCATCTAAGCCAGGTGAGGGTCCCGGGTCCAGACACCTGCTTCCCCTCCTCACCTCCCGATTTCTATCTGCGGTCACGGAGAGAGACAGGGGTCCAGGTTTTCCAGTTTTGGGTTTTCCCCACTAGAAACCTGAAAGCGAATGCAGGCTGTCCACAGTCCACAGGCCTGGGAGGGGAAGGCCATTCCACATGGCTTTGCGCGGGTTAGTTGTCTTCGCCATGCCCCTATTTGTTTGTTACTAGTAGATTTCTTCTGTGAGTGGGAATCTGGGGCTCAGAGATCCTCCCACTTGCCCAGGTCCTTCACCGTGAGCTCCCGGGGGTGGACCCGGCCTTCCTGGCCAGCAGGACCAGCTCTTTCACAAGAGGATGATGGCGCCCGACGGGCCCTGCAGTACCTCTTATCAGACCTGGCAGCCCAGCCCCCCGGGGACGAAGGCTCCCGACTCTCACCTAGGGGCACAGCTCCCCAGCACCCCTGATTTTCCCACATTTCAAAACAGTTGCCCTCACATGCAGTGTGGAGCTCGTCGGACATTCTCTGTTCTTTTCCCTGATACCCTCCGTTTGTCCAGGGACCGCAGCCCTGCCCCTCAATACTTAAAAATGTCCAACAAAATTAATAACTTTCCTTCTATAACTACAACTAGATATGCTCTCACACCCGAACTTCAACATAATTTTACCTGTACTCAATCTTTACCACCTGCTTATGAACCACAAACTAAAACACTAGAGTCAAGTAGTCTCCTAACACCCATCGAAAAGACCACTCCCAGACTCCCCGACCCGAGGTCTCAGGCTGTAGTTCTCAGTAAAACTTCTAATAAAATGAACTTTAAATCTTTAAAAGCTTATTTTTTTTTCTTTAATCAACAAAGGTAATATGTATTTTTAGAAAAAATAGAACCAGGTAAGGAACTGGGTATGCTTGGGGCAGTGAGACAGTGCAAGCTGCGTGGAGCATCCAGATGGGACTTTTGAGAATACGCTGGCTGAGCAGAAGGGGAAGTCGGGGTGTGTGGAGTGAGCCTGGCAGAATTTTGGGGGAGCATTCTGGGAGGAGGGGTGGTCCATGCAAAGGCCTGTGGCAGCATGGGCTTGGTGGGGGTGGGCTGTGGGAGATGAGGTTGGAGAAGTGGTGGGGCAAATCTGTAGGACTCTGGAGTCCACTCTGGGACTTCTGCTCTGACTCTAAGAGAAGTGGGGTCCTTGGAGGGTTTTGGCAGAGGAATGGTCTGACTTCTGCTTTAACAGGATCAGTTTGGAGCTCTGTTGAGAACAGATTCCAGGAGCTTGGATGAAAGAAGGGAGACCAGTAAAGCATAGAAAGATGTCTTGGACCAGGGAGGACCGGGTGGGTGGAATGGAGAAGATCAGAGTGCCTGGTCGTGGAGACGCTGTGAAATGAAGACGTTGTGAGGTGGAGATGTTGTGAGGTGGAGACCTTGTGAAATGGACACGTTGTGAGGTGGAGACATTGTGAGGTGGGAGACATCGTGAGGTGGGAGATGTTGTGAGGTGGAGACCTTGTGAATTGGGAGATGTGAGGTGGAGACATTGTGATATGGGAGATGTTGTAAGGCGGAGACATTGTGAGGTGGGAAATGTTGTGAGGTGGGAAATGTTGTGAGGTGGCAGATGTTGTGAGGTGGAGACATTGTGAGGTAGGAGATGTTGTGAGGTGGAGACGTTGTGAGGTGGGAGATGTTGTGAGGTGGAGATGTTGTGATGTGGAGACGTTGTGATGTGGAGATGTTGTGAGGTGGAGACGTTGTGATGTGGGAGATGTTGTGAGGTGGAGACGTTGTGAGGTGGGAGACGCTGTGAGGTGGAGATGTGAAGTGGAGATGTTGTGAGTTGGAGAGGTTGTGATGTGGAGACGTTGTGAGGTGGAACGTTGTGAGGTGGGAGACGTTGTGAGGTGGAGATGTGAGGTGGAGATGTTGTGAGGTGGAGAGGTTGTGATGTGGAGACGTTGTGAGGTGGAGACGTTGTGAGGTGGAGGATGTTGTGAGGTGGAGACCTTGTGAAATGGACACGTTGTGAGGTGGAGACATTGTGAGGTGGGAGACATCGTGAGGTGGGAGATGTTGTGAGGTGGAGACCTTGTGAATTGGGAGATGTGAGGTGGAGACATTGTGATATGGGAGATGTTGTAAGGCGGAGACATTGTGAGGTGGGAAATGTTGTGAGGTGGGAAATGTTGTGAGGTGGCAGATGTTGTGAGGTGGAGACGTTGTGAGGTGGGAGATGTTGTGAGGTGGAGACATTGTGAGGTAGGAGATGTTGTGAGGTGGAGACGTTGTGAGGTGGGAGATGTTGTGAGGTGGAGACGTTGTGAGGTGGGAGATGTTGTGAGGTGGAGACGTTGTGAGGTGGGAGATGTTGTGAGGTGGAGACGTTGTGAGGTGGGAGATGTTGTGAGGTGGAGACGTTGTGAGGTGGGAGATGTTGTGAGGTGGAGACGTTGTGAGGTGGGAGATGTTGTGAGGTGGAGACGTTGTGATGTGGGAGATGTTGTGAGGTGGAGACGTTGTGAGGTGGGAGACGCTGTGAGGTGGAGACGTGAGGTGGGAGATGTTGTGAGGTGGAGACCTTGTGAGGTGGGAGATGTGAGGTGGAACGTTGTGGGGTGGAGACGTTGTGAGGTGGAGATGTGAAGTGGAGATGTTGTGAGGTGGAGAGGTTGTGATGTGGAGACGTTGTGAGGTGGAGACGTTGTGAGGTGGAGATGTTGTGAGGTGGAGACGTTGTGAGGTAGAGATGTTGTGAGGTGGGAGACTTTGTGAGGTGGAGACGTTGTGAGGTCGGAGATGTGAGGTGGAGATGTGAGGTGGGAGATGTTGTGAGGTGGAGACATTGTGAGGTGGAGACGTTGTGAGGTGGAGATGTGAAGTGGAAATGTTGTGAGGTGGAGAGGTTGTGATGTGGAGACGTTGTGAGGTGGAGACATTGTGAGGTGGGAGACTTTGTGAGGTGGAGACGTTGTGAGGTGGGAGACGTGAGATGGAGACATTGTGAGGTGGAGACGTGAAGTGGAGATGTTGTGAGGTGGGAGATGTTGTGAGGTGGAGACGTTGTGAGGTGGAGATGTTGTGAGGTGGAGACATTGTGAGGTGGAGACATTGTGAGGTGGAGATGTTGCGAGGTGGGAGCTCTGTACCTATTAGGGAAGACCTCCCCACACCTTCCTCCCCGCAGCCGTGAGAACCTCGAGCCCGCCTTCTCTGTCTCTGAATTTTAGATATTTCATCTGAGTGGAATCGTGTAGCATTTATTTGTTCGTTGGTGAGTGGCTTCCTTCATGGAGCATGAGGTCCTCAAGACTCACCCGTGTTGTGGGTGTTGAGGCAGGTGTCAGAATTTTCTTCCTTGTGAAGGCGGAATGCCGTTCCCCTGTGTGTGGCCACGTTCTTCGCCCATGGGTCCCTGGATGGACACCTGGGTTGTTTCCCTGCCTTGGCTGCTGAGGATGCTGCTGCTCTGAGCACTGGGAAGGCTTTAAAGCCACAGGAACGGAAAAGCAGAGTATGTTCAGGGAAGCGCAGCTAGATCACCCGCTGGCGAGGCTCTGCGTTCAGGAACAGAGGGTGTTTCTCAGGTAGGAGGCAGGTGTGTGGGACAAGCTTCTGCAGTCCTGCAGGGAGTCTCTGCAAGGGCCTGCGGGAGGAAGGCCCTGGCCGGAGGCCATGAGGCCTCAGGGAAGAACAAGAGGGGCCTGGAGCTTTCCTGCTGCCTGCACAGGCACAAGCCCCTCCCTCAATGTTGGGAGTGCAGGGGACCTGCACCTCCCTCCTTCCCTGCCCACTCTCCAGCCTCCCATCTCCTATTCTCTGAAGCGATCCCTGCAGAAAGGTGCCCCCAGGCCTGGGGCTCTCCGTCTCTTCTCTTCTCTTCTTTCCTCTTTTTGACAGAGTCTTGCTGTGTTGCCCAGGCTGGAGTTCAGTGGTGTGATCTCGGCTCATTGCAACATCCGCCTCCTGGGTTCAAGTGATTCTCCTGTCTCAGCCTCCTGAGTACCTGGGATTACAGGCACCTGCCACCATGCCTGGCTAATTTTGTGTTTTAGTAGAGATGGGGTTTTCCATGTTGGCCAGGCTGGTCTCGAACTCCTGACCTCAGGTGATCCTCCTGCCTTGGCCTCCCAAAGTGCTGGGATTACAGGCATGAGCCACTGCATCCACCCTGGGTCTCCACTTTCATTGACCCACCCCTCTTCCACTTGGCTCAGAAGACCAAAGTTGCCCCAGCAGTTCCTGCCACATCCCTCAGTGTCCTGTCCCCATCTTCTCTTCCTCTGCCCATGTGACAGGGCTCGCATGTCAACCACGGTCCTGGGGTCCTGGCTCTCCCACCATCACTCCAAGCACAGGGCTCTTTGCTGTCCGTCTGAAGGATGTATGGGTGTAGGAGCGAAGGGACAGGGTGTGACACGGATGTAGCTAAAGGGGAGGAGATATGTCAGCAAGTCCCACAGCTGTTCCCAGGGGCTGGGAGGGCATATGCTTCCTTTAACAGGTGCGTAGTTCACTCTTAATGCTCACTGTGCCTCGTCAATCCAATAAAAACATGCAGTTATCCCCCTAAAGACACTCTCGGAGGTCTGGTGGTGTCCCGCTGGCCTCCCTCCTACTCTGAGATGGGATTTTCCGAGTGGCTTCCTCCACAGCAGTGATTCTGCTTGTGCGGTTTTGCACATTCAGAAAAGTCTGTGTCTGTAACTGGGTCCACTCCTCTGGCCCCAGAATCTTAACTCCAGCTGTCGCCTGGGGCCTGCCAGTGGACCGTAAAGAACACCTGTGGGGTTGCTGCTCTCAAGACTGAAAGACAAGTGGGGAGGAGATGGTGGCTGTCACACACTGTGACAGGGAGCCACCGGCCGCTTGCCGAAAGCCAACCTGAGCACCCTGTCCACACACCCAGCTCCAGGGATGGGGCATAGCAACGATGCTTGCTTTCCATCCTCCCTCAAGAGGGAGTTGGTGCTGTCTGTTTCCTCTCTGCCTTTTGTCTAATCTGTTGGGCACCTTGGTGTCTCCACAGCTCCTGTCTTAGGTCCCTCTGGGGTGGGTCCAGCAGCAGTGAGACCCTGGGGATGGCGGTGCACAGTGTGACTTAGCCCTGGGTGCACCTAGCCCTGTGGCAGCTTGGCCCCGGGGCAGGGGGCAAGGAAACCTAGGACCAGGGTGGGGGGCGGAGGTAACTTGGACCCAGGGGTGGGGAGTGGAGGTAACTTGGGCCCGAGGTGGGGGGGTGGAGATAACTTGGACCCAGGGGTGGGGGGTGGAGGCAACTTGGACCCAAGAGTTGGGGGCTGAGGTAACCAGGGCCCAGGGCTGGGGGTGTCACAGCAGCCCAGGCTCTGGGGGGTGGTGGGGCAGGTGCAGCAGCTACTCAGGCCCCAGGGGTGGGGCACAACGGTGGCCCCTTCTTTCAGGGAAGCGCAGCGGTGTAGACTCTGAGCAGCTCTCTTCATTGTGCAGAACCTCGCTGACGAACGCAGGGGTGCCTGCAGTGAAGGCTATGGGTTCTGCAGGGGTGCTGGGGACCAGCAGGATCCTTCTGCTCACCTTTTCCCTGCAGGGAGAAATCTCTCTGAGAGGACCCCTCCTCGGCTCCAAGCTGCTCCCCACGGGGGAATGGGGTGGCAGAGCAGAGTGGCATCTCTGGTTTCTGCTCTCCACAAGGTTTCTGTGACTCCTCTGCTGTCCTGGAGCTCTCCCAGCATGGTTTTCAAGCTGTGTAGTGTCTGTGTGTTGTTTTGTTATTTTGTGGGGGGAAAAGCACTGAGATCTCCCAGTCCGCCGTTTTGCTGATGTCGCCTCAGGAATGGTTTTAAACTTTACCAAGGGACAGTCCACAGGGTAGATTTTAATAACAAGGGCCCCAACTTGTATTCAAACTAACGCTTGATTGATTTCAAACTGCCTTGCATATGTGCGTATGACTTTGCAGGAAACTGGTATCTTGCTAAGTGAGGCATATTGTAGCTGTGGGGGTTCCTCCTTTAGTATCTGCTTCCAAAGTGTATTACTATACCTCTGATGCGTCTCCCACAGGCCCCCATTGAGTAAATGTATCACTTATTACTTTGAGGGTCGCACCCCGGCCTCTACGATGTTCTCAGGGAGCCAATAGAACACGCCTGGATTTAGTATCTGCTTCATCAAGGCTCCAAAGCACTGGAATAACAGGCAGGTGTTTAAAGCAAAGTCCCTGGGCCTCGAGAGGTCTATGGCCTGGTAGGAAACAGAAACATGCCCTGTACAGCATGGAATTGTGAACAAAGTCCCGTGGAGACACAAGGGGAGAATGACGGGCTGAAGGCGAAGGCTGCAGAGACTGGCTCCACACAGCTGCTGTGAGAAATGGTAAGTCACTTGTACGGCTATACAAGTGAGCTATACAGAGTGCGGGCACCTTGGAAAGGGTCCCTGAAGTAAGACAGTCCAGAGTTAGGCTCTGGGATTCAGGGCAGGGCTGACATTCACACAAGGCAGAGCCTTCCTGGGCATCTGGACCGTGTCCAGACTCTCACTGCTGTGCTAGGAAGTGCCAGACCGATGTCTGGGAGAGTGCCACCAGGTTTTTAGAAACCTCATTGGAACTCTGCTTCCATCATTGCTTCTCTGTGAACTCCTCTCTGTCTACACATGAAATCCAATCACTTCTACAAGGTTCTCTGTAAAGGAAAAGCATCACAGGGAACCAAGCACCCCACCGTGCCTATGCTCCCCCTGGTACACTTGGGGAACACATCTGCCCCAACTTCTGTGCCAAGGGCAGCAGGGAGAGGCATCCTCCTTGGCATGAACAGGTCACAGGGCTACCTGGAAAGGGTCTTCTTGGCTTGCAGAACCAGGAAGTTCCCTCTGGGGCTCCAGGTCTGACGTGTATGGACAATACCATCATAAAATGACGAGACGAAATGCTAAGCTGCTGCAGCCGGGAAAATGTATTAACAGTTTGAGGCAGAAAATCGCAAAGCGTGAATCTTCAATGAAGGGGCAAACTTTTCCTACTAAAAACCATTATTCCTGCTATGCAGCACTGCTCAGCAAAGAGCAGGAGGGCGGAACACAGGCTGAAACATCATCTTTTCAGACAGATCCTGGAAATGGAGCTGGATGAGATCTGTGTTCTTGAGGAAACACACGAGAGGCGCTGGGGCCTCTGAAATCATGTAAAGAGCTCTGAGCTCCAGGCTGCTGCAGGCCCAGTGGTTCCAGGAACTAAAGTCACCAGCGCTGTACCCTGCCCCTGGAGCCCTAGTCATGGCTGTACCCTGCCGTCCCTGGAGCCTTGCCGCCATGGTGTTCTGACATGCCTGGACATGAGTGGCAGCAGCCCTCTCCTTCCTAGGCCTGAGCCACAACAGCACCGTACCACCCCAGTGGCTTCAGTTGCCACTGTGCCCTGACATCCTTAGGATCCAAGTCACTGTGGCACCCCTCCTCTTGGGGTTGCAGCCACTGGCATGCCACTGACATCCACTGATGTGCACCTTCATCCCCAGGGCTGAGCTGCTGCTTACCCTATGCCTTGGGGCCCAAGCCACTGCCATGCCCCATCTCCCTAGGCCCAAGTTATTGAGGTACATCCTAGCATCATTGACCCCAGCTCTGTGGGCAGTTTGTACATGGTCATGCCTTAGCAGGTGCACCCATGCCATAGGACCCATGGATGCACAGCAGTTTTGTAATCCCCTGAGACCCATACTTGTCTCTGCAGCTGTTCTGAGCATCTGTATCCGAAATCTGGCACTGCTATGGCTGCCCACACACTGTGCCAGGCCCAGAACCAAGAGGAATCTCCTTGGCTAGGACTTCCCCTGCAGGGAAAGGCCTTCCTAGGGCCTGAACCATAACAGTGCTGCACCACCCCAGGAGCGTTAGTTGCCACTGTGCCTTGACATCCTTAAGACCCAAGTCACTGTGGTACCCCTCTTCCTGGGGCTGGATCCACTGACATGACACCGAGATGCCACTGACCGAGATGCACCTTCATCCCCAGCTGCTGCTTACCCTACCTCCTGGGGCCTGAGCCACTGCCACACCCCATCTCCCCAGGACCAAGATATTGTGCCCCAAGAGGACACTAGCAGCTTTTGTCACCAAAGATCCCAACAGCCCTTGCTGCCATCACTACCACTTCAAACACTTGCAGGTTTGGTCACCAAAGAACCCCACAGTCTTTACCTCCTCTAGCCTCAAGGCTGATGGAGGCAAATAGAGACTGCACACTGCATTCCTTGGAGCCAGAGCTGCCACACCCCACCCAATTGGCACCCTTAGGCTTACCTGCAGGTGAAAGTCTTTCCTCATCAAAGCTCTTCTGTAAAGTCTGGAAGAGGTGACTGCTTCTTCAAGTGCTCAGACATCAACACAAGTCTGCAAAAAACATGGAAAATTAAGGAAACATGACATCACCAGAAGAACAAATAATTCTCCACTAACTAATTATAAAGAAATAGAGATCTAGGAATTATCTGGAAAGAAATTCAAAATTACTATTTTAAGGCAGCTTTGTAAGATACAGGAGAACATAGATAAACAACTCAATGAAATCAGGAAAACAACATGTGACTAAAACAAGAAATTCAACAAAGAGATAAAATCATAAAAAAGAACCAAACAAATTTTGAGGCTGAAAATATAATGAATAAAATGAAAATGCAATAGAGAGTTTCAACCGTCCCAACAGAGCAGAAGAAAGAATCTGTGAACATGAAGATGTGTCTTTTGAAATTATCCAGTTAGAGGTGAAAGAGAAAATGAATAAAAAAGATAAAGAAAGTTGGCAGGGCGCAGTGACACACACCTGTAGTCCCAGCACTTTGGGAGGCCAAGGTGGGGGGAATACTCAAGATCAGCCTGGCCAACATGGCAAAAATTCATCTCTACCAAAAAGTGCAAAAATTAGCTGGTTATGACGGTGCATGCCTGTAGTCTCAACTACTCCGGAGGCTGACGTGGGAGAATTGCTTGAACCAGGGAGAAGGAGGTTGCAGTGAGTCTCAGTTGTGCCACTGTACTCCAGCTTGGGCAACAGAGTGAGACTCTGTCAAAAAAAAAAAAAAAAAAAAGGAAAGAAAGAGTAGAGAAAGCCTGTGGGACTTATGGGACTCCATTAAATGACCAAATATGTGCATTATTGGACTCTCAGAAAAAGAAGACAGAGAGAAAGAAACAGAAAGCTTATTTTAAAAAATAATTGCTGCAAACTTCCCAAATCTTGGGAGAGATATGGACATCTAGACTAATGAAGCTTAAAAGTCCCCAAATAGGTTAAACCCAAAGAAATTTTCACCAAGACACATTATAATAAAATTATCAAGTCAAAGACAGAGAGAATTTTGTAAGCTGCAATAGAAAAGTGACATGTGTTAGTCTGTTTGTGTTGCTGCAAAGGAACAACTGATGCAGGGTAATTTATCTTCTTAAAAAACAGGTTTCTCTGGCTCACATTTCTGCAGACTGTATGAGAAGCCTGGCACCAATGTCTGCTCTGGTGAGAGCCTCAAGCTGCTTCCACTCATGGTGGAAAGCGAAGAGGAGCCGACATGTGACATCTGCTCTGGTGAGAGCCTCAAGCTGCTTCCAATCCTGGGGGAAAGCGAAGAGGAGCCGACATGTGACATCTGCTCTGGTGAGAGCCTCAAGCTGCTTCCACTCATGGTGGAAAGCGAAGAGGAGCCGACATGTGCAGCAACTACAAGGCG
The DNA here is from genome assembly GCF_001698545.2 of Rhinopithecus bieti. Lineage (NCBI taxonomy): Eukaryota > Metazoa > Chordata > Mammalia > Primates > Cercopithecidae > Rhinopithecus > Rhinopithecus bieti. The sequence continues at coordinate 1,779,918 of NW_016821745.1, read as the reverse complement.
AGAGAAAGGGGAGGGAGGTCCAGACTCTTTTTAAACAACCAGTTTTCATGGGAACTAATAGAGCAAGACCTCATTCATTACCATGAGGACAACACCAAGGCATTTATAAGAAATCCACCTCCATGATCCAAACACCTCCCATGAGGCCCCACCTCCAACACTGGAAGTCAAATTTCAACATGACAATTGTGGGTGGGTGAGTGAGACAAACCAAACTATAGCACCTACCTTACAAGAAACACTAAAGGGAGTTCTTCATTGGAAACAAAAATACTAATTACTAGTACAAACCATGTGAAAATATAAAATTCACCACTAAAGGTAAGTATATAGTCAAATTCAAGTACTCTAATACTGTAATGAGCTTCTGTAAATCTCTTTTAACTCCAGTATACAGGTTAAAGACAAAAATATTAAAGCTAACTATAGCTTAGTTAAATATTAAATAATTAATAAAATTAAAGATAACTATACAATATTTCCTTAATGGATACACTGTATAAAAATTTTGTACTATGTAAATTGTGAACTCACAAACATGTAAAGTAAGGAGGGAAGTGAAAGTGTAGTTTTTGTATGTGATTGAAGATAAGCTATTATCAGTTCCATATAGATTTGTGTAATTAGGTTTTCTGTAAGACTCACAGTAACCACAAAGCAAAAACCTATAGTAGATACTCAACAGACAGAGAAAAGTAACAGCAAACCACTACAGAAACTTATTCAATCACAAAGGAGGAAGCAAGAGAAGAACAAAGGAAAAAGGAAGTACTGAACAGTCAGAAAACAATTAACAAAGTGGCAATAGTGAGTTCTTACCTATTAATAATTACTTTAAATGTAAATGGATTAAATTTTCTCATCAAAAGACATTCAGTGGTTGACTAAATAAAAATATAAGATCTAACTATATGTTGCCTACAAGAAATTCATGTTAGCTTTAAGAATATGCATTGGCTGGAAGTGAAGGGATGGAAAAAAATCCCATGCAAATGGCAACCGAAGGAGAGACAAAGAAGGTCATTATATAATGATAAAAAAAGTCACTTCATCAGGAAGCTATAACAACAGTAAATATTTATGCCCCAAATTTTGGAGCACCTAAAAATATAAAGTAAATGTCAACAGAACTGGAAGGAGAAATAAACAGCAATGTAATTATAGTAGTGGCACTTTAATATACTTTCAACAATGGATAAATCATCCAGACAGAAAATAAATAAGGAAACCGTCACTTTGAACAACACCATAGACCAAATGGACCTAACACACATGTTCAGAAGATTTCATTCAACCTACTAATTTTTGTATGCTAATTTTGTATTCTGCAACTTTACCGAATTAGTTTTCTAGTTGTAACAGGTTTTGTTTTTGACAGAGTCTTTAGGGTTTTCATTATACAAGATTATGTCATCTGCAAACAGAGACAATTTAACTTCTTCCCTTCTGATTTAGATTATTTCTTTTTATTACCTAATTGCCCTGGTGAGGACTTCCGATGCTATGTTAAATGGAAGTGGTAAGAGTAGGCCTCCTTATCTTTTTCCTTTATAGAAAAAGCTTTCAACTTTTCACTGTTGAGTATGATATTAGCTGTGGGTTTCGTATGTGTGCATTATCACACACACACACACAATAGTAACTATATGAAGTGATGGATATGTTAATTGTGGTGTCATTTTACAATGTACATGTATATCAAACATTGTGTTATATACCTTAAATATATACATTTTTTATTAGTCAATTATACTTCAATAAGGCTGAAAAAAGAAAACCATTCCCAAATTTATACTTTGTGTAAATTCAAATATAGGGCTCACTTAAATTTATGTATTAACCATGTTGCTCATAAAAATGATACCACTGAATCTTCTTAGGAAAGAACATAGTTTGGGTATCCTTTTCCAGTTGAAGCTGGATCCTTACCATCCTTCCATGCTTTTTTACTCGATTTTCTGTATGATCTGTGTATCACTAGAGTGAGGGGCACTCATAAAAACCACTCAGGGCACTTTGGGAGGCTGAGGTGGGCAGATCACGAGGTCAAGAGATCAAGACCATCCTGTCTAACACGGTGAAACCCCGTTTCTACTAAAAATACGAAAAAAATAGCCGGATGTGGTAGCGAGTGCCTGTAGTCCCAGCTACTTGGGAGGCCAAGGCAGGAGAATGGTGTGAACCAGGAGGTGGAGCTTGCAGTGAGCTGAGATCATGCCACTGTACTCCAGCCCAGGCGACAGAGCAAGACTTCGTCTCAAAAAACAAAAAACAAAAAAAACCACTCTGGGTACCTGATGCCTGAAGGTAGCCAATTATGTCACTGGCTGTGTCCCTGTCCCATCAGCATGGCTCAGCACAGCCAGGACCGAAATCCAGCATGGCTTATGCCTAGGCTAAGACTTGTGCCATGCTTCTAATTATGGGCTTTCCCTAGTACAGAGTGAATTGGGAAAGCAAAAGGAAAAGGAACATATTTCTTATGAGCATTCAGTTCCAAAGGAAAGATCATCTACTTTTCTTGGAGAGGGAGTTAAAACACTGCCAAGGAGGAATAGCCACTTTTTGATAGCTTTAGACTTGGATCTTCTCACGGAAGTCCATGACTTTGCTGAGTAATATCCTGGGAGAACTGGGAATTGTGGGAGCCCCCATCAGAACAAACCCAGAGCCTTGTATGGCATCAAGATCTCTGGCAAGCTGGCCCAAGCCTACCTTCCCATGGCCTCCCTGGCCAGGCCTTCCTTCCCACTCTAAGCCAGCTACAGGATGCTGCACGACTGCCTCCACCATGTGACATCACGCTTTCTGGTCTTCGTTCTTGGTGTTCCTGCTGTCATGTCTGGAGGGCTTCTGGTCATCCTCCAAGGCCATCTCCACCTCCTGGCTCCCTCTGCAAACTGCCCCTTGCCTTCCTGCTGGGCCAAAGTCCTTCCTGTATCTTGCGGAGCTCTCTAAACATGCCTCTGGCTGTGCCCCCACCTGACCAAAGCTCTCAGAGGTCTTTCTTAGTTATCTTGCATTCTTGACAAGGAGTTCGACATGCATGTGCTCCAGATACTGTACAAACACTGGGAGGCACAGAACTGTCTGAGGCTCACTTATGTTGCTGATTCTTGACAGCATTTTCTAGTTTGGTCTGGGAACTTCCACTTATAAGAGGAGTGCACGTATTGCTCAGTGGTGGGTCATCTTCTGCTCAAGAGTCACACAATACAGGGGGATAATCCTGATGAAAAGTAAGAACAGGGGATATTGGCTAGAAGAAATGGTGTGAACTTCCATCGCTCACAAAGCTTTATGCCCAGGAATGTTGCCCACAGTACATATACCTGGATAATCCACAGCAGGGTAAGGGTGCTCCTGCCTCACTGGGCAACAGTAGAATGAACGCTAGAGACTGGCTTGGCTGCTGAGTGTCTGTGTGACCTTGAGGAAGTCCTGCAGCCTCTCTTGGCCTCAGTCTCCCCATCTGTTAAGTGCGGGTAAAAAATTTGAGGACCTTCAAGGTCTCTTCTTGCTATAATGTTTGTGATTGCTGTTGCTTAGGATTTTGGCAAGTAATCATGTGAGCATTGAAAACACTTTAGTCTTGAGAGCTGTACACAGTGCTCCAACACCTCAAAGTGCTCTAAAAATTTCCACTCTTTGGATCTGGATCAAACCCCCAAATATTCTATAATATCTGCTCCTCAAAGTATGGTCTGAGGAGCTGCAGCATCACTGGGAACTTCTCGGAAATGCAGAATCTTGGTCCCATCCGGACCTCCTGCATCAGAATCTGCAGTTAAACCACACCCTAGGTGGTTTGTGTGCACACTAACCCCCCAAGGAAGGTCACAGGTGAGAACTTTATTTTTCTCTCACTTGTCTGTACATCTTCGATCTTTGCTGCTGCTGTTGCTGTGGTTTGAGCCCAAAGCTGGATTTGGGTCAGAATGATCATGATGAGCTTCAGCCTACATGAAGGAGAAAGTGACTATGCTCCTTGCTTTGGAGGTGTTCATTCATGGGAAGTCAGGGGAGAAGTGATCATGGAGGGCAGTCTAAGGGAGAAGGAAAGGGAGTGAGATGTCCCAACAAACACTGTGCAATCACCAGTGTGTATGAGTGTGTGTGAGTCTGCATATGGATGTGTGACAGTACATTTGTGTGAGTGTGTCTGAGTATGTGGTATGTGCATGTATGAGTGTATATGTGAATGTATCTGACCATGTGTGAGGATGTGCATGTATGAGCATACGGGCATATGTTCATGTGAGTACATATGTGTGTGTATGCATGCATGCGAGTGTTTTAAGTGTGACCGTGTGAATGTGCATGTGTGAACATGATTGCATGAGTGTGTAAGAACATGTGTGTGTACTTGTGAGTGTAAGCATGTGAGTGTACACTGTGAGTGTGCAAGTATGTGTGCACACATGTGAGTGTATATATGTATGCTGTGTGTGTACATGTGAGTGTAAATATGTGGGTGTATGCCATAAGTGTGTGCACATGTGAATGTAAGCATGTATATGTGTGAGTGTATGTGCATGTGACTGAGTGTATGGGTATGTGTATGTGTGTGCTCATATGTGTGGGAATTTGTGTGGTATAGCTGTGTTAGTGTGATTGTGTGTGCATATGTTCATGTGTGAATGTATGTGTGTGTACGTGTGTGTGGGTGTGTGCATGTGTCAGCTTGTGTGCATGTGTGACTGTGAATGTGTAAGTGTGCATGTGTATGTGAATGTGTGTGTCCATGTGAATGTGTGTGCATGTGTGTGTGTTAGCATGCATGCGTATGTATGTGTGAGTCTGTGTGCATTTGTGTGCATGTATGCATGTGAATATGCGAGTGTGCATGTGTGACTTGTGCAAATGTGTGTATGCATATGAGTGTGCATGTGTGAGTGTGTGCATGTGTGAGTGTGGGTGGGGCGGTAGAACTAGTAATAATGAGTAGTTACCATGTGTTGAGAATCACTGCCAGCCAGCCACCAAGTCAAGCACACTTAGCATGAGTCATTGTCTTATTCCTTTTTCCCAGTCAGTGGAGTGGCTGTGTGAGTTAGTGGAAGGTGCTGGACTTTGCCTTGGGGCAATCACTTAGCCACTCTGCCCAAATTTCCCCCATACCAGCAGCAGAGCATTCTTGTGAGGATTAAATGAATTAATCTATGAAAACCCCTTAGCTAAGAGTCTCACATTTTAAGTCTTCAATAGGTGCTATAATTATTCAGTTCTTAAGGAAACCCTGAAGTGGTTATTATTATCTTTATTTCGTAATTGAGAAAAACGAGGCTCAGAGAGACTAAGTGACTTTACCCAAAGCCACACAGCTAGGATGAGGAGGAGCAGAGATTTGAACTCAGTCCATGTGACTGTAAAGCTCTAGTCCTTCCATACTTCTCTGTGGAGGTCTATCTCTGCATCTGTATCTCCATCTGTATCTGTAATCTCTGCATCTGTATCTATGTCTGTAACTGTATCTGCATCTATCTGTATCTGGATCTGTACTGGATCTATCGGTATCTGCATCTGCATCTGCATCTGTATATATCTCTGTCTCTGTAATTGTATCCGCATCTGCATATGTATCTGTATCCATCTCTGTACCTGTACCTATCTTTGTATCTGTATCTATGTCTACATCTGTATCTGTATCTGCATCTGTATTTGCATCTATCTCTGTATCTGTCTCTATCTCTGCATCTGTCTCTATCTCTGTATCTGTCTCTATCTCTGTATCTATCTTTGTATCTGTATCTGTCTCTGTATCTGCATCTGCATAATCTGCATTTGCATCTATCTCTGTATCTATATCTATCTGTATCTGTATCTGCATCTGCATGTGCATCTATCTCTGCATCTGTATCTGTCTCTGTATCTGCATCTCTATTTGCATCTATCTCTGTATCTGTCTCTATCTCTGTATCTGTATCTGCATCTGTATCTGTCTCTCTGTATCTGTATCTGTCTCTGTATCTGCATCATCATCATCTACATTTGCATCTATCTCTGTATCTCTATCTATCTGCATCTGTATCTGCATCTGCATGTGCATCTATCTCTATATCCATGTCTACATCTGTATCTGTATCTGCATCTGCATTTGCATCTATCTCTGTATCTGTATCTGTCTCTATCTCTGTATCTGTATCCGCATCTGCATCATCTGTATTTGCATCTATCTCTATATCCATATCTATCCCTGTATCTGCATCTGTATCCCAGCTTCTCTTCCCAAGCGCCCAACAGCAGCATCGTCTGCTTCTCCTTGTCCCTATCTCCCTGAAACTTGGCTACCTTTGGCTCTCCCCAGGGATGATGTCTTTGTTGCTGATCCCGAGAGTGGGTCTCTTCTTCTGTCCCTGCCTCCGTTTCCTTGGGGGTTAACTGGGGCAGAATCACAGGGACTGGTCCCCAGGTCATCAAATGGTAACAGGGCGTCAACAACAAAGCAATGTAGGATGAACACTGCCGAGCCCATGATGAAGAATGTCATCAGGCTTTCAGGTGTCTTCTCTGTGTATTGGGAAAGTGTCTGGCTCCAGGAGCACTGATGCTTTGAAGGCTTCTATTTTTAGGCAGCCTACTGCCTGTGAGGTCTAAAACCATCAGTGCTGGGCGCCCGGCCATCTGAGACCCCAAGTGGCCTGGGCAGTGACTTCTGCATAGGAGATCTGAACACAGCTGTCCCTGGGAGTTAGGGCTCCTTTGGTCCAAATGAATGGGGAGAATTCGGATGGAGGAGAGAGTGTATTTTGAATGACCTCATCCTGCTACCAACCTTTAGCCTCCAAAGAGAAAGCTGACGTCTGCTCATATTTGCAATCATTTTTCCTCTTTCTTGCAAAACGGCCCCTTCTGCTGGGAGAGCATTTGGCAGGCAGCCCGCTGCGGGCTTGCCAAGGCACGGTTTCATCATTGAGAGTATTTCTCAGTGCCCAGCGAGGGGGCAGTGAGACAGTGGCCCCTCGTGAGTGCCTCCCTGGGGGTGATTCCAGTACACTGGGTGCCTCTTGAGGTGCCTCCTCCAGTCCTGGGTGAGGAGACGATGTCAGAGACGAGGGCACCTGGTGTGGCTCTGCAAACACTCCGCAGAAGCAGCAAAGAGCTGGCCCTTGTCCAGTCATGAAAAGGGCTCTCAGGGAGATCACTACCAGGCTTGTCTGTAGATAAGTGAAAATCACGGTCATGCCCACTGAGCAGATATGCCCTGGCACGAAATGGGGAGGGAGGCAGGGCAGGGACAGGAACAGGAAAGGCCCCAGGGCCAGCACCAGGGTGGCATGGCAGAGCTCTGATCCTCAGGAGACCGCAGAAGTCTGGGTCCTCTGTCCAGGAGGAGTGAGGTCGAGATGCACGCCGAAATGGTGACATTGCCCAGGAGCCAGGCAGCTGTGCAAGGTCATAACGACAGTCGCACGTGGCTGCTGACAGGGATTACAGTGGAATTCACACTCTGAGTAATAGTTCCAATTTTGTAAGTGCATTTCTCCTGCAGGGTGGCTCCCTCTGCATACCCTATACATAGTGAGTTGTTAAGCATATCACTCTGCGCTGTCACACAGGTCCCTGCTGCTGACACAGGCGTGCGGTGAAGAAGGGTCAGCCACACACCTTCCCAGAGCTGCCCAGTATCAGAATTCACTCTCCGGTCTTCTCCGTCACTGTCACCACAGCGATGACATCGTCACAGTCATCTTTCTTTTTATTGGAGGCACCGTCCTTCCCATTCCAGGCAAGGAACACTTCCCCACATCTCTTCCTTACTCCACCCAAGATGGGCACCATCACCCACTTCAGTCTACACATTGAAGTTCAGGTGTTCTCAAAGACAATGGTCAATTAACCCCAGGAGCTTCCAGACATCAGCACATATTTACTGAACATTGAATAGTTAAGATAGGGGGCTAATTAATAAGGGTGCCTGATTCTCACATATTTGCAATTGTATATCTCATCTTCATTTAGAATCTCTTTGGGAAAAAAATTCACCATGACCATATGTAGAATGTTGAAAGCTCTGGGTCATATTTTTATTTAGCAAAAAGAATATAGAACATTCTTATCCAGTCACCTGTCACAAGATTAAGAAAACACGCTCCACCCTGCTGTGGCTCAATTTCAGCAGTATTGATTTTATTACTCATACTTTATAAATGAGAATGCTATTCTTAAAGAATGCAAACATTTGCTTTGTTGTGCTATTGCCTCAGCCCTGCATAAGCCTCTCACTCTTAATGTATACCCATCGATTATTATTCTTGTCATTATTTCGCAACAGGAGGCATTTTAATGATGATTTACAGGGTTACATGTTGTTGGACCATAAACTCCTGTTTGCAATTAAAAGAAAGTTAAATGCAAACTTCAACTTGAAAGTGACTCTTAGGTTTAGCGTGATGATAAAATGCAAAGGGAGCTGCCTGCCCTTCCAGAGGCCATCAGAGACCTGCAAGGCTTCCTGGCAGACAGGGACCATTGTCTCTGCTTCCCAGGGCTGACCCTGACTCTGGAGGGCTTTGCCTTATCTGTTGTCTGGACCGTGCCATCCTCAGCGCTCACAGGTGATCCTTCCTGAACAAGCTGCCTGGTGCAGCTCACTGGGGCCTCTGGTGGCTGTGCCCTGGGAGGCCAGCCCTGATAAACCGTGGGGACATAGTTTTTCCCAATTCAGCTAACAGAGGCTCTTCATGTTATGGCCTTCTGTCCTCTGATGGTGCTGCACAAGTCCTCGCACTCAGGAGACACAAGAAAATCCACAGGGTGAGCTATGGCCCCAGACCAACCTGCTTGAATTACAGCTCAGCTATATCCTTTTCCACTTTTGTAAAATGGGATTCCCAGCAAGGACCTTGCAGGGTCACTCTGACGTGTGCATGACACCAGGCAGGAACACTTGTTGTCAGGGCTGCGCAGCAGACAGGAGGTGGTCGCGGGCAGCATTCCCTGCGTGTGAGGGTTCCTGGTAGACTGTCCTCCATCCCCCTTGGAACCTCAGACCTTCCCTCCGCCCCTCGCCTGCTCCTCCCACAGAGGCCTGTCCCTCAGGGAGCTTGCCGGCCTCTGGGCTAGCGTGCCAGGCCCCCCTTCTGAGTGCCGCCTCCTTCGCGCTCAGAGTCACTTTCCTTTTCTGAGGTTGTTGCTCCTTCCAATATCTTCATCACTGGCTTGACTTTTGTACCCTGGGGCTTTGTGAGGAGCGGATGCAATTTCCCAGAGCTTTTCAGAGTAAACAACTCAAAATAGATCAAGGTCCACCTGTAGCCTGTTTTTTTTTTTTTTTTTTTTTTTTTTTGACAGTCTCACTCTGTCGCCCAGGCTGGAGTGCAGTGGTGTGATCTTGGCTCCCTGCAACCTCCGCCTCCCAGGATCAAGTGATTCTCCTGCCTCAGCCTCCTAAATAGCTGGGACTACAGGCATGTGCCACCACGCCTGGTTAATTTTTGTATTTTTAGTAGAGACGGAGTTTCACCATGTTGGCCAGGATGGTCTCAATCTCTTGACCTCATGATCTGCCCGCCTTGGCTGTCCAAAGTGCTGCGCTTACAGGTGTGAGCCACCGTGCCTGGCCCATCCTTAGCTTTTTATCCTTATCCAGAACTGCCATGGTCCCTGGACTCCTTCAGTTTGGAGGGGACCTGCTCGGCACAAACTCCTGCAAAGCTGCTCTGTGAGAGCAGCTGGTGGTCCCGTCTGGCCTGAGCTGCACTTCTGTGCACCAAGCCTGCATGCACATTTCAGTGGCGGCCTCCTCTGCTCTCTGCACTGCTGCACCCTTGGGTGTCCAGAGCTGCCTGTCATCCTGAGACAGGATCTGGCCCTGTTCACAGGCCTCTGGGAAAACCATGCACACAGGTTACCCCAGGAGCTTGCAGACTTCATACAGACACAGCGGAGGGGGCTTCCAGGGCTCATTAGCTTTAGCGTTACCTGTGCTCTCCTTCCATCGGGGTCTCCACAGTGCGGCTCTGACTGCGTCCTCGACCCCAGGCACTCACCAAGGATTTCTGGGGAAACAAGTATATCCCCTTTCTAAGAGTGATTCTGTGCTGTGACTGCTACTTCCCCAGTCTGCTGCATGTACAGTGGCTGCTCTGTCTCCTTGCAGAGTCGGGGTGGACATTCTAGTCCAGGCCCATGCCCACTTCACACTTGTGGCTGTGCTTTTATTTTATTTTATTTTTTTGGCAGAAGGGCACATTTCACACAAGCAGGCAGGAATACAAACCTACGAGTTGACACATTTAGAGATGTGTCTGCTTTCTTCAAAAGCTGTCTCCTGTGGGGTCTGCTCTAAGGAAGGGAGATCTCTTGATTCTGTAGCTCCAAATCCCTTCACTGCGTCTTCCTTCCTTCTTCGTTCCCCATCCAGGGGCTACAGCCTGTTCTTGGGAAGCATCATTCTCTGGGCGCAGCCTTGCCTTCACCGTGCTGCCTTTCTCTCTCCTTTCTCTTCTGTTCAGTTCCAGCTTCAGCACCACCTCTTCAGGAAGGCCTTCTTGAATGATCCCCCGTTAGGCTATCCTTTTATTTATTAGGGTGGAGACTAAGATACTGTTGCAGAAACCTTCACATGTGGCTGCTTAGGTAAAAACAGGAGTCATCTCTCTTCCACATCACGCTACAGAGGCTCCTCTCCTTCAGGACAGGCAGGGCACCAGGATCTCCAACATGTGGCTTCTGTCCCGGGTCCAGCGCTCAGTCATAACAATTTCCCGGCCATAGGAAAGGGGGCAAGAGAAGACGGGTACACACAAAATACCCCAAACCAACAATGGCCTATTAAGTTAGTGATACAGAGGCTGCCATTTTGCTTCGTAGCCCATTGGTGCAAGTTGCTTGGCCAAACCTGGCTACCCAGAAGGCTGGGAATGCAGTCTCTGGTTAGGCAGCCATGTCTTCAGCTAAGATTGGAGGTCATGCGGGAAATCCTATTATTAAAAGGAAAGGGAGGTGATTATTGAGGACCATACACAGCCCCTGCTACATGACCCTGAGTGGTTCCTGCTCAATACACTATTGCTCAGAGGGTGAGAGCATGAGAACATGTCCTCGGGTTTCAGGATGCACCATTAGGCTTTCTTCCATCTCCAAAAGAAAAACTTCTCCTGGACAGGCTAACCGGCTGACAGGCCTTGCCAGATCTCCTTCTGCTGGAGTGGGTGGGAGCTCCCCTCGGGTGGCCCTGTCTGCAGCACGGCTCCCTGGTTGCCCATGGCCCAGAGGAGGTGCAGCTGGGGCTCCCCTGGGGCTTGTTGCAGATGCTTGGCAGCCACTCACTGTGGCTAGATCCTAGCAAGGGTCCTGAGCTGGACGCCACCCAGGCCTTGGCTGACTTCTGCTTTAGAGTCCTCCCCATGAGGCCCTCCTCATCACTGTTCCCTTCCCTATTCTCCCTCTGGAACCTGTCATGGCCCTGTGAGCAAATGTCCCGACAGCCCCTGGTTGGACCTGTTCATCTGCCCAGCTCCCTGGGCCGTCTGCCTCCAGCCATCACCATTCTAAGAATGTCAGCATGTTTCAATAAACAGAAACTCTCACATCCCCTGCGGAGGATGCGACGCCTGCCTTAGGTCCAGCCCCACTGAGAGCAGAGCCCAAGATTAGGGTGTGGGGAACATATTTATGGGGGAGGTGACCCCAGAAATCAGGAGTGAGGGCGGAGGAGCATGAGACTTGGAAGGAAGAGCTGGGGAGGTCACTAGGGTTCTTGCTGAAGGCAGTCGGGGCTCTGCTTGGAGAAGCCAAGAATGATTCCCAGAACTACCTCCAGAAGGAAGGGAGACAGGGGCACTGACCCACAGCTACTCTCCTCTTTAGGTAGAGGGGAACACCTGGGTGTTCGTTTCCTCTCATTTCCGTGTGTGGCTTGCTTCAGGCAAAAGAGCAGAGAGGGCCCAGCAGACCTGGAGGAGGACGAGCGGCCTGGTGCTGTCCAGCACAGGCTTGTGGAATCAGAGGTGCCCAGCGTGACTTATGGTAGTAATTAAGCAGAATGTGATTCTTTTAATGAGAGAAGTTGATGTTTAGAAGTTGTCAACCCCTGTTTGCTCGTCCCCAGCAGCATCAGATCCTGCTGAGAGCCCAGTGAAGGCGAATGCAGAAACGCATCTGTAACAGCACAGGTCACGGTGGGTGGCAGGCGGTGAGATGGTTCTGCAGATTTCCGTAGGACCTGACCTGGATGGAAGCTGGTCCAGGTGGCAGAGCGGGGGAAGCACAACCTTGGACCAAACAGGAGACTGGGCGTGGCTGCTTCCCAGGTGGGGCAGATCTGAGCTGCAGGTGTGGCCACAGGTGTGGCAGGAGTGGCGGTTGGAACCGGAGGAGTCGCCAGTCTGTCTTGGGGATGCTCATGACTCTTCCCCTGGCCTGTGGGTCTGCCCCATCCCCAACCCACTGCCAGCCCCACGTGGAATGCAGGTGGCAGGTTTGCAGGAACAGGACTTATACCACAGACATGGACGGACTTCCTGCGGAACTTCAGGATGCCTTTCCCAGCCTGGCACTTTTGGGACCCCAGTTTCATGGTGAGCTCCTTGTGGGCCAGTCATTAAGTACCGTACTTGCACACAAAGTACCTGGTTAACCAACAACCCCATTCAGGGAACAAACGGCAGGAAAACAGATCTGTGTCCAGGTAAAACCCCCTTTACCTTTCTAGAAGTCCACCTAGTTCTCTGTCTTAAGTATTAATGACATAGAATCATAGAATCTTTAATACATAAAGAAGACCTACCAGCAGCACAAAAGAGGAAGATCAGAATAAATAAGGATAACTACCCCAGATAGAAAAGAAACAATTCTGGGATCATAAATTAATTTCAAAATGAAACATTTTGAAGTATTCTTCAAGCAGACACTGCATTTAAAGACAAGAACAGGTATTATGAAACCTTGAGAAAGAATACTCAGAAATGAAAACAAAAGGATTGTAAAACAAATCAAAGAGGAGTTGGGAGGTAACAGAGTAAAATAGGAACTATGAGAAAAATGACAAAAAAAACACAAAAGATCAATTAAGGAAAGAAAAATATCAGACTATAATATTTCTTGAAAGAACAGAGAAAAAATGGACAAGAAAATTATCAAAGAAGTAATATATGAGTATTTCAAGACCTGAACAGAGACACAGATTTTCAAAATAACAGGAACTCAGTGAGTGATCAGCATGATAAGTGAAAAAAGACATGCATATCTTGATGAAATTTTAGAAAACTAAAGATAAAGGAAAGCGTGGAGGACCTTGCAAGGAGGGGAAATCAGGCCACCCACAAAGGGGCGAAATTCAGATTAGAGCCAGTGTTTTCATAAGCAGCCGCATCAAGGTCAAGTATGATTCAGTGCATGGGCGAGGTGGATGCATTTTGTTTCTGATAGGCCTTTGCTGAAAATGCTACCTGAGGATATATTCCAGAAAGTCAATAAAGATAAGGCAAGGCAAACAAGAAACAGAGGCACTACCCTGGGAGTCCAATGAAAATGCCTTCAAGAATGACGTTACACTGTAGCCTCAGAGAGCAGCAGAGCCCAGCCAGCACAAGAAGTCAGTGGGCATTAAGAGGACCCCATAAAGCAAAACTGGCTTATGTCATAGATTGAAAAATGAGCTGGGAGATAGCAGCGTCACGTGGAAGAAGAAACACTTCTTCTCTAACATGGTAAGGTCTGTCAGTTGGGGAGCTTTTGACTGCATGTAACAGATCATCTGCCTGAAAGTGGCTTAATCCATGAACGCATTTAGTATTCACTTAACAGAACTCCAGAGACAGGTCATCTCTGAGTTGGTTCAGAATCTGAAAGATGTCATCAAGGACCTGGCTATTTCCACTGCGCTGTTCGGCCACTCTCAGCATGAGGACCTTTTGTTCTCCAGCTTGTCACCTCATGATGAGGAGGTGGCCCTCATATTTTCAGGCACAGTGTACCCACACTGCATTCAAAGGCAAGAAAGGAGCAATGAGGGTGGGTGGAGAAAGTCTTTCCTCTTGTCACAGTGGAAAAACTTCCAGAACTTTCCGGCAGACCTTTTCTTATGTCTGTTTGGCCACAGGTGGGTTCTATGTGCACCTCGGCTTCAAGATGGGATGGGAAGTTGCGTATCTGGCAAGATGAAGCAGAATGGTTATGATTGGCTTCACATTAAAATAAATGGGAGATGAGGTCCCACCCTAGGACATCTTGTCCAGCTGGCATGGAGTGGCACTTGGGCATGTGTGGTTGTAGAAAGTTTCCTGGGTGATGCTAATCGATAGATTAGAGACCCACTGACTGGACTATTTGTGACTCCTGAGGCTGGCATATTGTCACCTGAACAAGTCAAGTTCCATTTAGCCAGAAGGAAGAGTCCAGCTAGGCAGGACTAATAATAATGTCTAGGAAAAGCCCCAAAACAGTACAAAAAAGTCATATTCCAGGTAGGAAGAAGAGGAAATCCATTCAACTCTGATGCTGGGAACCTTCTCCCTTGAGTGGCAGAAGATCTTAACATCAGACCTGTAGAGAATAAAATTTTACTGTGCTACTTGGCCCTGGAAAGAACAGTTTTATACAGTCATAATCACATACATGCATTCATTCTTTTAAAAAAACTATTTTTCTTTTAGAATCAACCTAGGAATAAAGCCCTGAAGACTTGCTTATGGCTTCAAGTTGAATGCTATTGTTACAATTCCCGACAATGAAAAGGTACAGTGATAACTGACGGAAGTTGGGCGGGAGAAGGAGAGCCAGGAGGTCAGATTAAGACTGCTTTACTGCCACCCTGATGTACATGGTGGAAAGCCAAAAGATACCTTCAATGTCGGTGGAAGAAATTTAAAATATCACCTAAATTTGCAAAGGTAAGCAACCTATTGTTCAAGGGGTAGTGAGAAGAGTGTGAGGAAAGCTTCACCTTCCTAACCTGCAGTCAACAGATAGTTCCTAAAGCAGAGACACAGGGCGTGTATCAAACAGGACAGACAAGCTTCTGCTGTGTAACAAACAACCCCCAAAGTCTTAGTCACAGAACAAGACTTATTTAGCAACACAGTGAAGCATATTTCTAGCTCCTGTTAACGGTGGGACAGTGACCCAGGCCTGGGGGTGGTGGTGGGTGGTGGTGCAGGCCCTGGCAGTGGTTTCTGGCTTCAAGGGAGCCACATGAAGCAGCTTCAGCTGCATTTAGGATCTGAGCTGCTCAAGTAGGAGGTTTGGGGCCTTGGCAGAAATCCAGCAACAGAGGGTATGACTTGGTCTCCCTTCTTCTACATGATTCCTTGGATGCTGTGGCATCTGGGCCAGTCATACCCTGGCCACCAATGAAGGTGGCTCTGCAAACTCTGGCTGGAGGGACAAATATGGCCTAAGAATGGTTTTTACACTTTTAAGTGGTTGAAAAAAATCAAATGGGGAATATTTCACGACATGTGAAAAGTATGTGAAATTCAAAGGTCAGTGTCACAAATAAAGTTTGATTGGAACAGCTACGCTCACCCCTTTCCACACTGTCTGTGGCAAAGGTGAATGGTCACAACAGGAACCACATGGCCCAGAAAGCCTAAAATATTCCTGTCTGCCCCTTTACAGAAAAAGTTCGCCCATCCTTGCCCTAGATGTGTTTTAGAGGTTAGGATCTGCTCTGTGGTTCTGTTCACATCTGGAGTCACTCACTCACTCATTCATTCATTCATTCACTTAGCAAATGTTTAATTAGCACTTACCTGGTGAGAGAATATGCCCCCGAGGGCTGCTGAGGAGATGAAGATCAGAAAGGTGTGTTTCCCATCCTCAAGGACAGTAAGTACAAATCACATTCAAGTCCCACTCTTCTGACAAAAGTCAGGGGCTCTTGCTACATCTTCCCCACTGCAAGAGGGTCCTGTAGCTGTCTGTTTGGATATCTGTAGAGTAAATTCAGTTTGATATTAGGCCTTTCTCAAAGATGGGCATCAGCCCTAGGGTGGAGTGGGGTAGAGGTTTCCTCTAAAGGTCTCAGGAGCCCAGAGTTTGCTGTGTGGGGTGTGCCTCGAGGATTCCGGTCTGCCTGTCACCTCCCTGTGGAGCTCCTGAACTCATGAAATAAGGCCAGCAAAATAGTCCTCAGGGCCCAGCCTCTCTTCAATGCACAGGCATAACTTGGTTTATAAATATTACATGGAGTTGTTCATGCGCAGCTGGGGGAGAATAGGCCCCGATTGTCGGGCTCTGTCCATGGCCTTGTATTAATTAACTCTGATTTCGCAGGGAATGGACCTGCAACCACGCACCCTGAGGGCTGTGATCTTATCGGAATTGGGTGAGCTCACAGGCTCGTGGCAGGGTTGGAGCGAACGGGGAGCAGAGGCATCCGGCTGCCACACACGGGTCTTCTCGGGGGCCCAGACCTGCCATACTCCTCTGGGGAGGGGCTTTCACAGTCTCCTCGTCCACCCCATTGGTGATCCTCCTCATGGGCCAGGCTCACCGTGCAGGGCACCAACCTTCCCATACTCATCCTCCTCACAGGCCAGGGTCGCCGTGCAGGGCACCAACCTTCCCAAACTCCTCCTCACAGGCCAGGGTCACCATGCAGGGCACCAACCTTTCCAGACTCATCCTCCTCACAGGCCAGGGTCGCCGTGCAGGGCACCAACCTTCCCAAACTGGAACATCTCCAACGACTCCCCTTTCCTTAAAACAGTTTTGAAGATCAACAAAACATGTTTTTAAAATTAATAAAAAACGTGCATTGATTCAGCTTGTCTTCTCTTAGGGCTGGTGGTGAAGGGGAGAGTAGTGTTCTTCAGATGTAGACAGCTTCGTTTTGTCCAAAGCTGACTCCTGAGCAAGGCGTTCAGAGCCCTCCATAGGAGCCCAACCCTGAGTTCCCGTGGTGTCTCTGCTCACCCTTTCTAACTCCACCCACTGCTCCCGGTGGCTGTTCTGGACACTCCCTCTGCTCCAAACACCCCAAACGTGCTTCCTCTTTGCCACCCGGGTTGAGCTCATCCTGTCTCAGGCCTGGAAAACTGTCTCCTCTCCTCCTCCATCCAATCCTCCAAGCCAGGCACAAATGCCCTGCCTTTAGCCGCTGTTCACAGCTGGCCTGCTGTCCCCTCCTGGGAGCTCCTGAAACACCACACAGCACCTGAGGACGAGCTCCCCAGACCCAGCGTGGCCAGGACCTGCCTCCCCTGGTCTCTTCCCCTTTGCTGTGGGCAGTTGAGGCTGTCTGCCAGTGGGGCGGGGCAGGACAGGGCCCCCAAACTCCTGTACTAAATCTGAGCTCTTGCCTGCCACCACTTCACCCAATGGACTATTTCTCTTAACAACCATTTGCCTTGCAGGAATTTTTGTTTATTGTGTTCACTTGCCCTATGTTAGTTTGCTAGGGCTGCCATAAGAAAGCACTGCAGACAGGAGGCTTCAACAACAGAAATGTATCATCTTACAGTCCCGGAGGCTGGAAGTCCAAGACCAAGATGTGAGCAGGAATTGGTTGCTCCTGAGGCCTCTTTCCTTGGCTTGCAGATGGCCTTCTCCCTGCGTCCTCACATGGCCGTCTCTGTGTGTGTGTCTGTGTCTTCTTATGAGGACGCTAGTCGGATTGAATTAAGGTCCAGCCAACTGTCTCATTTTAACTTGATTCCCTCTTCAAGGACCGTCTCTCAAATACGGTCACATTCTGAAGTCCTGGGGATAAGGAGTTCAAAATGTAAATTTTGGAATAACACAGTACGGGACAAAACACCCTAAAAAGAAGAACCAAATTGAAACTGTTATGTAAAGAAACATTCTGGAAAATAAGAAAAGGACTGGAAGCTTTTCAGAATGGATGGAAAACTGTCTGAAGCCAACAGGTCCCGGGTGAATGAGGCTCCCAGGCCCCTGCCCGGGCTCTCTGAGCTCAGTGGCAGGGAGGGGTTCACTCCTGTTTCACAAGGGAGGAGGCAGGTCCAGAGGCGGGCGTCCTTGCCTCTGAGTGCGGATAACAGGAATTCCAGCTCTGGCTGCAGAACACGGGCCTATCATTCTTCTCAAACCATCGCATCCTTTTGCTGGGACGATGGCAGCTGCAGTACTGATGAGATTTGGAATCCTGTTTCTGCTGCTTCTCCAAATGTGGTAGATTTCTCAGGCAGGAGAGGCCTGACTGCCTTGTCCTTGAGGTCTCCTTGGGACCTCTCTTTTGCTACCAGGGAAGACACAGGTGTGGCCCCAGGGTATGCATTCCTTCCGGCCCTCAGAGCTGCGGGTCCCTGTTAATCTGTCTTCACCATTTCTAGATAATTAACCCAGGGTTCATGTTGCTGAATTATAATTCCCCAAATTGGAATCCAAGAACATTTTTATCCAGAACAGTCACTGAGCCCCAAGGATGGGATTTTGAAGAGCAATACCAGGTATACTGTCCTCTCAGCTGGCAAGCACACCTATTAGCTTAGGGCAAAAGTAAGTGTGGTTTTTGCCATTAAAAGTAACAGCAAAAACCATGATTACTTTTGCACCAACCTAATATTTTATTTACAGCTTCACATTTTCTTAGTTCAGAGGATAATGTTATTTTGTCCTGAAAATTCAGCCTTCCTATTAATAACAAATGCAAGCCCATGGCCATATCCTGCCTCTGTTCCGTGCTTAGATCGATGACAGGATATAGCTAGAGCTATATGTGTATTTTCTTTACTGATGAAACATTCCATTTAGGGATGTTTTAATATTATTTAGTTATGATGTGTCCGGAGTGGCCGAAAAATGTCCCAATAGTTTTTAGCCTTTTTGCTTGGTTACCATTGTGCAAACATGATCCACGGGAATTTTAGTCCAATTTTATAGAATAAAATTTTGGAGGTTGAAAAGATGTTAAGATCATCTGCTCCCACAGCCTCATTGTAGAGATAAAAAGAACTGAGGCCCAGAGAGCTTAAAGAGCTTAAGTTCATCTGCTAGTCAGCAGCAGAATCAGTGCTAGAACCCAGGGATGCTTTCTTGATGTGAAATTTCCTCTTTGCTGATACTGCCTTAGCTAAAACATGGATTCATGGGGTTTGCTGCTCTCCCACTTGGAGGGCTGTTCTGTGGCCAGGCCCGCTGTCCAAGGCTGAGTGATGCAAAGGCAGTGCCTTGAAAGTGAATTGTTTGCATGACCTGATTTCCATCAGTCTGGTCATTGCAGTGGCAAATCACAGCGCCTCAGTGTCCATTGGTTAACTCTGGCAGTTACCCGGCTGCCTGTGCTAGTATTGGTATTGGCGTCTCATATGTGCACGGGGCTGGAACTGATTGTCTGTATTGTGGAATTAAGGAAGAAAAATAGAGCCACACTCGAAGAATCAAATGAGACGTTTAAGAAAAGAGCAGCCCCCCGGTGTCATCCCCCAAAGTCTTCCTTTGTACAACTCCAGTAGGAAACAAGCTTGGCACAATCTGAAAATATGCACAAGCCCACTGTTCTTACCACGAGCAAAGGCGCATCGATCTCGTGCTGCTTCTATTGATTTAATGTCACCTCTGTGATGTAATCATGTTTTCTTTCCTATCTGTTTGCAGTCTTTTCTTCTATTGTCTGCCATGAGGCAGCCAAGGCCTTTCAGCCCCTGAGCTGGTCAAAATAACTTTGTCTTCCATTTGCATTGTTTTTAAGAAATGATTACACTGACTCGGGTCGGGCCTTGGTGGATAGTGTGTAGGAGAGTGCATAATGCCATGAGAAAACTCCAGGCGCTAACCTTGGGGTCCCAGCTACGATGCTGGCGCTAACCCTGGGGTCCCAGCTACGATGCTGGAGCTAACCTTGTGGTCCCAGCTACGATGCTGGCGCTAACCTTGGGGTTCCAGCTACGATGCTGGTGGGAGTCAGGCCTCAAAGGAGCTTCTTCCTGCTAGCCACGAGGGAGGTATTTGCTTCACGCATGGGTGATCCATCCTTCCTTCCTTCCTTCCTTCCTTCCTTCCTTCCTTCCTTCCTTCCTTCCTTCCTTCTCCTTCCTTCCTTCCTTCCTTCCTTCCTTCC
>NW_016821745.1:1749003-1759513 GCF_001698545.2 Rhinopithecus bieti | reverse complement strand
CTCCCTCCCTCCCTTCCTTCCTTCCTTCCTTCCTTCCTTCCTTCCTTCCTTCCTTCCTTCCTTTCGACAGAATCTTGTTCTGTTGCCCTGGCTGGAGTGCGGTGCTGTGATCATAGCTCACTGCAGCCTTGAACTCCTGGGCTCCAGTGGTCCTTTTGCCTCTACGTCTCTAGTATCTGGGACCACAGGTGCATGCTACTATGCCTGGGTGTGAGTGACGCCTCTTATTCCACTTCTCTCTCTTCTTAGATTGTGGACATACGTGGCTATTGTTGATCATGTCGGAGATGGTGAAAGGTAGAAATAACTACACAAACCCATATCCAAAAATAAAAGCTACTTTGGATTTGGTAGGGACAAGTGTATGGGGCTTGAAAGTAATCCAAAGAGACACATGGAGATGCACTTTGTTTCAAAACAGGCTTTGGTTCCTAGGGTGACTTTTGTGCACACCACCTGCACGTCAGAGGTGAATGGTAGCAAACAGGCAGTAGCGGTGGCAGACCAGGGAGACAGATACTGGCTGGGAGGCCCGCCCCCATTTTCTGATGGCAAGAGCTGCTCGTGAGTTTTGGCTCTCAACCATGGAGCCTGAGCTTTCTGCCAGCATGTGGGCAGAGAAAATGGCTCTGACACACGCAAGTACGTGTTTGTTTATGGCGATGGTGACGAGATTTCTACTGGAGACTTCATGGTTTGAGAGCATTACTAAGATTATAAAATAGTGCCTTTTGAAAGAAAGTTTTATTTTTTTCAGAAGAGGTTGATGTAGAAATAGAGAGAGCTAGAGATGGGGATGGAGAGAGGGAGAGAGACGAAGAGAAAAAGAAAGAGAAAGGAGGAAGAGAGAGAGCAAGTGCAGGAGTGCCCCCCTCCCTGGCGCTAGTCAGTGTCCTAGGACTGGCCTGGAGGCCCAAGCCCTGAAAGGTTCATTGGTTGCGTGGTCCTGGCTGCGTCATCTTCCTGAGCTGGGACCACAGGACTCTGGTGACTAGCCACTCTGGCTGTGCATGTCTGTGTCTCTGTTCACGTTCCCTCTGCCTTCCCATCCACCTCCATCCATTGAGATCCGGATCTGCTCATATGTTACGTCAGCCTTGACCAAAAGTTTTAGCCCCAACCCTAAACTTTTTGGAAATTAAGAATCATTCAACAAAATAAGTGGCATTAAAGAGAGAATCAAAATAGCACTCGCTGTTTAGTTAGTATCAATGGAATCCTGCTTTTGAGCTCTTATAGGAGTGGTCAAAACAGTATTCGTGAAATATACGGTGTTAACATTTATTATTCATTCGTTACCACATTATTCATTTATTACCATATAGGAAAAAATACAGAGAGATGTGCTATGCATTCAAGAAGTGGAAAAACAGACAAAAAATAAGCAGAAACACAAAAGAAGAAAAACAGAGAAAATAAGATGATACATGCAAAAATTATTATATTAGAAAACAGAAGAATATCTATATGGGTTATAAATCTATCAACTGGTTATTTGGGGAAAAAAGACATCCAAAAGTCAAATAATAAAGAGAAAATACAAATGCATAAAGTTAGAAATGGAAAAGGAGATATGAACATAATATGAAGTTTTAGAGAGTAAACGAGAAAAAACATGATTATAAAATTCTGCTTGTAAATTTTTAGGTTTTGATAAATTTGATTATTTTCTGGGAAAATAAAGTGGGCAAAACTGGATTAATAAGATGTTTAAAACATGGATAGATTGATGACACTGGAATACAATTTACATGTTCTCAAAGAATTGTCTCAAATACAAGAACACATAGTTCCATGACACAGACAATTTTAGTGGCAAGTTTATTTTGTGCTATATAAATATCCAACCATAAAATGAACAGCCTCCCGAATTCATTTTTCAAAGATAGCAAAATTCTTATATAAATCCTGGCCGAAACAGTATAAAAAACTATAAACCATTCTCATTTATGCCTATCAATACCTTACATTGTAAATAAAATACTATGTAATCAAACCATGGAGAATATTGAAAGAATATTACAGCTTAATTTTAATAAAGATTTATGTCAGAAATGAGATACTGGCTTAACATAGGCTACTGTTAATGTAATTTGTTACATCAATAGGTTCAAGGACAGGAAAAAATATTCATCTTGACAAACTTCTAGGAGATGCTGCTAAAATTTTTTTAGTGGATTAGGAATAAAATGTTTACTTTTAAACTTGGTAAATATTCTGTCTTTTAAACTAAAACCTAACATCAGACATTAGGATAAAATAATCAAAAGAAGTCTATTAAACTGAAGAATAAGGCAGGAGAGCCCATTTCCCCATTTTAACCCTGATCTGTAAGTTTTAAACATACAATAAGATAAGAAAAACATAAGAAGTAATAGATATATTGCCAAAAGGCAGAAAAAATTATTGTAATTTGTAGACCTTTCACTTGTCTACCTAAAAAACTCAAGAGAATAAATTGAAAACACTAGTACTACCATTGAAAGAGTTTGTACTAAATTGGCTAGTCATAGCACAAAAATATTAGCCAATAGGTGTTCTCTGCATTGGCAATAAAAGGTTTGAAAACATAGGGGAGAAAAGACTGTATTATAGTGCATAAAATATCTTGGAATCGATTTTAGAAATGGGAAGAACTTGTATAACAAAACAGTGTTCTAAAATTTAATTAAATGAAAAGATTTGCCATATTCTCAGACGTGAAGGCTCAATATTATCAAGGTAATACTTTTCCTGTAATTAATTTAAAACATAATGTAATTCCAACCAAAATCATTTCAGGACAATTTTGGAACTTGACCAGTTGATTCTAAATTGGAGAAATAACAAATGAGTGAAAATAGATGAACATTTTTGTAAAATAAAATTTGGTAGTTGTATTTGCTCTACCAAACTACAAGTATTATAAAGAAATATTCAATCAAACAGTGCGAGAAAGGTAGATCAACATAATGAAAAACGGGAAAACAAAATATTTTACAAAAAATTAATTTCATGTTGATTAATGTATAATGTTAAAATGTTTTAAACTACTTTAGTATATGATAGAACGTACATTTCACATGGGTTGTTGAGTGAAGGGTGCTGGACAGTGGGTTACTATTTGGAAAAGAAGAGTTACAGTCACTTCCCATCAGACACCACCATGTTTAAAAAACCATAAAAAAACAGAGAGAAAAAACAAGAGCAATTTTTATCTGATCTTAGAATGGGAAAGACCTTTCAAAACATAACAAAGAAAACCTACAAATGCACAGATTTATTAGGTTTGACTGTATTAAAATTAAAATATTTGCACATTAAAAATAAGATTTCAAGTTAAAATGCAAACAAAATGTACTGGAAAATATTCCAATATGGCAGACTAAGAGTTAAAAACCTTAAATATAAAAGTGCGCTTAAAGAGCAATAAAAAAATGTTGAACATCCAGGGAGAAAAATGAGCAAACAGTGTCAACAGACAATTACCAAAAGTAAGACAAATGGCCAATAAAAATAAGTGAAATGTTCAACCCCACTAGTGATTAAATAATTTACAGTAAAATTGAAAAAATATTTTTCAATGCTCAAATTGGCAGAGATAGAACAATGAGATAACAGTCAGTCAGGTTTAGCAAAGGCTGAGTAATACGAACATTCTCCTATACAGCTACGAGTAAATTGGTATAATTTTCTGGAAGTAATTCTATGACTTTTTATCAGGATTCTTAATGTTTAAACCATTTGACCCAGCAATAAACCTGTCCTAGGAATTTATCCTAAAGAAATAACAAAAAGCTACATAGTAGATTTTTTTAATTTTACCGCAAAGCTGTATATAATACCAAAAGAAGGAGACAACACAAACAGCTAAAATAGGAAACTGTCCAGTAAGGAAAGCCCTATTCGTGGGTGGAATGCCACAGCCATAATTTTGAAGAGGATCTAATGAGTTGGAAAATTTGCATAATGTGTTGATACGGGAAAGAAGGATGCTGCTCATAAGAAATTGTACAAACCCAATGTTGTAAGATAAATCTTTTACATATATATATATCAAGTCCATAACGTAGTTATTATTTAGTTCTAGATGATGAGGTGAAGGGTGATTAAAAGTGACCTTTCTGGCCGGGCACGGTGGCTCACGCCTGTAATCCCAGCACTTTGAGAGGCCGAGGTGGGCGGACCACAAGGTCAATGGAACGAGAACAGCTTGGCCAATATGGTGAAACCCCGTTTCTACTAAAAATACAAAAACTAGCCAGGCGAGGTGGCGGGCGCCTGTAGTCCCAGCTACTCGGGAGGCTGAGGCAGGAGAATGGCGGGAACCCGGGAGGCGGAGCGTGCAGTGAGCCGAGATTGCACCATTGCATTCCAGCTTGGCGACAGAGCGAGACTCCATCTCAAAAAGAAAAAAAAAAAAAAAAAAAAAAAAGTAACCTCTCTGTGTCTTCCAAACTTTGTCCGATGAGCTTATACTACTTTTATAATCAGTGGGGAGAAAGGAGCATCATGAGGCTCAACGAGGAACTCTGTGGACTGAAATGGAGAGAGTGAATTGTCTAAGAGGACAGCAGGTCACGTGAGACCCGTTCGTTCTTTAGGCCTACATGACGCACGCCCAGGCTGGGGAAGAGCTGCTCAGCCGTGTTCTCACCCTGCTGTGGGGAGCCCTTGGCGCGAGGACCAGCAGCGCCCCGGAAGGCTGGAACCGGGCGAGCATCACTTCTCGCCTCTCACCGGAAGGTGCGGGCAGGGGCGGGGCTGACGCCGGAGGTGCGGGACAGGGGTGGAGTCAGCCTCTTGGTGGAAGAGGGGCTCTGAGTATGTGGGAGGTTGGGAGGGGACTCTCGCTCTCTCCATTTTCTGTCCCCAGCCCTGGGACGTGGCTGTGGACAGGCTTGGGCTTAGGTGAGCTAGTTCCTCCAGAGAGCAAAAGGCTTCCTTGGGGAATATTTTTATAATCTTGGGTATTGGGAAGGCCCAATACGTATTTATGTTATTTAATACTGAAGTTGCAGAAGGTGTAAGAGAAAGAGCTGCAGCGCCTTAGAGCTGGCCAGAAGCCTGTGGATCACCCAGCTCACTCTGTTCCCATTCAGCGCCGGTGTTTGTTCTGGGACACCTTGAGCTGACTGCACACTTTGAGTAGAAGTGTAGCACTTTCAGAGGAGTGCTTCTCAAGTTTAGTATCCACAAATTCTGCATTGCAACCCAACTCTCTGAAGCTGGGGGCGTGTCATTCTCTGGTGGCTTTTCACCTTATCCCTGGACACCTGGCCCGCAGCTCCCACCTGCTGGCCTCAGCGCGCCAGGAGGTTTTTTTTCTTTGTTTGTTTGTTTTTTAGCACAATGATACTAATAACAATAATTTAGCAAATTTGTTGAGTGCTTGCTTAGGGACAGGCATTGTGATTTACATAATTATCTCACTTAGAGAAAGTTTACATTGTATAGATGAGAAAACAGAGGTTCAGAGAGGTTCAGTAGATGTCTAAAGTCACACGGTTAAATGGCAGATTGGAGAGTGGGCTGCAAACCCCACCTGCTGACCACATGCCTCAGTACATCCCTTACTGTGATGAGCGTTTTGGTCTAGTCTAGGCATTCTCTTTGGCGATCACTTAGTATTCTCAAGAGTTAGTCTTCAGACGGTCCGGGGCTGAACCCAGTTCGCGGAATTTGGTTTGACCGGCTGTAGTCTGAATGTTAAATTCCATCGATGTAGTCCAAACTGGTGTTTTAAACATCGTAGTCTGTTTTGCAGACCTCTCACAACTGCCATCAGATTACCTGGATCTTCTTCACATGTCCTAAATCATCTCAGCTCTTCTCCAGCTTACATTGGAGTTCAGGATGTTGTATTTGTGCTAGATAAATTCCGTCTTTTAAGTTCTTCTGTAGATCTCATCTATTTGCATGCTTCCTTAACATTTTTGATCTGGTCATTTGAATATAAACTGTATCTTAAGCCTTTGATCAACCTTACATTTTAGGAATGGGTTGACATCTTTGACATTGGTAAGATATTGAGGAGTGATGCTCGGAGGATGGGACCAGCCACACCAAGGCCTCCTCCAAGAGACATGAGCCCGTGACCAGCGCCCGGTTCCATCCCGCGGCCCTCTTCCTCTCCTGCACAGGTCCTCATTCTGTCTTCTGAAATGCCCCAAGACCGGGGCTGTGTCTGTGTCTGTCCTGGAAACGGCACTGTTGTAGCTCAGTCCACCACATAAGTCTGTTTAAATGATGTTTCTCAACTTCTCATCAGAGTAGGATGAAGACAGGGTGTCACCTAAGCCTTTGGTTAGTGAGTTTTGTGACTGTAGCAATCTGAACTGGTGCACTTCCTCCTAGACCAAAGGTGTACTCAGTGGATGCTCAAGGCCACCACCCTCACCACTCTGGGAGTTCCTGTGGCTTTCTCAATTTGCTTACCATTCTGTTGGTGCTTTCTCTCCCCTGCAGGCTCACCACAGACATCTGATGCATGATGAGGATAATATCCAACCTCTAAGTAGGCCGAGTCCCTTCCCAGATACAGCTTGGATTCCACTTTGTTCTTCACACCAACAGACCCGCATACTTCAAGTGCAAATTAAGCCTCTTGCAGTAATATGCCTATGGCATGACTGTAAGGCAGTAAGATGGATTCCATAAGCCACATGCAAAACCCGTCTCCGTAATTTTACGGCGAGGTGTCCTATGTATTTAAGTTTATCCACTGACAAAAATTATATATTGGGATAACTTTTAAAGAGCAACTGAAAAATAAAATTTTAAAAAAGATTGCATTTTAAGTACTCAGTTAAATGATGGGGTCTATTAGCTGCCCTCTGTCTTTCCAATCTCTAGAAGCTCAGTTCTAGAAACTCAAAGCAGAGCAGTTGGAAAATCTAAGATTCGGACTTTTTAGAAACCGGGTTGCCTTAGAATTTAACTTCACGTTGTTCTTCCCAAGCCCCCACTTAACCACAGCTTCTCAGAGGTCTCCGGACCCAGGAAGGTGGTCCCAATTGTGTCATAGCACCGTGGAAAGTAGAGATGCCAACGACACTCACGGAGTGGATAGCCCGGGAAGATAAATGTGAGAATGGCCATTGCACTGGTTTTGGCTAGTTCGAACTCGTGCTCTCCTCTCTGACTCTGAAAGTGTATTTGACTTTCATTTCTTGGAAACAATGCCACCATCTGGGATATGAAGCCAGGCGGGAAGGAGCTGCCGCCATGTGCTCTGCCTGGGAATGCTGACGATGGGCTTCCGGTACTGTCAGGCCACCGGGCGAGTCGGTGCAGTCCAAGCTCTGCACACTGTCGCCCTGACCAAAGCACTTACGATGCCGTACAGTTTCCTGAGAGGTGTGTACCTGGGAGGGTCCTAGCCACATCCCACTGCCAAGGCACCCAGAAAGCAGGTGGCTCTCTCTCATCTTACATCCACCATTACCCTCTCAACTCCAAAGTAAGGAAGTATTGTACAAAGAGAAATCCTTCACGGTTACTTGAGATGCCCACCCACTCTGACCACTGCACGAGTGGCCCCCAGCACCTCCAGTCTCAGGATGGACACTCCAGTTGTCCCTGGACCTCCAAACACTCCACCAATGTCTCACACTGGCTTTTGCCAAACCCTCTTCAACAAAACAACATTTCCCTACCTCCTTCGGGAAAGCATCATTACGGGAATTACAAATTCATACAGAATCAGACCCAGATACATGAAAAATATCAGCCTTGTCATTATCACAGTGTTTTCTCCCCAGAATCCTGCAGAAAAGCCAAATACCATTTCTGGCTGTGTCATTGGTGCTGGCCACACACCAGAGAGAGTCCTCCAGCCTTTGGTTTGGAAGCTGACTCAAGCTATCCATAGTCTGTACTGGGAAGCTCCTCTGCTGTAGCCACAGTCCAGGCCTGGTGTGGTGGTCTCTTTTCTTGTTTTTCTGTGGGGGACTGACACACGAGAAGGTGACCACCCAGAGCTGTCATGGTCAGCACCAGGTGACGGGGAGCTGGGAGCTCGGCTGAGGGGAGCTGGGTTAGGCAGGGCATCCTGGAGGAGGACGGGAGGTAGTTTACAGTACTCTTCACCAGGAGAATCCCAGACACTTGTATTCTAGGGTCAGCCTTAATTTTAACTGAAAGTTAAGTTCAGTCTTAATTTTCACCAGCACAAGATGTGCCCTGAGGCAGGTCACCACCAACCCTCTCTAGGGCCAATGTCGCTCTGTATGCACCACTGACCAGTCACGTGACTGTGAACGTCCCAAGGCCTCCTTTTCACCATCCGTGAAGTGAAGGTGATGACAGTACCTGCCTCACCTGGTTGTCGCTAAGGTAGACGAGGCAAGGAGATACACAGGAAACGTGACAGCAATGGTCGCTACACTATTGTCAGTCAAAAATGGAGGTGTCGGCCAGGCGCGGTGGCTCAAGCCTGTAATCCCAGCACTTTGGGAGGCCGAGATGGGTGGATCACGAGGTCAGGAGATCGAGACCATCCTGGCTAACACGGTGAAACCCCGTCTCTACTAAAAAAATACAAAAAACTAGCCGGGCGAGGTAGCGGGCGCCTGTAGTCCCAGCTACTTGGGAGGCTGAGACAGGAGAATGGCGTGAACCCGGGAGGCAGAGCTTGCAGTGAGCTGAGATCCGGCCACTGCACTCCAGCCTGGGGACAGAGCGAGACTCCGTCTCCAAGAAAGAAAAAAAAAAATGGAGGTGTCAGATGAGGCTGCCTCCAAGGATTCTGCCAAATCGGTGATTCCAAGGCAGGCCACGGTGATGGGCTCCCTCCAGCCTCCTGGAGACAGTCTGCTGACCGGAAACAGCTTTCCCATGACAGGGCTCCCTCTGGAGGCGGGGCAGAGGCGGAGCCTACCGCAGCCACGCAGGCCCTGAAGGAAGGGCTTTCTTCGCCTCTGGGTTGGAATGGAGGTGTTTCTGTTTGGAAAGCCCATGGCGTCTCGGATGAAAGACTCTTCACAGGATCACAGCGAGAGGATTTGCTGTCCTAATATGAATCGGAATCTATAATAGAAAGGCAGGAGACAGCTGGGCTTGGGGAGTGTGCCTGCGGTCCCAGGTACTCAGGAGGCTGAGGCGGGATGGTCACCTGAGCCCAAGAGGTCAAGGCTGTAGTGAGCTGCTCTAGCACCACTGCACTCCAGCCTGGGTGACAGAGCAAGACCCTGATACCCTCCCTCACAAAATAAAATAAAATAAAATAAAAAGCATAGGGGAGAGGCTTAAAACCCAATTGTTCTGGCACACTTCTCTAATCACCCAGGAAACTCAGGAAACTCAGGGCCCAGGAGGCTGAGCGTCTCTACCTGGGCCCCTCAGGGATGTAGGGAACACAGCAGGTCTCCTTGCTCCTGCCCCCTGTCCCACACTGACTTTGCTGCGTGTGTAGTACTACCGAACGCATTCTTCATCACGCTTCCACTTATGAAAACCTTGAATTGTGAAATAGAAAGCATACAGAAAAGTGCATAAAATTTACAGATGGCGTGATGAATAATTGTAAACAACAGTGTGATTCTCTTATTGACTCAGGAAGCAGGACCCTGCTGTCTCCCCAGAAGTTCTCCTCCCTCCTCATGAGGAGCCCCAGGACTGACTTCGGTGTGGAACGCTTCCTTGTTCGGCCCTGTAGTTTGGAACTATGCGTGTGTCTTTAAATAGGATTTAGTGTTGCTGTTTTAAAAAGATTGTAAAGTGGAATTCCACTGTTAATGTTCTTTTGAGTCACTGATTTTGCTAAACATGATGTTTTAAGATTAGTCCACGTTGCTGCCTGCAGTTCTAACTTGTTCATTCGATTGCTGTATAAGGGCCTGTCTTTCTAAATGTGCCATAATCTGCACTCATCCTGCGTTTGATGGCTGTTCAAGTCGTTTCCAGCTCTTAGGAGCATCACTGGTCTGTGTGGCCTGTGTACGGGCCTGCGTGTCTCTAGGCTGTGTTCTCAGCAGTGGGATTGCTGGACCCTAGCATGTGTATTTCCTCAGCTCCCCCAGACAGTCAATTGTTCTCCAAGATGCTTGTACCAATTTTCCCTCTGCTACGGTCTGCATTATTGTTTAAAAATACCTGGTGCCCCTCCTGTGAAAGGATTACACATTTCTACCTTGTTGGACCCGAGAGCGGCTGTGTGACTTGCCCGAGTCAATGAAATACGTACGGCAGAGGTCTGTGTCACGTTGGGGCAGAAGCTCCAAGAGCCAGCACATCCCACACTCTTCCTCGACCCCGTGATCCTGAAAGCGTGCGCAGAGGTGGGCAGGCCGCCGGCCGGGGTCCCTGAGCAGAGCTCTCGTCTGCCATGGTGGCCAGGCAGAGTAAGCTGGGACAGAAGGGGCTGACGGACCGTTCCTGCCCTGACCCACCCGCATGCCTAGGCCAGGGCACAGGTGTTCCCTCGATGCTACTTCCCACGTGGTTTCCAGGCTCCTGGAAGGTCTCTGCAGCTCCTCTTCCTATTCCTGGTATGAGCTGCCCCCAAGACAGTGGGCTGGGGTGTCCTAGG
>NW_016821745.1:1710510-1748649 GCF_001698545.2 Rhinopithecus bieti | reverse complement strand
TATTCCTGGTATGAGCTGCCCCCAAGACAGTGGGCTGGGGTGTCCTAGGCCAGGGCACAGGTGTTCCCTCGATGCTACTTCCCACGTGGTTTCCAGGCTCCTGGAAGGTCTCTGCAGCTCCTCTTCCTATTCCTGGTATGAGCTGCCCCCAAGACAGTGGGCTGGGGTGTCCCGTTGGTGTCTCTCTTTCCTTCTTACTTCCTTTCCTATTTGCGTTTTGCTTTCCTGCCCTGTGATTGCATTGGGCCCCGGACTCCTAATGGTGGTGCCCCGGCCCTGTGATTGCATTGGGCCCCGGACTCCTGATGGTGGTGCCCCGGCCCTGTGATTGCATTGGGCCCCGGACTCCTGATGGTGGTGCCCTGGGCTGCATTCCAGGTGATGCCACGGGTAGCCCATCCGTCTGAGGAATGACCAGTGTGATCTGAGACATAAGCTGGAGGGTGCAGGGAAGGTGCTTTCAAGAGAGGGAGTGACAGAGCTTTCTGCTGGGCCTGGAGGAGGACAGCCCGTCCGTCCCCGCGGGGCTCACCTGACTTCATGCGGTGCCCCTTTCATTTCTGTTCCTGCTGGAAATTCTATCTGATTAGGTAAAGGTCTAAAGAATTAGACATCAACAGCAGGTTCTTAGAGGCTGGGTAGCCCTGAAGGTGCTGTGAGGGAGAGGGGTTTGCCAGGGGTGGGTGAGTTTGGTTTGAGTGGTCTGGGAAGCTTACTCAGGGGGTTTTGTATTTAAGGAAGATTGCTTTCCAGCCCCCCAGCCCCACGCTGTGCCCCTCTGCTGCTGGAGCAGAGGCCTGGCCATCCACTCCGGGCACCTGGAAGCAGAGCTGGCATTCAGCAGGGGAGTGAGTGGCTAACAGCAAGGACAGACGGGAAAATGTCAGCTTGCTCAGCACATGGGACTCTTGGCCACCCACACGGTGGCTCCTGGTTCTGCCCTTGCTGTGATGTTGTTTTGCGGGAGAGTGCGGGGGACAGCCCTTCCCAGACACCTGTGCCTGCGCCCATTCACCACCTTCTCAACCCTCGTGGGTGAACTGGTGCCAGAGACACTTTCGACAAGGAACAAGTACAACTCTGTCTCTATCAAGAGGGGCTGTCCTAAGGCCTGGCCCCTTCAGGCCTGTTCCCTGGAGCTGGGGGCCCAGTAGCAAAGAGCACACTTGCTGGGAGAGGGTTTCTAAATGGGGTTGTGCCCTTTATGCGCTAGTGTGAAGACCCCTGATGTAGTGGCACTGTATGGCACGGGAAGTGAGATGCAGAGGTCACGCCACACAGCTAGAGCAACGGGACACTGGGCTGAACCCCAGAGGGTGGCTGTGGGTCGGGAAGGGACAGGCCCCTGGTCGGGCCCCTGGAGCCTTCCATAGAGGCTGGTGGCATTCTCTTGGGTTGACTTCAGCTCTGGACCGCTTGGGGCTTCAGCGGCCACACAGCTATTGGGCGCCCGCTCTGCCTGTGCCCGCCCTTGATTCCTGCGAATGCCTTGTTGCTGGGTGTGCCATCGGTGGCAGGAGTGTCACGGGCAGTACAGTGACGGGGAGATGCTGTGGACCTTCAGGTGCCTCAAAGCTTGTGCAAGGAGGGGGTGTCCCAGGAAGGATGCAGATGGAGGCAGCAGCCATTCTCATGCTTAAAGTTGGTACAAACCAGAGGGGCCAGGCAGGCCTAGGGACGCCTGACAGGGCCAGGCTGGTGCCACAGGCTCTGGCCGGAGCCTGAGGAACTGGGCTGGACACAGAGCCTGTGGGCGCTGCCTGGAGTCGTGAAAAGTCGTAGGGTGAGGTTGCTCCTTGGCCTCACATATTTTCCAGCCTAGTCTAGCAGTTCATCCTGTGGCTGAGTCTTCTCAGCGTGGGCCTCTGTGCCCCTCCTCCGTCCTGGGTGCCCTGTGAGCATGCTGCTTCCTGGAAGACCCATGAATGGGCCTGCACTTCCTGCGGCCCCCAGCCCACACCCAGGAGCTGCCTTTCTTCCCCGAGTGTTTGCTCCAGGCTCTGCCCTGGCTTTGGTGGCTGCTCCATAGAACTGCTTTGTTCCGCATGGAGCCCGTGCACCACCCCGCCATTGTGGATAAGTCACAAAAGCACAGCCCTGAGTCACCACTGCCTGGCCAGGCCTCCTGCCCTTCCCTTCCCAGGGCTGTGAGCTCATCCCGCCTCCCGTTTCCTCTCTGCACATACTGGGCTATTCGATGATTAGACTTGTGTTTCTCTTCTGATTCTCTTCTTTTCTCTCCTCCTCCCCCGTCCTTTTCCTTCTTCGTTTGGTGTTGGTGGGGGCGGGGGAGAATGAGGTGTTAGGGAAGTGAGCAAGACACCCTGACAACAGCCCCCCGATCCTGCAGGGTCAGAGTGGGGCCTGTGAGTGCACACTGGGCGGAAGGGACAGACGTCCTGGGAAGCAGGCTTGGGGGTATCAGTTCTGGGAAGGAGGTTGGATTGAGTGGCCTTGAAGCCTCCTTCCCTTCCTCAGACACTGAGGGTCCTGGGGAGTGGTGTGGCTTTGTTCCTTTCGTGGTGAAGATGCTCTGAGGGAGGTGAGTAGCGGAAATCCATGAGTCCCCATTCATTCATTCACTCATTCGTTCACTCAGTCGATATTTACCAGGCCCTGTGCTGGGCACGGGATGTAGAGTGGGCAACACCGCCCTGTGTCACGGAGCGCACAGCCTGGTGAGGGAAGCACACCCCTGTGCGTGAGAAACATGGGTAAGCGTGTGCAGATGTGGAGAAGGCGTGGGGGAGCAGAATGTGGCTTCACAGGTGCGATCACAGGGAGGACAGACTGCGATGGAAGGCTCAGCCTGGAGGTGGTCCTGTTTACCTGAGCGAGAGGGTGTCTGCTGGCTCCTCTCCCTGACAAGGCCGATTCGGAGGGCAGGCTGGGAGTCTGGGGTGGGGCTGGGGAGTGAGGGGCTCAGAGGGACACCTGCCTTCTTCATGATTCTCCCATCCAAGACTTGCAGAACGTCAGCTTCTTCCAGGCTCCACACACAGGCAGGCCCGTGCAGCTCCGCTGAGGGATGTGCCTGGTGTGGGTGCCCTGCCACCACGTACAGCCGAGGGAGGCCGCAGGGAGCCTCCCTGGACTCATCTCTGCCTCTGTTTCTTCCCTGTGAGACATGGGAGCTGAGACCTGCCGACTGGCTGTGCTCCTGCAGGGACTGGAAAGGGCTTAACCCAGCTTGGCAGAGAGCGCTGAGTGTGGCTCTAGCATCCCCGGAATCCTGATTTTGAGAAGCACTTTGGAGCTGCTAAACCTGCTCAGGGCCTACATAATCGCTCAGACAGCTTGCACAGTCAAGCACGCGGTCCTCGTCCCTGGCCTGGCCTCTCCTCCAGGGACTAGAGTCCCCAGGCCCAGGACGCTACTTGGTTTCTTTCTGAGAGCGTTCTTTTGACCTCCTCTCTCTGGGTCTCTTCTCCCTCAAGGACGGCCCAGATGGTTCACCCCGGTCTTCCCCTGTCCAGCCACAGCTTGGGGGTGGAAGGAATTCTGACTGTGCAGGAGACAGCTGCGTGGCCAGGTCGGACAGGAGGCTGTGCGGAGCCAGGGCTGGGGCTTCTGCGCTTGGCTGTGGCTCCCCCAGTGTGGAGGGGTGTTGGCGTGGGTGCTTGTTCTTGAGGGGGCTGGGCAGAGGCGTCTGTGGTGCGGTGTGAGGACTGGGGGCCAGGCCAGCCTACCAACCTCACTGCCAGGGCTGGGCTGCTTTGGCCCTTGCTGTTTCATTATTTTTTAATTTAATTTTAAAAATTGAGCTATGATT
This sequence comes from Rhinopithecus bieti, assembly GCF_001698545.2. Lineage (NCBI taxonomy): Eukaryota > Metazoa > Chordata > Mammalia > Primates > Cercopithecidae > Rhinopithecus > Rhinopithecus bieti. The sequence goes on along the minus strand of NW_016821745.1, from coordinate 1,744,877 downwards.
CACTTATTATAAAATTAACCATTTTGAAGTGTGCAATTCATGTGTTTTAGCGTATTTCAGAGTTGTGCAGTCATCATCATTAGTAATTCCCAAGCATTTTTATCACCCTGAAAGAAATCTTGTGTGCAGTAGCTGTCACTCCTCTATCTGCCCTTCCCCCGGCCACGGCACCCACAAATCAGGTTTCTGTCTCTGAGGGGCCCTGATTCTGAATACTTCATATTTTCAGGTGGGATCACACAACATGACCAGCCTCTTTCACTTAGTGTGTTCTCACGGTTCATCTATGTGGTCGCATCGGACCTTATTCCTTCCCGTGGTGGAGTAATAGTCCAGTGTGTGAATAGACCCTGTTTTATTGATGCACTTATCTGTGGGTGGACATTTGGGCTGCATTCCTGTTTTGCGGATTATAGGTAATGCTGCTGTGAACATTCATGTATGGGTTGTTTGTACGAATGTCAGTTTCATGTCTCCTGGATGCATTGCTGGGAGTGGAATTGCTGGGTCACGTGGTAACGTTATGGTTAATTATTTTGTTTTGTTTTATTTTATTTTATTTTATTTTTTTGAGACTGAGTTTTGCTCTTGTTGCCCAGGCTGGAGTGCAGTGGCATGATCTCAGCTCACTGCAACCTCCAACTCCCAAGTTCAAGCAATTCTCCTGCCTCAGCCTCCCGAGTAGCTGGGATTATAGGCACACACCACCATGCCCGGCTAATTTTGTATTTTCAGTAGAGACAGGATTTCTCCATGTTGGTCAGGTTGGTCTCAAACTCCCAACCTCAGGTGATCCACCTGCCTCGGCTTCCCAAAGTGCTGGGATTACAGGTGTGAGCCTGGGAAACCTCACCCTTAGTGTATCTCAAACTGTGCCAGCCTGGCAGTGTTCAGTGTGTCGGCTGGTGGCCCCATCCACACGATGGCCTCGTCCCCTCCCTTAGGGTCATCTCTGTCTCCTGTGGGTCTCATCAGTCAATGCCAAGTCAGCTTATGAATCTAGCTTTCCATACCAACCCCAGCCCCCCAAACCTTAGAAGTACGTGGAGCTTTTGTTTTCTTTGTTGTATAAAATCAGGCCTGCCATTCAGCTAACTTAGTTAAGCTGGAAGTTTAGGAACCTCACTTTGCCAGAGACTACCAAGAAGAGCCTACGTTTTGCTTTATTCTTTGAGGATGACTTTCAACTATGTGAAACTGAATTTCCAGCACATAGTAAGCCCATGTCACATTCCTGGTCATTGTTATTTATTGATTGGCAACCAGCAACTCCGATCTTGTTTCTTCTGTTTGGGACCCAGACAATGCAAGTGGTGGAAGGATTTTCTTTGTCAGGTCCTTTCAGGCTGAAGTGTGGGCACATTTGATGGTGGTGAGGGGAAAGCACAGATGGTGGCATGCTTGCTGCCCCAGGGCATCATCGCTGCAGGCCCTGGGGTGGGTGGGCTGTACAGGCAAAGGGACTTGATCAGGGGAATGTCAATGACAACAGTGACGAAGACAGAGTGCCCCTCCTTAGTGCAGCACTTGGTTAACAGGAAGGACTTTCACGCACGTCTTGCCGAGGGCCCTCTGAACTAGATGGCATCATCATGACTTTACAGGGGTGAAATGACTTTCCCAACTAGAGTGACCAACTCACCCCAGTTTGCCTGCACTTCCTGGGTTTTAGCACAGACCGTCTTGCATACTGGGAATCCTCTCAGTCCCGGCTCACGGGTTACAGACTATTTAGTGGTGGGCTGGGCCTTGCACTGCAGACCTTTTCACTTTAGCACCTCTGCCTCTTCAGGTACTTGGAACTGTTCGCTGAGGGCTGCCTGGGAGCCCCTTTAGGTGCTAACCCCCTTTTTTAAAGTTTGTAATCACATTTTCAACCCTTACCACGTCCCTAGGAGAAGGAAGTCTTGCCATATGCATTTAATGGAAGAGGACCCGAGGCTTGTAATCAATGGGTAACTCACTCATGCAGCCAGGAGAGGCAAGGTTTGAGCTCAGCCCTGACTCCAAAGCTCTGGCTGGAATGTACGTGGCCTTCACCACTCTGATTGCAGGAGGGAAGTGGAGGACGGCAGCTCAGGGCCACTCCTGCCCTGAACCAATCCAGGGCAATGGGGAAGTGAATGGAAAACCAGTGCCTGCCGTCATCACCACGTCCCCACGTCACGTGTCCTGCGTTGGCCCCTGTCCTAGGAGTGGGTCTGAATGAACCTGAACACCTTCATCAATTCCGGTGCTCAAGTCTCTCCTCAGAGGCATGAAACAGGCTGCCCAGGGCTGGCCACGACCTCTGGGGGACTCAACAACCCCAGCGCCCCAGCTTCAGCCCCCTGGCATCCAGGTCACACCCCTCACCAGGATGTTGTGCAGCTGAATGTGCCAGGTTGGGGGACAGATGTCCCTTCTCACTTGACTTGCTCCTTCATTCTTGGTCTGCATTCAGCCCCCGCGAATTTGCCTGGCGAGGCCTTCTCCGTGGAGTCAGGTGCTCAGCACCTGCCTGCTGCACCCACATACTCTATTCCCTGCCCTCTTTGGAGATAAGAAGGAAATAAATCCACTTCTTATGAAATTACCAAAGCCTGGGCACTCACTAATGGTTTACTTTTTGGCTGAAGGACATTTTTCCCAGCCCCACCTTCAATACAGGGGATGTCCTAGGGCCTGGTAGCCAGACACAGACAAACTCTGTGTGGTGCAAAGAGTGCTGGCTGCAGCCTGGGCCTCACTCAGCTCAATCTCAACTTCTCCCTAAGCAACTACAAGGGAAGCCAACGTGGGAACACCCTTCCCCAGGTCTGCTCACTCGTAGCAACTGTGTTTGGGGGACAACGCCCCCATTATTTGCCTTTGCAGCTGTTCTAGCACAGAAGGGGGTTTACCAACACCTACTGCTCAGTAAATGGAAAGTTTTCCTTCTATCTTCCACTGCCTTCTGAGAGGTGGAGGAGGAGGAGCGGCCTTGGGAAGCCAAAACTTCTACAGACACTTAAGACACAGCCAAGGGGTGAGGAGGGTCTTGATACCAAGGCAGACAGGGCAGAGTGCACAGGGCAAGGTCTGAGAGACTCCAGCTGGGCTGAGAGGGGCACTGGCCATGAGGGTAACCCTCAGAAAGGACAGATTCCAAGATGGAGCTCTTGACACATTCCAAGACCAGCCTCTCTAGACGAGAGTTGCCCAGGGCCCTGAGACCTGAGTGGCATCCTGTGTCCTGGGACATGGCAAGGCTCTTCTAAATGGTTTCCTCAAGAGAGGGGTGCTGGCCCTGGACTCTCCTCCAGCCGGCTCTGTTGGAGCCCCCCCAAAATGGGATCATAAGCAGAGAGATCTAAAAACCATCTGTGGCCTCTGAATAGAGCGTTTTGAATTGCTGAAGCCTTTCCTCTCCCATAAAGCTTTCTCCAGAGAGGCCAGAAGACAGTGGCATTTAGCCCTGCCTCACCGGAAGGGATACAGCTGTTAGGGAGGTGGTAGGGGTGATGGAGGTGATGGTGGTGGTAGAGGTGGTGAATGTGGTGAGATGGTAGAAATGGTGGTGGAGGTGGTGGGGGAGGTGATGGAGGTGAAGGAGGTAGTGGGGATGGGGGAGGCAATGGAGGTAGTGGTGATGGAGGTGGAGAAGGTGGTGATGGAGGTGAAGAAGATGGTGGTAATGCTGGAGTGGAATTGCTGGAGGTGGTGGAGGTGGTGCAGGTAGTAGAGGTGGTGGAGGTGGTGCAGGTGGTAGAGGTGGGGGATGTGGTGATGGTGGTGGAGGTGGTGGTGGTGCAGATAGTGGAGGTGATGAAGGTGATTGTGGTTTTGGTGGAGATGAGGAAGCTGATGGAGCTGGTGGTGGTGGTGGAGATGGAGGTGGTAACAGTGGTGGAGGCATTGGAAGTGTTGGTGCTGGAGGTGCTGGAGGTGGTAGAGTGGTATGGGGATGGGGGAGGTGATGGAGACAGAGGTGGTGGTAAAGGTGGTGAAGGTGGTGAAGGTCGTGGAGGTGGTGATTGTGGTGGAGGTGGTGACAGTGGTGGAGGTGGTCTTGGTTGTGTTAGAATTGGGGAGCTGATGGAGCTGGTGGTGATGGAAGTGCTGGAGATCATGGAGGTTGTAAAAGTGGAGGAGGTGATGGAGGTGGTGGAGGTGGTGGTGGATATGGTGGAGGTGGTAATGGTGATGGAGTTGGTGAAAGTGGTGGAGGTGATGGAGGTGGTGGAGGTAGTGGTTGTGGAGGTGGAGGTGGTGATGACAGTGAATGTGGTGGAGGTAGGGGTGGTGCAGGTAGTGGAGGTGATAGAGGTGGTCATGGTTGTGATGGCAATAGGGGAGATGGTGGACCTGGTGGGGATGGTGTTGGAAGGGCTGGAGGTGGTGATGGTGGTGGAGGTAATGGAAGTGGTAGTGTTGGATTTGCTGGAGATGGTAGAGTAGTTTTGGTGGGGATCCCGGAGGTGATGGAGCTGGTGGTGGTGGTGGTGGAAGTGGTGAAGGCGATGAAAATGATAAAGGTGATGGAGGTGGTGATGTTGGTGGAGGTGGTTGTGGTGGAGGTATTGTTGGTGATGGAGGCAGTGATGTTGGTGGAGGTGGTGGTGGTAGATGTATTGTTGGTGATGGAGGCAGTGATGTTGGTGGAAGTGGAAGTTGTGGAGGTGGTTGTGGTGGAGATGGAGGAGGCGATGAAGTTGGTGGTGGTGGAGATGCTAGAGGTCATGGAGGTGGTGAAGGTGGTGACAGTGTGAAGATGGTGGAAGTGGTGATAGTGGTGGAGGTGATGGAGGCTGTGAAGTTGGTAGAGGGAATGGTGGAGGAGGTGATGATATTGGTGGAGGTGGTGGAGGTGAGGTGGTGCAGGTGGTGGAGGTGATGGAGGTCATGATTGGAGGTGATGAAAGTCATGGTTGTTGTGGTGATGTGGGAGGTGATGGAGCTGTGGGTGGTGGAAGTGCTAGAGGTGGTAATGGTCATGGAAGTGCTGGAGGTGATGGAAGTGGTGGGGCTGTGGGTGCTGCAGGTGGTGGAGGTAATTTTGCTGGAGATTAGGAAGGTGATAGAGCTGGTGGTAGTGGTTGTGGTGGAGGTGGTGATGGAGGTAAAAGTGGTGACACTGGTGGAGGTGGTGGATTTGATGGAGGTGATGGAGGTGGTGAGGGTGGTAGAGGTAATGGTGGTGGTGATGGTGGCTGTGGTGGGAATGGGAAAGGCAATGCACCTGGTGATGTTGGTGGTGGTGGAGATAAATATAGTAGAAGTACTGCAGGTGGTAAAGGTCGTGGAGGTGATGATGTTGGTGGAGGTGATGGAGGTGGTGCAGGTAGTGGTGGTAGTGGTAGTGGTAGAGGTGGTAATAGAGGTGGTAAAGGTCATGGAGGTGATGATGTTGGTGGAGGTGATGGAGGTGGTGGAGGTAGTGGTGGTAGTGGCAGAGGTGGTAATGGTGGTGGAAGTGGTGGAGATAGTAGAGGTGTGGAGGTGGTGGTGGTGGTGGTGGTTGTGGTGGTGAGGTGCTGATGGCGGTGAAAGTGGTAAAGGTGGTGGTGGTGGAGGTGGTGATGGTGGTGGAAGTGGTGGAGATGATAGAGGCAGTAGAGGTGATGGAGGTGGGTTGGTGGTGGATGTGGTGATGTTGGTGATGATAGAGGTGATGGTGAAGGGGATAGGGGTAGGGGGGCCAGAGATGGGGTGGTGATGAAGGTAGTGGTGGACGAGGTGGTGGAGGTGCTGGGTGGTGGTAGAGGTGATAGAAGAGGTTATGGTGGTGGAGGTGATGGAGGTGGAGGTGGTGGCTGTTGTGGGGTGGGGTGATGGAAGTGATAGAGATGGTTGTGATGGCTGTGGTAGTGGAGGTAGTGGTGGTGAAAGTGGTGACGGTGGTGGCGGAGGTGGAGGTGGTGGAGATGGTGGTGGAGATGGAGATGATGGCTGTTGTGGTGGAGTTGATGGTGGTAACAGAGGTGGTTGTGGTGGTGGAGGTGGTGAAGTTGGTGGTGGAGGTGGTGCAGGTGGTGGTTGTTGTGGTGGAGTTGATGGAAGTGGTAGAGGTGGTTGTGGTTGTGAAGGTGATGGTGAAGGAGGTGGAGGTGGTGGCTGCTGTGGTGGTGGGGGTGACGGAGGTGATAGAGGTGGTTGTGGCGGTGGAGGTGGAGGTGATGAAGATGATGTTGGAGGTGGTAGCTGTTGTAGTGGGTGGAGTTGATGGAGGTGGCAGAGTTAGTTGTGGTGGTGGAGGTGTGAAGGTGGTGGTGGAGGTGATGCAGGTGGTGGCTGTTGTGGTGGAACTGATGGAGGTGATAGAGGTGATTGTGGTTGTGAAGGTGGTTGTGGAGGTGGTGGAGGTGGAGGTAATGATGGTAAAGATGGTGGTGGAGGTGGTGGAGGTGGAGGTGATGATGGTGAAGGTGGTGGTGAAGGTGGTGGTGATGGAGGTGGTAAGGGTGGTGATGGAGGTGGTGGAGGTGGAGGTGATGGCTGTTGTGGTGGTTGTGGTGTGGAGGTGGTGATTGTGGAGGTGGAGATGGTGGCTGTTGTGGTGGAGTTGATGGAGATGATCGAGGTGGTTGTGGTGATGGAGGTGGTGAAGGTGGTGGAGGTGGAGGTGGTGGTGGGCTGATGGAGGTGCTGGAGATGGTGGATGTGTGGTGATGGAGAGGGTAAGGGAGGTGAGCAGCCAGAAAGAGAGAGAAGTGGTTATTGTTAAGCAAATGGGACAGCCTGCCCTGTGTCAGGTCAGGAGAGCTTGAAGGAACCTCAGGAATCCCTTATCCCACCCCACCTGGTGACATTAAGCAGCCTGCCCAGAGCTCCATGAATGACGAGGGAGAAAATTCATGCTGGATTCCAGAGCACCTGAGTCCTCTGTGGCGTTTTGCCACATGAGCCCCTGCAGCTGCTTCTCTAGAGCACCCAAGTCCCCCACGGTGTTTTGCGGGAACATGAGCCCCTGAATAACCGCCTGAATGAGCCCCCACAGCTGCTTCTCTTCAGGACCTCACACGGAAGTGTGGAGCTGCTGGCCTGACTCCCTCGACACTCACAGTCCTTCCCCACCCAGGCGCAGGTGGGGAAGAGAATAAGGCTGGGCAAGGCGAGGGAACAGGAGGGGAAGCTGGCAGGCGTGCTCAGCAGGCAGCGGCTCTTCCCCGGGTGCGGAGAGGTGACATTGCCATGAGTTACTGTCAGGCTGTCCCCTGGCCTTCGCCTGGGAAGGCTGCAGACAGGGCAGACACTGTGCGCTGGAGGGGAGGCAGCACTGTGTGACTGTGGGGCTTCTCTGTTTCTGCAGGAGAATCTGCTCCAGGGTCAAGCTGTCACCAGGGTGTTAAAAGGGAGCAGTCAGTCATCTGAAACCCTCTCTGCTGTCATTGAGAGGCATTTTTTCAGTTTGTCAACTTATTCACAGAATTGGCAGAGGCTGTAAAATTCTCACAGTCTAGCAACCCTTGACCTCTCCAATTTAGAGAGGAACAAATCTAATCACTGTGAGGCTTGAAGACTTGTTGGAAGCCACATAGGTGGTTTGTGGCTGAGCCGGGTCTGAAGGCCTCGTCACCCTGAGCCCAGTGTCCTGCGAGATCCACGGTCCACGCCTGGTCCAGCTCCCGCTGCCGCCTCCTTCCCTCTGCATCTGGCCACACCACCCTCCCAGGGCCAGATACAATCCCAGCCGTGCTACTTAATGAGAAATTGCAGAGATGTAGTCATTAAAGTGAGGTCCTTGTCTTGTTTCCTAATAAAATGGAACGATCGCTTACCAAACATTGTCCATGTGAGATGATGCTGGCAAATGGTTCTCCAGTGGCTGGATCATGGCAGGGGCTCAGGAGCCTTGGTAACCATCATTACTACCATTGTTATCTACCAGGTCTTCTTTTTTATTTGGTAGTTAAAAGCCAGTATGCTGCCCACTAAGAGATCCCACCTCTTGATGAGGGAATTCAGTATTTAATTCTTTGTGGAAAAGGACCTTCATTAGAGATTCCCAAATGTCAATTGGAAGACATTTTGTTTTAAAGAACTACGTTTCCCCTTTCTTAATGTGAGTGTGAATATATATGATTGCAAAAGACAACACAAAATACAGGCATACCTGGCTTTATTGCACTTTGCTTTATGGGCTCTGCAGATACTATGTTTTTTATAAACTGAAGGTTTGTGGCAACCCTGCACCGAGCAAGACTACTGGTGCCATATTCCCCAACAGCATTTCCCGCTGCCTGCTTGAGCACGCCTGCCAGCTTCCCCTTCCTGTTCCCTCGCCTTGCCCAGCCTTATTCTCTTCCCACCTGCGCCTGGGTGGGGAAGGACTGTGAGTGTCGAGGGATCAGGCCAGCAGCTCACACTTCGTGTGAGGTCCTGAGAGAAGCACTGTGGGGGCTCATTCAGGCGGTTATTCAGGGCTCATGTTCCCGCAAAACACCGTGGGGGACTTGGGTGCTCTGAGAAGAGCTGCAGGGGCTCATGTGCAAACGCCACAGAGGACTCAGGTGCTCTGGAATCAGCATGAATTTTCTCCCTCGTCATTCATGGAGCTCTGGCGGCTGCTTAATGTCACCCAGGTGGGGTGGGAATAAGGGATTCCTGAGGGTTCCTTCAAGCTCTCCTGACCTGACACAGGGAGGCTGTCCCATTTGCTTAACAATAACACTTCTCTCTCTTGTGTCTCTCATTTTGTGTCTCTACATCCACATTTTGGTAATTCTCACAATATTTCAAATGTTTTCATTATTGTATCTGTTTTGGTGCTCTGTGGTCAGTGATTCTTGATGTTCCTATTGTAATTGTTTTGGGGTGCCACGACCTCACCCATGTGAAGACAGCAAACTTAATCGATAATTGTGTGTGTTCTGACTTCTCCACCAACTTGTCACTCCTTGTCCCTCTCCATCTCCTCAGGCCTTGCTAGTCCATGAGATACAACAATATTGAAATTAGGCCAGTTAATAACTCTACAATGGCCTGTAAGTGTTCGAGTGAAAGGAAGAATCTCATATCTCTCACTTTCATTTCATATTAATTTTAAGAGATAGAGGTCGTACTCTGTCACCAAGGCTAAAATGCAGTGGCGGCCGGGCGCGGTGGCTCAAGCCTGTAATCCCAGCACTTTGGGAGGCCGAGATGGGCAGATCACTAGGTCAGGAGGTCGAGACCATCCTGGCTAACATGGTGAAACCACGTCTCTACTAAAAAAAATACGAAAACTAGCCGGGTGAGGTGGCGGGTGCCTGTAGTCCCAGCTACTCGGGAGGCTGAGGCAGGAGAATGGCGTAAAACCCCAGAGGTGGAGCTTGCAGTGAGCTGAGATCCAGCCACTGCACTCCAGCCTGGGCGACAGAGCGAGACTCCGTCTCAATAAAATAAAATAAAATAAAATAAAATAAAATAAAATAAAANGAATTGGGGAGCTGATGGAGCTGGTGGTGATGGAAGTGCTGGAGATCATGGAGGTTGTAAAAGTGGAGGAGGTGATGGAGGTGGTGGAGGTGGTGGTGGATATGGTGGAGGTGGTAATGGTGATGGAGTTGGTGAAAGTGGTGGAGGTGATGGAGGTGGTGGAGGTAGTGGTTGTGGAGGTGGAGGTGGTGATGACAGTGAATGTGGTGGAGGTAGGGGTGGTGCAGGTAGTGGAGGTGATAGAGGTGGTCATGGTTGTGATGGCAATAGGGGAGATGGTGGACCTGGTGGGGATGGTGTTGGAAGGGCTGGAGGTGGTGATGGTGGTGGAGGTAATGGAAGTGGTAGTGTTGGATTTGCTGGAGATGGTAGAGTAGTTTTGGTGGGGATCCCGGAGGTGATGGAGCTGGTGGTGGTGGTGGTGGAAGTGGTGAAGGCGATGAAAATGATAAAGGTGATGGAGGTGGTGATGTTGGTGGAGGTGGTTGTGGTGGAGGTATTGTTGGTGATGGAGGCAGTGATGTTGGTGGAGGTGGTGGTGGTAGATGTATTGTTGGTGATGGAGGCAGTGATGTTGGTGGAAGTGGAAGTTGTGGAGGTGGTTGTGGTGGAGATGGAGGAGGCGATGAAGTTGGTGGTGGTGGAGATGCTAGAGGTCATGGAGGTGGTGAAGGTGGTGACAGTGTGAAGATGGTGGAAGTGGTGATAGTGGTGGAGGTGATGGAGGCTGTGAAGTTGGTAGAGGGAATGGTGGAGGAGGTGATGATATTGGTGGAGGTGGTGGAGGTGAGGTGGTGCAGGTGGTGGAGGTGATGGAGGTCATGATTGGAGGTGATGAAAGTCATGGTTGTTGTGGTGATGTGGGAGGTGATGGAGCTGTGGGTGGTGGAAGTGCTAGAGGTGGTAATGGTCATGGAAGTGCTGGAGGTGATGGAAGTGGTGGGGCTGTGGGTGCTGCAGGTGGTGGAGGTAATTTTGCTGGAGATTAGGAAGGTGATAGAGCTGGTGGTAGTGGTTGTGGTGGAGGTGGTGATGGAGGTAAAAGTGGTGACACTGGTGGAGGTGGTGGATTTGATGGAGGTGATGGAGGTGGTGAGGGTGGTAGAGGTAATGGTGGTGGTGATGGTGGCTGTGGTGGGAATGGGAAAGGCAATGCACCTGGTGATGTTGGTGGTGGTGGAGATAAATATAGTAGAAGTACTGCAGGTGGTAAAGGTCGTGGAGGTGATGATGTTGGTGGAGGTGATGGAGGTGGTGCAGGTAGTGGTGGTAGTGGTAGTGGTAGAGGTGGTAATAGAGGTGGTAAAGGTCATGGAGGTGATGATGTTGGTGGAGGTGATGGAGGTGGTGGAGGTAGTGGTGGTAGTGGCAGAGGTGGTAATGGTGGTGGAAGTGGTGGAGATAGTAGAGGTGTGGAGGTGGTGGTGGTGGTGGTGGTTGTGGTGGTGAGGTGCTGATGGCGGTGAAAGTGGTAAAGGTGGTGGTGGTGGAGGTGGTGATGGTGGTGGAAGTGGTGGAGATGATAGAGGCAGTAGAGGTGATGGAGGTGGGTTGGTGGTGGATGTGGTGATGTTGGTGATGATAGAGGTGATGGTGAAGGGGATAGGGGTAGGGGGGCCAGAGATGGGGTGGTGATGAAGGTAGTGGTGGACGAGGTGGTGGAGGTGCTGGGTGGTGGTAGAGGTGATAGAAGAGGTTATGGTGGTGGAGGTGATGGAGGTGGAGGTGGTGGCTGTTGTGGGGTGGGGTGATGGAAGTGATAGAGATGGTTGTGATGGCTGTGGTAGTGGAGGTAGTGGTGGTGAAAGTGGTGACGGTGGTGGCGGAGGTGGAGGTGGTGGAGATGGTGGTGGAGATGGAGATGATGGCTGTTGTGGTGGAGTTGATGGTGGTAACAGAGGTGGTTGTGGTGGTGGAGGTGGTGAAGTTGGTGGTGGAGGTGGTGCAGGTGGTGGTTGTTGTGGTGGAGTTGATGGAAGTGGTAGAGGTGGTTGTGGTTGTGAAGGTGATGGTGAAGGAGGTGGAGGTGGTGGCTGCTGTGGTGGTGGGGGTGACGGAGGTGATAGAGGTGGTTGTGGCGGTGGAGGTGGAGGTGATGAAGATGATGTTGGAGGTGGTAGCTGTTGTAGTGGGTGGAGTTGATGGAGGTGGCAGAGTTAGTTGTGGTGGTGGAGGTGTGAAGGTGGTGGTGGAGGTGATGCAGGTGGTGGCTGTTGTGGTGGAACTGATGGAGGTGATAGAGGTGATTGTGGTTGTGAAGGTGGTTGTGGAGGTGGTGGAGGTGGAGGTAATGATGGTAAAGATGGTGGTGGAGGTGGTGGAGGTGGAGGTGATGATGGTGAAGGTGGTGGTGAAGGTGGTGGTGATGGAGGTGGTAAGGGTGGTGATGGAGGTGGTGGAGGTGGAGGTGATGGCTGTTGTGGTGGTTGTGGTGTGGAGGTGGTGATTGTGGAGGTGGAGATGGTGGCTGTTGTGGTGGAGTTGATGGAGATGATCGAGGTGGTTGTGGTGATGGAGGTGGTGAAGGTGGTGGAGGTGGAGGTGGTGGTGGGCTGATGGAGGTGCTGGAGATGGTGGATGTGTGGTGATGGAGAGGGTAAGGGAGGTGAGCAGCCAGAAAGAGAGAGAAGTGGTTATTGTTAAGCAAATGGGACAGCCTGCCCTGTGTCAGGTCAGGAGAGCTTGAAGGAACCTCAGGAATCCCTTATCCCACCCCACCTGGTGACATTAAGCAGCCTGCCCAGAGCTCCATGAATGACGAGGGAGAAAATTCATGCTGGATTCCAGAGCACCTGAGTCCTCTGTGGCGTTTTGCCACATGAGCCCCTGCAGCTGCTTCTCTAGAGCACCCAAGTCCCCCACGGTGTTTTGCGGGAACATGAGCCCCTGAATAACCGCCTGAATGAGCCCCCACAGCTGCTTCTCTTCAGGACCTCACACGGAAGTGTGGAGCTGCTGGCCTGACTCCCTCGACACTCACAGTCCTTCCCCACCCAGGCGCAGGTGGGGAAGAGAATAAGGCTGGGCAAGGCGAGGGAACAGGAGGGGAAGCTGGCAGGCGTGCTCAGCAGGCAGCGGCTCTTCCCCGGGTGCGGAGAGGTGACATTGCCATGAGTTACTGTCAGGCTGTCCCCTGGCCTTCGCCTGGGAAGGCTGCAGACAGGGCAGACACTGTGCGCTGGAGGGGAGGCAGCACTGTGTGACTGTGGGGCTTCTCTGTTTCTGCAGGAGAATCTGCTCCAGGGTCAAGCTGTCACCAGGGTGTTAAAAGGGAGCAGTCAGTCATCTGAAACCCTCTCTGCTGTCATTGAGAGGCATTTTTTCAGTTTGTCAACTTATTCACAGAATTGGCAGAGGCTGTAAAATTCTCACAGTCTAGCAACCCTTGACCTCTCCAATTTAGAGAGGAACAAATCTAATCACTGTGAGGCTTGAAGACTTGTTGGAAGCCACATAGGTGGTTTGTGGCTGAGCCGGGTCTGAAGGCCTCGTCACCCTGAGCCCAGTGTCCTGCGAGATCCACGGTCCACGCCTGGTCCAGCTCCCGCTGCCGCCTCCTTCCCTCTGCATCTGGCCACACCACCCTCCCAGGGCCAGATACAATCCCAGCCGTGCTACTTAATGAGAAATTGCAGAGATGTAGTCATTAAAGTGAGGTCCTTGTCTTGTTTCCTAATAAAATGGAACGATCGCTTACCAAACATTGTCCATGTGAGATGATGCTGGCAAATGGTTCTCCAGTGGCTGGATCATGGCAGGGGCTCAGGAGCCTTGGTAACCATCATTACTACCATTGTTATCTACCAGGTCTTCTTTTTTATTTGGTAGTTAAAAAGCCAGTATGCTGCCCACTAAGAGATCCCACCTCTTGATGAGGGAATTCAGTATTTAATTCTTTGTGGAAAAGGACCTTCATTAGAGATTCCCAAATGTCAATTGGAAGACATTTTGTTTTTAAAGAACTACGTTTCCCCTTTCTTAATGTGAGTGTGAATATATATGATTGCAAAAGACAACACAAAATACAGGCATACCTGGCTTTATTGCACTTTGCTTTATGGGCTCTGCAGATACTATGTTTTTTATAAACTGAAGGTTTGTGGCAACCCTGCACCGAGCAAGACTACTGGTGCCATTTCCCCAACAGCATTTCCCGCTGCCTGCTGAGCACGCCTGCCAGCTTCCCCTCCTGTTCCCTCGCCTTGCCCAGCCTTATTCTCTTCCCCACCTGCGCCTGGGTGGGGAAGGACTGTGAGTGTCGAGGGAGTCAGGCCAGCAGCTCCACACTTCCGTGTGAGGTCCTGAAGAGAAGCAGCTGTGGGGGCTCATTCAGGCGGTTATTCAGGGGCTCATGTTCCCGCAAAACACCGTGGGGGACTTGGGTGCTCTAGAGAAGCAGCTGCAGGGGCTCATGTGGCAAAACGCCACAGAGGACTCAGGTGCTCTGGAATCCAGCATGAATTTTCTCCCTCGTCATTCATGGAGCTCTGGGCAGGCTGCTTAATGTCACCAGGTGGGGTGGGATAAGGGATTCCTGAGGTTCCTTCAAGCTCTCCTGACCTGACACAGGGCAGGCTGTCCCATTTGCTTAACAATAACCACTTCTCTCTCTTTGTGTCTCTCATTTTGTGTCTCTACATCACATTTTGGTAATTCTCACAATATTTCAAATGTTTTCATTATTGTATCTGTTTTGGTGCTCTGTGGTCAGTGATTCTTGATGTTCCTATTGTAATTGTTTTGGGGTGCCACGACCTCACCCATGTGAAGACAGCAAACTTAATCGATAATTGTGTGTGTTCTGACTTCTCCACCAACTTGTCACTCCTTGTCCCTCTCCATCTCCTCAGGCCTTGCTAGTCCATGAGATACAACAATATTGAAATTAGGCCAGTTAATAACTCTACAATGGCCTGTAAGTGTTCGAGTGAAAGGAAGAATCTCATATCTCTCACTTTCATTTCATATTAATTTTAAGAGATAGAGGTCGTACTCTGTCACCAAGGCTAAAATGCAGTGGCGGCCGGGCGCGGTGGCTCAAGCCTGTAATCCCAGCACTTTGGGAGGCCGAGATGGGCAGATCACTAGGTCAGGAGGTCGAGACCATCCTGGCTAACATGGTGAAACCACGTCTCTACTAAAAAAAATACGAAAAACTAGCCGGGTGAGGTGGCGGGTGCCTGTAGTCCCAGCTACTCGGGAGGCTGAGGCAGGAGAATGGCGTAAAACCCCAGAGGTGGAGCTTGCAGTGAGCTGAGATCCAGCCACTGCACTCCAGCCTGGGCGACAGAGCGAGACTCCGTCTCAATAAAATAAAATAAAATAAAATAAAATAAAATAAAATAAAATAAAATAAAATGCAGTGGCACGATTGTAGCTCAATGCAGCCTTGAACACCTAGGCTCAAGAGATCCTCCCGCCCCGGCCTCCTAAAATGCTGGGATTACAGGCATGAGCCACTGCGCCCAGCTACATCTCTCATTTTTAATCAAAATCTAGAAGTGATTAAGCTCAGTGAGGACGCCATTTCAAAAGCCAAGGTAGTTCAAAAGCTGGGCCTTTTCCAAATGATAAAAAAGTGACACAGCCTTATTGCTGATATGAAAAATGTTTGAGTGATCTGGATAGAAGATCAAACCAGCCACAACATTCCCTGATGCCACAGCCACAGAGAAGGCCCTAATTCTCTTCAATTCTATGAAGGCTGAGAAAGGTGAGGAAGATGCAGAAGAAAAGCTTGAAGCTGGCAGAGGTTTCTTCGTGAGCCATAGGGAAAGAAGCCGTCTTCATAACATGAAAGTGCCAGGTAAAGAAGCCAGTTCTCCAGAAGATCCAGCTGAGATCAGTGATGAAGATGTCTACACTAAACAACAGGTTTTAAGTGTAGATGAAACAACCTTCTGTTGGAACAAGATGCCACTTAGGACTTTCAAAGCTGGAGAGGAGAAGTCAGTGCCTGGCTTCAAAGCTTCAAAGGTGAGAAGATTGCAAAATTTTTTTCCCATTCTGTAGGTTGCCTGTTCACTCTGATGGTAGTTTCTTTTGCTGTGCAGAAGCTCTTTAGTTTAATCAGATTCCATCTGTCAATTTTGGCTTTCATTGCCATTGCTTTTGGTGTTTTAGACATGAAGTCCTTGCCCATGCCTATGTCCTGAATGGTATTGCCTAGGTTTTCTTCTAGGGTTTTATGGTTTTAGGTCTAACATTTAAGTCTTTAATCCATCTTGAATTAATTTTTGTATAAGGTGTAATGAAGGGATCCTGTTTCAGCCAGTTTTCCCAGCACCATTTGTTAAAAAGGGAATCCTTTCCCCATTTCTTGTTTATTTTTTTTTTTTTCAGGTTTGCCAAAGATCAGATAGTTGTAGATATGTGGCATTATTTTTGAGGGCTCTGTTCTGTTCCACTTGTTTATATCTCTGTTTTGGTACCAGTACCATGCTGTTTTGGTTACTGTAGCCTTGTAATATAGTTTGAAGTCAGGTAGCCTGATGCCTCCAGCTTCGTTCTTTTGGCTTAGGATTGATGTTGTGCACATATACCCTAGAACTTAAAGTATAATAAAAAAACAAAAACCAAACCAAACAAAACAAAACAAAAACAATGCCTCAAAGGACAGGCTGACTCTCTTGTGAGGGGTGAATGCAATTTAAGTGACTTTAAGTTGTATCCAATGCTCATTTAGCATTCCAAAAATCCTAGGGAACTTAAAAATTATGCTAAATCTATTCTGCCTGTGCCCTATAAATTGACCTACAAAACAGATGTGGATGACAGCACATCTGTTTACAGCCTAGTTTACTGGATATTTTAAGTTCGTGATTGAGACCTAGTATTCAGAGAAAATGATTCCTTACGAAATATGACTGTTCATTGACAATGCCCCTGGTCATCCAAGAGCTCTGACATCAATTACAAGGAAGTTAATGTTTTCATGCCTGCGGACACCACATCCATTCTGCAACCCATGGATCAAGGAGTAATTCTGACTTTCAAGTCTTATATTTTGGAAATACATTTCACAAGGTTATAGCTGCCATAGACAGTGATTCCTCTGATGGGTCTAGGCGAACTCACCCGAAAACCCTCCAAAAAAGTATTCAGCATCCTAGATGCCATGAAGAACATTTGAGATTTACTGGCGGAGGTAAAAATCTCAACATTCACAGGAGTTTGGACAATGCGGATTCCAACTCTTGTGGATGACTGTGAGGGTTTCAGAACTTCAGCAGAAAAAGTTACTGCAGATGTGGTGGAAATAGCAGGAAAACTAGAACTAGAAATGGAGCCCGAAGATGGAAGTGAGTTGCTACAATCTCAGGATAACACTTGAATGGATGAGGAGCGGCTTCTTAAGGATGGACAAATAAAGTAGTTTCTTGAGATCAGATCTACTCCTGGCAAAGGTGCTGAGAACACTGCTGAAACATCAGCAAGGATTTAGAATATTACAAAATCTTCGTTGATAAAGCAGTGGCAGGGTTTGAGAGGACTGACTCCAATTCTGAAAGAAGTTCTACTGCGGGTAAAATGCTATCAAACAGCATCATGTGTTACAGAGAAAACTTTCGTGGAAGGAAGAGTCCATTGATGTGGCAAACTTCATTGTCTTATTTTAAGAAATTGCCACAGGCACCCCAACCTTCAGCAAACACCACCATGATCGGTCAGCAGCCATCAACATTGAGGCAAGACCCTTGTCCAGCAAAAAGATGATGGCTCACTGAAGGCTCAGATGCTTAAGGTATGAACACTGGTTTTTTAGACACAATGCTGTTGACCACTTAATGGACTACAATACAGTGCAAACCTAACTTTTTTATATGCACTGGGAAACCAGAAGTTTTGTGTGACTCATTTTATTGTGATGTTCGCTTTATTGTGGTGCAGTAGGGTGGGCAGAAGTTTATGTTATAAATATACAGGCAGACTTCGGAGATGATACTGCAGGTTGATCTCTGATAGTGCAGATTCAGTTCAACCTGCAGTATCTCTGAGGTCTGCCTGTGTGTTTATAACATAAACTTCTCTGGCTAAGGAGCAGATGCAAAGTAGTAGCTATTACAATGAAGAGAACAGTTTGCATTTGGCTCCAGAATGAGCTTTTGTTCTTGGAGATTTGCGACTTTCCCTCGTGTGTTTCACATGGGATTGGGTGGCCCACGGAGTCTCAGCTGTGAGCTCTCTGGCCCTACAGAGATGAGGTTTGCTGACCTCACTCCAGGGAGGAAGAAACCTTCACCCCAGCTGGTCAGGCAGGGGCAGGTGCTTCCAAGGTGGCTTTGTTCATTTAGTTAATATCCCCTGAGCAGCGACTCTGTCCATGTCCTCTGTATTGTGGGTGTCATTCTGTTAGTTTCCACAACTCAGTGAATAAATTAACTTTGTCTAGGAACAGTATGGTCGTTCCTATGCCCAGGCCGCGTGGATTAATAGGAGTCTTGCTTCCAAGTTTTTTAGACACAAGGAAATTGTGTCAGAAACCCAACTGAAATTAGTTTAAACACAAGAGGAAGTTTATTGGTTCAGGTAGGTGGGAAGTTTGGGGGCTGGTGTTTTTGGCATTGCTGAATCCAGGGATGCAGACCCGAAGACTGCCCTGCTTCAGGCCTCCCAGAACTATTCAGTTTCATTCTAAGATGTGGCTTCACTATCTTTCTGCAAAGATGGCCATAGCAGCTGCAGACTTCCATGGTGCTCAAAGCTTGCAATTCCAGAGGAGTCAGGGAGGCTCTGCCTTCCACATGTGAAACCCTGCAGAGAAGGACTCGTGTTGCCCCAGACTGGGTCAACACCGATACATCCCTGAAGGAGGGGAAGCAAGGCCCTTGGGTGACAGCCTCCTTAGAGTCTAATGAGGCTGGGAAGAGGCAGTTCCTGAAAGAAAAGTGTAAGGCGGGTGAAACATAGCCACCTGCCACACCATGGACCAGGACCCTGGTAGGGGGAGAGCCGAGGGCGGCAGAGCTCAGGACTGCCGGGCTGCTGGAGGCCGGAGAAGCCTGCTTCCTCGAGCCAGGCAGGCACACTGTGCCCCAGAAAACACGCAAGGCAAAGTCAGTGCTGTGAGGCCAGGGATTGGTGGACACCAGACAGGGGGCAGGGGGCCAGCAGCAGGGAGCCTTGGGGACCCCATGCAGCAACCAAGAGCCCTCGTTGTGCATTCAGCTCCTCCTGGGGAAACCACAGAGGGCGAAGCCTGGGCTCCCAGGCAGAAACAGGTCAGCAGTTGAAGTAGGAGACGAATTCATGAACCTTCCTGACGAGGGATTAGCGGGGAGAGATGACGCCAGATCTCTAGCGTTCGAAGTGGCTTTTAACCTTTGGGTTGTGATCTGTGGGTTAAAAAACGCTGAGATTCAGACGACTTGTTTATGAGTCACTGTGCCCTGTCCTCCTCTCACCAACCCTTGACAGTTTCACACCCATGATTATTTCAGTATTTTGGTTCTTAAGAGAATTTCAATTTGGGCAACTAAATTTTTTCAAAATGCCAGAAATTTCTGTGTCAAATATGATACCTGCTTTCCTTCTGAAAAGCGTTAGTGAAGTTTTTACCTTCTAGTAGACTCAAGCATAGAAACTACCTCCTGTGTGGTACCAGTGACTATCATGATTCCAGGCACATGGTAACAACTCAAGAAATTTCAAACTGAATCAAACTTTTGCTGGAATGGCCGTCACATTGTTGTCCAGAATGGCAAGTTTTTTTTTGTTTTTGTTTTTTGAGATAGGGTCTCCCTCTATCACCCAGGCTGTAGTGCAGTGGTGTGATCTTGGCTCACTGCAACCTCCACCTCCCAGGTTCAAGTGATTCTCTCTCCTCAGCCTCCTCAGTAGCTGGGATTACAGGTGCGTGCCACCACAGCCCACCTAATTGTTGTATTTTTAGTGGAGACAGTGTTTCACCATGTTGGCCAGACTAGTCTCAAACTCTTGACCTCAGGTGATCCGCCTGCCTCGGCCTCCCAAAGTGCTGGGATTACAGGCATGAGCCACCATGCCCAGCCCTAGAATGGCAAGAACTTTAATTGTATTTGGGGTTGGTAGACAGAATCACTCTCAAGGGATCCTTGGCAAAGCTTTTGCCCAATTGTGATGATTTTAGACATGGTACCCGAGGTCTGGGGTTTTAGAACTCCTGGTTCCTTTCTCAGTGGGCCTGTGACATGATTTTGAATGCCATGGTCCACAGGGTGCTGCTGAGACGCTTGTGCACTGTGGTCTCTCCTAGGAACAATGTGACGCTGGTAAAACTTGCTTCTGGCCTATTTCCACCTTCCCAATCTATGCTCCACTTCTCCTTCCTGGCACCCAACTCCACTTCTGACTCTCACTCCTCAATTCCGGGGATCTTTCTCTGTCTCATTTCTGCTGTTGCTCACAAAGATGTCAACAAATGATGAAGATGAGTTAGAAGGTGGAGCCCTGTGTTCCAGCCTTTTCCCTGGTGTCCAGCCTCTGGAAGTTCAACCCCAGCCTTCCCCGCAGGAGTCTCAGCCCCAGGCTCCCCACCGGAGGCCTAGCAAATAATTCTCATGCTGTGGTCATTTGTATACTCTCTCTCCCCACGTTTTTTCAGAAAAGACTTGAAGCTAAAATTAATATAATAATCAAGAGAAGAAAAAGGAAAGCAAGAATGGAGACAAAGGGGCAAAACCTGATGGGAGATTTTCTCACAAACCGCGCAATGGGGTCCTGCCAGCTCACAAGGGGTGGACCACCAATTTCGCTCTGAGGTTTTCATACTTCCCTGTAAGAGGGAAATACTATCAAGTACATAGCTGAAAACGTTTATAAGAAAAAAACAGAGTTTCTCAAGAGCTGCCCAGCTGTTTCTGAGGCTGAGGGAACTGGCTGTCTTCTGCAGAGACCTGGTCTTCCTGGTCCAACCTCAGTGACTCCAGCACTGGGGGTTCTGACAGGGTGCTAGGCTTGGCAGTGGGCTCGGGGTGTGGCTCCGGTGGATGGGACCCTCTTGAGGTGGTGTTAGATGGCAGAGGCTGTGTGTGGTGACTTGAGGTGATATGTCCTGAGGAGACCTGGGAGGCTTCTGCTGAGAAACGGTCTTTAGACCATGATCCTTGTTGCCCACAGATTCTGTATTGCGAGTCTGCCTGCTTGCTAAAGTATGTTTGCACCCTCAAAATCAGTACTTGCAGAAGATTGGTAGTCATTTTTGGACACGTTCTGAATGGTGGAAAGTGCGAGCCCCCATCACACAGGCTCCTGGGGAGGTGGAACCGAGCGCACTGCCCTCTTGCCCAAGCTCAGGCAGCAGCGTGACCTCCCCTCCATGTGCTTCATTTAGTTCCAGACATTTTGCAATTTTGCTCTGTATTGGCCATTTCGATATTTGAAATGGTCCCAAGCATGGTGCAGAGGTGGTGTCTGTGTTCCTGAGCACAGGAAGACCGTGATGCACCTTACAGAGAAAATATGCCTGTCAGAGAAGCTTTGTTCAGACTGAGTGACAGCGCTGCTGGCCTTGAGTTCAGTGTTAATGAACTGACAATATACATTAAATAAGGTGTCTTTAAACAGAAACACGCATCAGGCGAGGTCATATATTTCTTGATAGATGAAACCGAAGCGACTGGAAGCTCACAGGAACAGAACCCTGAGTTTCCCCTAGGAGCCACCATTCAGTATCCGCGAATTCCATGTTCACAGAGACTTTACAGAACACGACTGCTGTGCACAAGTGCTGACAGCATCTTAGCTACCCCTGAGTCTGGGTGGGGTGGGCAGCTGTCCTGAAGTCGGGTGCCTGGTGCTGCCCCAGGGCCACCTCTCCTTCCAGGCCCGGCTGAGTTGGTGGCCTTTTGAACAAGCACCTCTTTATTTCGGGCAATTTCTAGATGACAATGGCATTTGTTTGCGAGTGGATCATGGGGCCTTTGCTCCATGTGACATTATCGGCCAATGGTGGCGATGCTGACTTCTGTCCCAGATGCAGTCACCTTCATGGGGGTGGACTCCCTGCTTGTCTAGGCAATCTCAAATGGCAATTTTTGACCTTCCAGCTGGACAACAAAAGGATTTTGATTTCCCAGAGACTTACTGCTCACCCCATGCTTGCCTTGGCTCAGTCACATTGCTTTGTGACCTTCAGGCTGGGGACTGTTTGGAAGGTCTGGGCACGAAAGCCTACTTTTATCCAGGACAATGGAAACCCCAAGTGCCAGCTTTTCTCAATACCCGGCTTTGCTATCTGTCTCGTTCAGAACCTGTAGGAGTCTGAAATACAATGTATGGTAACAAGTGGGCCTTTAAACCGCTACTGAAAACGCCTGTGTTGTGATGAGATCGCGCATAAAGCAGTGAATGGCCCCAGCCCACAGCTAATGGCAGGGGCTCAGGCTACTGGCCGGGCCGGCTCTGTGACCCCGCCCGGCCCCGGCCCAGCTTTCTCACTGATGTGTCAAGAAGGGAGAGGGTGAGGGTGTGGGGACTTGGGGAGGGGTGGCTGCTGGGCCTAATCCCACTCCTGCTCCCGGATGACAGTGTCCCAGCAGCTCGCTGCAGAGTTTCTGGGAGCCCTGGAGGATGTCAGCGTCTGACCTTTCCTGGCTGTGGCGGCTCCTGCTGCTGTTTGCGGAAGTCCCTAAGTCAGTGACAGGAGGGTGAGTAAAATGTCACCCCTGTGCAATGACACAGTGCTGAGGGCAGTGCTGAGGCTGGTGGAATGTCACAAGGTTGGGGAGAATGTGGCAGATTCCCCCCACACACAGACCAGAAGCACTGCGGCCACAGACCAGGCAGCATGGGCCCCTCCAAGGGACAGCAGGACTGCACCAGGTGATAATAAGGGCTCCATTCCCTTATAAAGAAGTAATAAAATGCTCTGCTTCCCTTTGGGAGGCCGAGGCAGGAGGATCACGAGGTCAGGAGATAGAGACCTTCTTGGCTAACACGGTGAAACCCCGTTTCTACTAAAAATATAAAAAATTAGCCGGGTGTGGTGGCGGGCACCTGTAGTCCCAGCTACTTGGGAGGCTGAGGCAGGAGAATGGCGTGAACCCGGGAGGTGGAGCTTGCAGTGAGCTGAGATCGCGCCACTGCACTCCAGCCTGGGGACAGAGTGAGACTCCGTCTCAAAAAAAAAAACTCTGCTTCCATGACACCAAAGCAAGCACTTCCCACCTGTGTCCTCAGTGACCACCAGGAAGGTGACGGCTCCAAACAGGGTCTCCACTCATGGGTTATTGAGACACCTACTGTCATTTCCAGGGTTCCGGGACAAAACAGTATGTGGACACTTGGATTGAAATCCCAGCACTGCCATGATTTCAGGAGCTGTTACTTCAGCTTCTGGGCCTGTTTCCTTGTCTGTAGAGTGGGGTGAACACGGCCAACCTCACAGAGCTGTGAGCTCCATGCAGGCGGCTGTCGCTGTTTCCCTCTCAGTGCTCAGCGGCCCCCAGGCCACCCCTGCAAAATTGCTGCTTCCTCCCAAGAGGTTTGAGCTTGGATCAGATTTAGAATTCCGTGGAAAGGGTGGCATCAAGAGGGCCCCCTTTCCAGGTATTTGCACTGATTAAACTCTCGTGTGACCTGTCCATGACTCTAGGGAGAGGAGCAATGGGGGTGATGACTGTGACAAGCTGGAGACCCTCTTGGACAGATGGTCGCAATTCCATTTGCTCCCGGCACCACCCTGTGAGTCGTGGCAGGTGTTGGCATCCCATTTTCCTGAGAAAGAAATGGAGAAAATGTGACTTTCCACACAGCTTGTTAGTGGCAGAGTGGAGGTAAAGCCCTGGCTGTCCCAAGTCTGAGCAAGGCTCCTGCTGTGAGCTCAGTTCTGAGCCCAGGTTCTAGGGAGGGAAGGGAGGACTGGGTGCTTTGGGAAGTGGGCAGGAGGCCTGGCCTGCAGGGAGGCAGATGCAGAGCAGCCACAAGGCTATGGTGACCAGTAGTGGCTGGGGAGGGCCGGCTGAGGACCCACACCTGGGCCCGACCAGCACTAGACTTGAGCCCACTGCAAGGTGGATGGGGCTGAGGCTGGTATCTGGTGGCAAGAAGCGGTGAGTAGGTTACTGGGTGTTAGCCTGGCAGCTAGGACGGTCAGAAGCCTCTTGTTTCAGATAGAGTGATGGGGAAGTGGACTTTGGTTGGTCTTTTTGATGGTTGATGGATCTGCTCATTCATCTGTGGGGTATTCATGAGCACCTTCCACGTTCTAGGCACGGTTCCAGGTTGGGGGATCGGGACACAGGTAAAGGAGACAAAAGTCTTTCCATCAAGGAGCTTATGTGTGGTGAAGGGAGAGAAACGGTAAACAGCCATAAACAAAAACATGTCATGTTGAGGGTGATGCTACTGTGGAAATAAAAAGCAGGCTGGGGACCAGGGATGCTGGAGCAGAGTGAAAGGGGCCATTGAAACCATCCGCATTGGTCGGAAACCTGAGCACAAAGAAGACAGCAAGGAGAGCCTGAGTGTGCCCAAAGGGTGGAACAGGGAATGTAGCTCTGAAGAGAACACAGTGGTTCTGAGTGCCGGAGCCCTAGGCCGGCCGTCTCTCAGCCAGGCTGCCCAATCCTGGAGGAGGCTGGCTCTGCACAGGGATGGGCCTTGTGTAGACCACTGGGTACACGCTGAATCAGAGGACACACAACGCCCAGTGCTGCCTTGGCATCTTGGAGCCTCCAGGTCCCCAAACTCCAACCTTTGAGCTCCCCTGCTCTCACCAGAGATGCCTCCCCAACTCCCTCCCCTTGACCAGTTGGGGAAGGCTCCCTCCTGTTGGCTGCATGTGTTACATCCTGCCCTGCCCACAGCCTGGTTCCACCTTCCTGTCTGCCCCTGGAATCACTGACCTAAGCCATTCACCAAATCCCACGGGAACAAGTCCCCTGCCTCTCCGCCTTCACTACGTCACTACCAAGCTTACCTCCCACAGCCCTGTGCACTCTGTCCCCCAGTGGAGCCTCATGTGGCTTCCCGACTGCCCGTCTATGTAGCTGAGAAACTGATTGCATATGTCCAGTGCCAGGTGTCATGGGTTTGAGTGTCCTCAGAAACTCAGGGTCCTCTCTCACCAGTGACGTAAAGAGGGAAACAGAACCTCGGCCATGATGTGTGCTGAGGCCTGCAGGGATACCAGGGGAGGGATGAGGAATGCCACAGGATGCCAGGGGAGGCCTGCAGGGATGCCACAGAGGAATGGGTGGGGCCCTACACCCCATGGAGGCTGAGAAGGGACAGAGTGGAACAGGGCTCCAGTGTCTTCCCCATCACCAGCGCTGGGCCTCCTGGAGCCCATCAGTCACGGGACATTTAGAGACGGGCAATGGATACCATGCGGCAGGCTCAGCCGGTGGCTCATGAACGCACCTGCTCCCTGCTTCCTCTGCTGCTTTGCTGTCACCGCAGTGTCTGTAGCTCCCCTTGCAGCTGGGTACAGCTCCACCGCCACGTCCTGGCCCATGGGGTGTCGTGTGTATCCATTCTGGGTTGCGTTCTTACAAGGAATGGCTGTGCACTTTCCTTGCTTTTACCTGTCGCCGCTGGGTTTTAGGCTGAATTAGCCACCTTCAGCCTAGAATGGAAGGTCCATGTTGAGGTTGGCACAGCTGTCCTTAGGGTCCTCAATAACCTACATCTAAATTGTTACACAAGAAAAAGCAAACTCCAAGCTTGTTTAAACCATGGTATTTGGGATCCTTTTGCTATAGAAGCTTGGACAGTACTCCAGTCCGTAAAGACAGGGAGACATTACTTACATACATTAATAAAAACAACACGAATGCTATTAATGCCAGAAGTGTTATCCACCTTTTTTGGAGTTATTGTGTTTTACGTACTATCCTAAGAGCATTATGATTCAGAGACATAATTTAGTCCTCACAGCAATCTTGCAAGTCTGTTATTATTACCCTGTGTTAGTCTGTTCTCACACTGCTATAAAGAAACAACTGAGGCTGGGTAAGGAAAGAGATTTAATTGACTCACAGTTCCTCATGGCTGGGGAGACCTCAGGGAACTTACAATCACGGTGGAAGGGGAAGAAAACACATCCTTCTTCACAAGGTGGTAGGAGAGAGTGTGAGCGTGAAGGAGGAACTGTCAAGCACTTATAAAACCATCTTGATCTCGTGAAAACTCACTCACTATCACGAGAACAGCATGGGAGAAACCGTCCCCATGATCCAATCACCTCCCACCAGGACCCTCCATCCAAGGTGGGGATTATGGGGATTACAATTCAAGATGAGTTTCGGGCGGGGACACAACCAAACCATATCCTCCCCTTATTTGACAAAGAAGCTAAGTGCAGTAGGGAAGGTGACACTGAGATCCAGCAGGCCCACCTTCACCAAGTCCACTTATCATTAGATGTGATCTGTGGATGTATCGGTGTCTTTTGCTGCTGTAATAAATTCCCACAAACTTAGTGGCCTAAAACAATGCAACTATGTGATCTCACCATTCCATAATTATAAATCCTGCATGGACTAAAATGAGGGCATTGCAAAGGCCACAGTCCTCCAGGGGCCTCTGGGAGATGATCTGTTTTGTGACCTTCCTGCCCTCACTCCTTGAGACTGCCTGATTCTGCACCTCATAGCTCTTCCTCCTTTTCAAAGATAGCAGCCTGGCCTCTTGCAATGTCTTTCTGACACGACTCGTTCTTTGGCATGCCCCTCTGGCTTATACGTGAAGCCACCCTTGTGACATTGGATGTTGGTTCACCCAGATAAACTAGAACAATCCCCCATCTCAAGATTGTCTGATTATAACCCTAATTCCACCTGAAACCTTGGCTCCCTTTGCCCTGTCACCCCGAATATTCACAGGTTTCAGGCAATGGGATGCAGACATCACTGGAGGGCCCCTTATTCTGCCATCACTTGTGCTTGCAGAGTGTCTGGAATTCAGCTTTTAGAGAAGGGACCACATAGGTTTGGTTCCTCACTGTCTATCCAGCACCCAGCCTGGTTCTAGGTACACAGCAGTGCTTGGAATCTGATTGGAGGACAGTCGGGTCAAACAGCCCAGCGTCATATAGTCAACAGTGAAATGCTACGTGTATAGGACTGCTGAGGATGGAACAATACGCTGTGTTACAGTCAGGGCTGGAAGACTCAGAAAATGCTTAGAAAGAAAAGCGTTTAATCTAAGCCTACCAGGTGTGCCAGGCAGAAATGGAGGTTTCTCTTCCCTTAAGAAGCTTGGAGGCGCTGACTTCTGATGTTGGCTCAGAGGTTTCAGGATGCTGGGACCCATGTCTCTGCGGTTCGCTTGGACTTTCCTTTCTTCATCTCCTCGTGGTCACAGCTTGGACTTTCCTTTCTTCATCTCCTCATGGTCACAGGATGGCTGCCACAGCGCCAGGATTAAGTTATGTTAAAGAGAGGCAGGGGAGGGGGCACACCTGCAGACTTCTACTTCAGTCTCATTGCTGGAATGGTGCCACCAGGCCACCTTTAGCTGCCTTGGCAGGTGAGAGAGTATGCAGTTATATCAAGATATCTCCAGTACAGGCAGGCAAAGGGGATGGGTGTTGAGGGTAGGTCCAGGTGAGCAACCCTAAGGGGCAGTCTGGCAGGAAACGGGAGGCAGAAAAGGGTTTCGCCTGAGCCAGGAGGTGGAGGCACAAAAACAGAGTGTGTGAGGATGTGGCATGTGGTCTGGAACAGCGGGACACTGAGCCCATGGGCGATGGGTGATGGTCCTCCTGGGTCAGCCCTAGATGCCACACTGAGGCTTTGAACACTGTCCTGGGGCTGGTGGCGGGGGAGGAGACATGATACAGGTGTGTTTTAGAGACAGCTTTAGCAGGTGGGTGGAGGAGTGGTTGTGGATGAAGCCTGGAGTCTGGACCTGCTGGTGGCAGATGGCACAGCGATCCACGCAGCAATGGTGCACGTCTTATGGGAAGCAGTCACTCCTTGCACCCTGGACTCTGGTTCTCCCTGGGATCCCAGGGAAGGATGGAGCAGTGGGGCCTGGGAAAGGCTTCACGGTGGAGGCAAGGCTGAGTCATTGTCTGAGTCCAAGGAAGAAAGAAGTCATCGGTCCAAGAAAGGAAGACCATGGGTAAGACTAGGGGAAGAGAATGGTGGCCTGGGGCTTGAATTAGAAGAGATTTCGTGCCTCAGGTAAGATGTTTTGTGTGTCTAGGGCCAGTGGACCGTGAAGCACAGGCTGTGGGATGCGCTGTTGGAGCAATGGGCACCCTGTGTGGGTGCACACAGGGGCAGTGAATGGCCGAAGATGTGGTAAGGTGTGGGGGGCAAGCCATCATGCTGCCTGGAGATCCAAAATGCCAGTGACAATGCGTGTTGAGGATGGGTCCAGGTGAATGACCCTATAAGGCAAATGATCCCAGGAGGATTATCCACAGGAGCTCTGATCCGCTGGGCACGTGGTCAGTGCCAGACAGCAGGCTGGACACATGTGGGTCGCTTCTTTCTCATAACACTGGGAGTAGGTGTGTTTACCTCTGTTCTACAGAGGGGGAAACTAAGGCTAAGGTAACAGTAACAACAATGAAATGAAAACAGTGACAAAGCTGGGCTGGAGCCAGGTCCATCTGTGGGTGGATGGCAGATTCTTTGCCTCCTGCCTGGGGACCAGCCTCACACACTTTCTGCTCCAGGTGTTGAAGACCTGTGTTGGGATGTGGCTCTCTGCAGGGAGGGTGACATCCCAGCCCTACTCCTGCCACCCACAGGTCACTATCTGTGTCTCGGTCTGGAGTGTCCTGACATGCGTGTGCTGGGCTCTGCTGGCAGAGGCACCTGTTTCTTCAGGGTCCGTCCTGGCACAGGGGGGTGTGGGGGCATCACTCAGTGCCCTTGGGTCTGGAGACATGAATCATGAACGCTCCCACCCGCCCCAGGATTTGGTCAGTTATAAAAATATCCAGAATTGGCATGGGGCGGATTCAGGAACCGAAGCTTGCTCTTGCCCTGTTCTTGCAGTATTGGATTGTACAATTATAGCTCTTTAGAAGTTTCCTAATGTGCCACAAGATGTCAAGCAGCAGCACCAAGATTAATACTTTCTTTAATGACCATTGCTGACTTTGACCTTGAAGTGTGTGGTGTGTTTTGAGAGCACATTTCCTCCCCTCTGCTTTGCAGCTCCTGGATTTTGAAAAATTAACTCCTTGCTCTCATCTGAACAGTTCACCTAAGGTGTTCACTTGCTCTGTTTACCTTGAGCTAAAGTGTTTTAGAGAGAGAGGGAGAGGGAGGAGGGAGGTAGAGAAAGGGAGAGGGGAGATGGAGAAGTGGGAGGAGAGGAAGGAAGGTCGGAAGGAAGGGCAGGGAGAGGTAGGGAGAAGGGGATGGGGAGGGGTGGGGAAAGAGATCTTTTTATTCAGACTTCCTGCTTGTCTCCAAGTCTTCAACGGCCTGCTGGGTACCTGGTGAAGCCCCTTCTCTGAGCCCAGCCTCACGTGTGTGCTCCGCCTGGCCCTCTGGAGCCTCCGGCCCTGGCAGTGAGTGTAGGCATCCTTCCCACTTCACCCTCATGAGTCCCTTTCTCCTTGCTGCCCTCAGTTCTCCTCTCCTCCTTTCCTTCTACCCTTTGCTAACTTCCTCTGCTTCTCTCTCCCTCCCACGTGTGGGAATCTGGTGTTGTCCTGGCCTTTGTTTCCAGCCTAGACTGCCTTGTTCAAGATGAATCCAGGAGCCCCAGATTACTCCAGCCCCGAGGCAGGGTCCCTGGGTAGGAGGGCAGTGTAGCGAGTCAACGGGGAGGACTGATGACGAAGGGGCCTTTTTGTAACTGTGCATGTCAGCCTGGCCACCCTCTTAGCTGCATCGCGGTTTACCTGGCCACGGCGGAGTGACTGGGCTCCCAATCCCATGTGACAGCAGAGGCTCAGTGCAGAGGGTGGGAGGAAAAGGGGACTCTGGGGTGGGAACAGGAGGCCACGCTGGCTCCTTGGGCTGCCACAGAGGGACCTGGGGCCACTCCTGGGTCTGACACTACTTGCTGTGTGATCTTGGGAATGCCACTCACCTTCCCTCGACCTCAGTTTCCTCATTTGTCCAATGAGAAAAACAGCCCTGCCCAGGCTGCTTTTCAGGGTGTGTGTGAGGCTCAAAGATGCCAAACAGGATCACATTTTGAGTGGGAGAAAGCGCTGGGCTCTATGCTGTTAGCTTGGCTGATGAGGCCACCTGGTCAGCTGGCATTGCACACAGGGGGCCAGGCCAGGCTCTGGGGGCCTTATGCTGTAGCCCCTTTATCAGTCCCCTCTGTGTTGCTATAAAATAATACCTCAGACTGGGTAATTTATATATATATATATATATAAAGGTGTATTTTGCTCACAGTTCTCCAGGTTGGGAAGTTCAAGGGCATGGCCTCTGGGGAGGCCTCTTGTGCTTCCTCATAGCATGGCAGAGGAGGCCAAAGGGGAAGCAGATGCCTTCTGCGAGGGGAAACTCAAGGGGTGTCCTGGCTTTGTAACAAATGAATCTAAGTTGGCCAGAGTGAATCCAGCCTCTAGAGAGGAGGAACTCAGGCACTACAGGAGAACCGCACTAAGCCATTTGGGAGGAATCTGCCTCCACAACCAAATCCCTCCTACTGGCCCACCTTTCAACACCCCACGCTGCGGTGGGATGAGCAAGCCCCATCCAAACTATTGCAGCCCCAAGCATCAGTCATTAGCTGGGTGATATCGGGCAGCTGCTCCAGCTCTCTGGGCCTCAGTTTAACAATCATATTGGTCCAAGATCTCTTTCCAGGTTGTGGGGCAGAATGTGGAATGGACAGGAGCACATTCAGAGGGGGAGGGTGTTAACAGAGCACAACACCTTTTGAGTTGGGTGCATGTGGGGCTGGGGCACAGGTGTCGGCAGCAGCACTCCCTGTCCCGAGGCCTCGTGTCTGCTGTGTTCCCGTCTGGGCTGCTCGCAGAAGGCCATTCTGCGGGCCTTTGGGGTGGGATGGTGTGTTGCCTCTTGGTGGGTGCAGGGACACTGAGCCCGTTCCGTTAGCACTCAGGGCTGACACCTGCAGTGGCTCACTCAAGTCAGTCTGTCCAGGAGCTGCTCCAGGAATCAGCCATGCTGCTGAGATCCCACTCCTCTTTATGGAGTAAACCCGAAGTAAGGATGTTATCGGCTGTGGAGATGATGAGTTCTGGACCATCTGCCAAGAGACAATGATGATACTCATGATCCCAGATTGTTGGGCTCATGCTCAAGGCTTGCTCCTTATTTATTTCTCTCCCATCTTTTCTTTACGGAGAAAAGCTCTTTAGAAGTTTCCTAATGTGCCACAAGGAACATTAGGGAATCTTCCTAATGGTCCAGTCGGACTCTGCGATTCCTGAATCTTCCCCCTGCTGAGCTTTTGCCCTCCTGTCTGCCCCAGGCTGAGTCCCTGCTCCTCCTCCTCTGCCTGCCTGGGTCCAGCCGATTATGTAGGCGATGCTTCCTCTGGTACTTCACTCCATGACAAGGACCACATTTTAAGGTCATGAATGTAAGGTGCGAGCGTGGGCCCCAACTTCGGCTTCCTGAGTACACACTGGGGAAGAAGGAAGACTTGGACCCAGACCTGGGGAGGCCATGTTTTTGTTTTGTGCTGACCACTCGATTTGTTGTGGTTCTGTTCTGGGCCTAGCAGAGAAACGTGGCAAGAATGGTTAAAGGTCTGGACTCAAAACCGGAGCAGGGAAGGTAGGGAGGGTGCAGAAGTGCTCTGTGTGGTGGGAGGTGTGAGAGCTGTGAAGGAACACAGTGGCTGTTCCCAAATCCCATTTCTGGGTGTCCACTGAGAGAGCCATCAGGATCAGTGGGTGGAAGTTAGAGGGAAATTGATTCTCTCTCTTCCTTAAATATCAATGCTATTATGGGGGGCGGGAACCAAATGTTGCACCCCCACTCATAATTCTGTGTTAAAATGCCAACACCTGATGGGATGGTGTTAGGAGGTGTGGCCTCTGGGAGGTGATTAGGTCACGAGGGAGAAGCCTCATGAATAGGATTAGTGCCTGTATTCGTCTGTTCTTAGGCTGCTAATAAAGACATACCCAAGACTAGGTAATTTCTAAAGGAAACAGGTTTAATGGACCCACAGTTCCACATGGCTGGGGAGGCCTCACAATCATAGTGGAAGGCCAAGGAGAAGCAAAGGCACGTCTTCCATGGCGACAGGCAAGAGAGTGTGTGCAGGGGAACAGCCCTTTATAAAACCATCAGATCTCATGAGACTTACTCACTGTCATGAGAACAACACAGGAAAGGCCGCCTCCCATGATTCAGTTATCCCTCACCACGTCCCTCCCATGACATCTGGGAATTATGGGAGCTACAATTCAAGGTGAGACTTGGGTGGGGACACAGCCAGACCTTGTCAGTGCCCTAATGAAAGAGACTTGAGAGAGGCTCTGCCTCTCTTCCAGGGCATAGGGTTATAGGGAGAAGGATGTGGTCCTCACCACACTGAACTGCCAGCACCTTGATCTTGGACTCCCCAGGCTGCAGAACTGTGAGAAATGAGTTCCTGTTGTTTACGAGCCACTCAATCTAAGGCATTTTGTGATAGCCTGGACTGACTAAGGCAATCCTAAGGGACATGGAAGTAGAAGGGGTGTGTTATGAAGTAGTTAGTTCTCCACCATAGAGCTTTCCAGTACAGGGGGACATGTGTGGTGGAAGGGATTTGTGCTTCAAGGGAGGGGGTCAGTGGCTAATTTCTCAAGTGTCTGCCACCTGACATGCCGCAGCCCCATAAGTGAAGGGTAGTTTGGGTGTGGCCTGGCAGAAGGGCTGGGGCAATGACCTCTGAAGCCTCTAGCCCAGCTGTGAGCAGGGCCTGGATCACCACAGGAAGGTAGGGACTGAGCTCTGAGATAGGCAATGGAGCAAAGGAGGGAGGCAGAGGAACCTGGGATTGGAGCGGAGGAGCCGAGAACAAACGTGGAGGCAGAAGTGGCAGGTGTGGACCATGCTGGGAATACTTAGGCTAAGTCACAGGAGTGCAGGTTTTGGGAGGTGAGTGATTTGGACTCAGGGTGTCTCCATGTGCTCCATACACTCTCTCAGCAGAAGCTCTGAGTGCACTTAACCTGCCACCAGCACCACACCCTCCCGCACAAGCACCACGCCCTCCTGCACAAGCACCATGTCCTCCTGCACAAGCATCACACCCTCTCCCACCATCCCCACGTCCTCCTGCTATAGAACAACATCTTCCTGCTCCAGCACCATGCTCTCCTTCTCCACCACCACCTCCTCCTGCACCAACACCACGCCCTGCTGCGCAAGCACCATGTCCTCCTGGACAAGCACCGCACCCTCCTACACCATCTCCACGTCCTCCTGCTACAGAACCACATCTTTCTGCTCCAGCACCACACCCTCCTGCGCCAGCACTACGCCCTCCTGCTCTAGCACCACACCCTCCTGCTCTAGCACCATGCCCTCCTTCTCCAGCACCACCTCCTCCTGCACCAGCACCATGCCCTCCTGCACCATCTCCACGTCCTCCTGCACAAGCACCACATCCTCCTGCTCCAGAACCACATCTTCCTGCTCCAGCACCATGCCCTCCTGCTCTAGCACCACACCCTCCTGCACCATCTCCATGTCTTCCTGCACCAGCACCACATCCTCCTGCTCCAGAACCACATCTTCCTGCTCCAGCACCATGCCCTCCTGCTCTAGCACCACAACCTCCTGCTCTAGCACCATGCCCTCCTCCTCCAACACCACCTCCTCCTGCACCAGCATCATGCCCTCCTGCACCATCTCCAGTCCTCCTGTACAAGCACCATGTCTTCCTGAACCAGCACCACCTTCTCCTGCTCCAGCACCATGCCCTCCTGCACCAGCACCACGCCCTCCTGCACCATCTCCATGTCCTCCTGCACCAGCACCTCCACTTCTGCTCCAGCACCACACCCTCCTTCTACCTTTAACTCCCGTTGTGAGTCCTTACTTTCCCCCACTGTCCTGCTTAGAACAAAGCACTGTCGATCCCTATCATTCATGGATTCCACAGTTGTGAATTCACCTACTCTTGAAAATCCACTTCTAACTCCCAAATCAACCCTGGCAGCACTCTCAGTCATCTGCAGACATGCATAGGGGTGAGAGATTTGAGCTCCCAGCTCAGGTGGAGCAAAGCTCTGCCTGCCTTCTTACGCCAGCCCACGCCGTAAACAAATGTGTTGTTTTAAGGTCTGTTTAGTGCTACTTTTTCCATATTTTAATGCTTTTTGTGAGTAATTTGGCTGTTTAGAATGGCCCACAAGCTCAGTGCTGGTGTGCTGTGTTCCCAAGTGCAGGAAGGCCATGATGTGCCTTAAGAGAAAATATGCATCCATGGGATGCAAGACTGGTTCAACATACACAAATCAATAAATGTAATCCAGTATATAAACAGAACCAAACACAAAAACCCCATGATTATCTCAATAGATGCAGAAAAGGCCTTTGACAAAATTCAACAGCCCTTCATGCTAAAAACTCTCAATAAATTCGGTATTGATGGAACGTATCTCAAAATAACAAGAGCTATTTATGACAAACCCACAGCCAATATCATACTGAATGGGCAAAAACTGGAAGCATGCCCTTTGAAAACTGGTATAAGACAGGGATGCCTTCTCTCACTACTCCTATTCAACATAGTGTTGGAAGTTCTGGCTAGGGCAATCAGGCAAGAGAAAGAAATCAAGCATATTCAGTTAGGAAAAGAAGAAGCCAAACTGTCCCTGTTTGCAGATGACATGATTGTATATTTAGAAAACCCCATCATCTCAGCCCAAAATCTCCTTAAGCTGATAAGCAACTTCAGCAAGGTCTCAGAATACAAAATTAATGTGCAAAAATCACGAACTTTCTTATACACCAGTAACAGACAAACAGAGAGCCAAATCATGAATGAACTTCCATTCACAATTGCTTCAAAGAGAATAAAATACCTAGGAATCCAACTTACAAGGGATGTCAAGGACCTCTTCAAGGAGAACTACAAACCACTGCTCAGTGAAATAAAAGAGGACG
>NW_016821745.1:1628655-1709843 GCF_001698545.2 Rhinopithecus bieti | reverse complement strand
GAGGGGGGAGGGGGGAGGGGTTGCATTGGGAGTTATACCTGATGTAAATGACGAGTTGATGGGTGCTGATGAGTTGATGGGTGCAGCACACCAACATGGCACAAGTACACATATGTAACAAACCTGCACATTATACACATGTACCCTAGAACTTAAAGTATAATAATAATAAAAAAATTATAAAAAAAGAAACATCACACTGTATTCCCAAACTATGTATAATTGTCATGTCAATTGTAAAATAAAAATTAATAAAAAAAAAAAGAGAAAATATGTGTCTCAGAGAAGCTTCAAGCAGGCCTTGTTCTGGCACTGCTGGCTATGAGTGTTATCAATAGTAGACATAATGTAATTAATAGTATGTATTAAACAAGGCATCTCTAAAAAGAAACACAGATGAAACAAGGTCATGTACTGATGGTTGATGAGAATGTGACCAGAGGCCTATAGGAACCTAGCCTTGTATTTCTCCTAGGAACTGAGGTTCAGCTGCTGATTTTCTGTTTATGGCATAACTACTATGGATGATGAGCATTTGGACTGGGCTCGGTTTGTACTGGGCTTGGTTTGGACCAGCTTTCTTTATGACTTTCCACATTCTGCACTGGTAATTACATGAGTGCTTATTCCAATCTTTCCAGTGGCTGGACAAGCACATGGTCTATGGACGACAGTGGGTGGAGGCTGGAGACAGAACCCTCAGTTGTGAGATCTTTATGACAGTCCACGAGTGGAGAGGTGAGGCTAGAAAGGAAGGCTCAGCTGTGAGTTACTATTTGGGGAACTGACAGGACACAGACTAGCAGTACAGGATTGGGCTCACTGGCTGTGTGTCCCACAGCAGCCAGGTTGCCTGGGTTCAAGCACCGAGGTGACACTTCCCGTTCCCCGTGGGGAGGCTCCTCAATTTATCTGTGCTCACCCTTCTTAGTTGTGGATGGGCACACCTTGCTTACATGGTCATTGTGAGGAATTAAATGAGCTCATGAGTACAAACTACTGAACATTATGCCTGGCACAGGGACAGGGCTCAACAAGCCCCAGCTCTTAGCATCTGATGGGGAGGGATGGGGAGGAGCAGGAGATGCCAGGTCCCAGCCCGAGACAGGAGAATCACCAAGGGCACCCTCACGGGGAGAAGAAGCAGCGCCAGCAACATCGGCAGTCCCTCTTATCCCAAACATTTCCTTTCCCGGCTCATCAGCTGGGACTTCGCAGCATTCTTTTCAGCTGAAATTTTATTTCTGGACTTTCCTTGGCAGCACAACACCAGCTGTTATTTGCTAGAAGGAATTCACTTATGTAACTGTCATCTTTGAAAGGGGATTGGAAGAGGGCGGAGGAATCTGGGAGAGAGGGTAGAGAAAGTGGCCTATTTCCACAGTGCCCATGTTGACAGGGCTCTGGGGCACCTGAGCAGGGCTTTTACATTTGGAGGGGACTTAGGTGGTGAATTGCAAGAGAAGGACACCTTACCAAAAGGGCACCAAAGTCTTTCAGAAGTTTGTTTTTCATAGCTCAGTAGATTCCCTCCCCATGTGATGCTTGAAAGGGCGGGAGCCCCGACACCTGCAGGGTGCCCTGCAGCCCACATGCGGAGTCTGCACTGTCTGACTGGGGCAGGTGCCTGTGAGGGCAGGGCTGGTCCACGAAGGGGAGGCCGCAGTTTGAGGGGTGCGTCTGCCTCGGCCATGCATGGGCAGGGCCTGGAGCGGGGGCTCTGTGAGCATGAGGCTTCCCATCCAGTCAGAATGACGTGAGTGAGAGGGGCTTCCCTAGAGCCAGCATAGAGGCAGCTTCGGTCCCTCCACCTTTGCCTCTGCCTCCTGTCCTGAGCTGGGGGAACGCTGACAATAATAACTCAGGTTCGACAAATCACTTCCCTTCTGGGCCCTTCAGGTGAAGGCTGGAGAGAGAGGCCACATTGCCCAGGGAGCTTCGCGTGCAGGGGTGTGAGCTGGTCACTCACGCATGGACCCCTCTCCCCGGCACACTGCTGGCTATATGGAGCTGGTCACTCACGCATGGACCCCTCTCCCCGGCACACTGCTGGGCCACATGTCCCAGCTCCTTTATGGTTAGACGTGCTGCATCATGGAAAATGGGCAGAGTGGACATGTTTTGCTTTGGGGACTAAGTCCTTAAGAAGCACTGGGCCTCCCCACTCTTTTCCCCCTTTATTGCACTGGAAGCACACGAGTGAGTCCACCGCATGGGGCAGATGATGGGATTCACTCAGGCCCCAGAGTCGCCACCTTCTGCGGCAGGAACTGCCCTCCATGCACTCCTGCTTGAGCAAGAAGTGAGCTTCCAGTGTGTTTGGCCCCATACATATCGAGAGGTCTGTTGTGACCGCATGCAGCTGACTGTAATCTGTAAACCCACTGTGCTGGTTCAAGTAACTTGCCGGCTCTTCCAAGTAACCAAAACATCTAGTTTCCCCAACAGAGATCCATCTGGTATTTTTGGTCAGTCGTGCCTCATGGTATATATGAATAACCAGTGGTTTAAATGGGGAACCACGTCTGCTTCTGGAATCCTACCAAGTGGGATCTTGGAGCAGGTTACGCCGGAGGAAGCCTGCGTCACTCGCTGTATGTGAAAGTGAAGTGTGAGGAGGTCGCCATCACACTTACCTGTTGAGGCTTCTGAACTTACCGTCTGCCTCAACAGGCTGGAGTTTCTAAACTGCACGAAGGCCCCTGGGGCTTCTGAACTTACTGTCTGCCTCAACAGGCTGGAGTTTCTAAACTGCATGAAAAGCCCCAGCGAGTTGTCACCCGTCGCAGGTCAGTTATTAATGAACTGGCTGATGACTAGCACTTGCTCATTTATAATGAGTATCTTTAGCATATTCATTGATGCTGTAGATACCATCGTTCAACAGGAAGGGCTGCGAAGGGGTCTGCCTCTGGCTCCTAAGGCTAAGCTGCTGTGTGTGTGTGTGTGTGTGTTTGTGTGTGTGTGTGTGTAAGAGGTGCAATTTACGCAGCAGATGTTGGAGCCCCGACTGTGTCCCACACCAGGAGACAGCAATGAAGAAGAGATGCACCTGCCCCATGGTGCAAAGGATTCTGCCTGTCCCAGCCTCCAGCATGGATCCACTGAAATGGATTGCGTGAGGTGTCTTACCTGGTAAAGGTCTTTGTGTTCCTGGCACTACCCCTGTCCCGCTCTTGGCTGTTCTTGGTAGCAGCTGGTTTCTGGGATAATGGCTCTGCCAAGCAGACATCGTTCCCTGTATGGAAGTGTGAGGAGCATGATGTGAAGCTTGGTGAGGGAAAGTGACCTGCAGGTGCCTCATTTCTGCTAAAAGGCTTGTGATGCTTATAAATCCACGATGGGCTGAACTTGTCTCTTCCAAATTCACAAGTTGAAGTCCTACACCCCCAGTGCCTTAGAATGTGACTTTATTTAGAGATGGGGTCTTAAAAGAGGTCATTAAGTCAAACCGAAGTCAGTAGGGTTGGTTCTAATTCAACCTGCCTGGTATCCTCGTAAGAAGAAGAGATGAGGACACAGACACACAGAGGACGACCATGTGAGGACCCTCGGAGAGAGGGCTAGGGAGGAGGCAGCCCTGCTGGCACCTTGATCTTAGAGGCCCAGTTTCCAGATCTGGGAGACATAAGCCTCTTTTGTTTAAGCCCCACTCCCCATCCCTCCCATCCTGGGCCTGAGCTGACTGATTACAGGGTCCCATTGGCTTGTTGCCTTGTTATCACTTTCCACTACCCTCTCCCCACCCTCCCACCCTTCTCCAGCCCCGCTGACATTCTTTATCTCCCTTGAACATGCAGGTGGGATTGGCTGGCTGGCTCATCTGCTTGGAATGTTCTTCCCCAGACACCTTCAAGTGGCTATTCCTTCACTTACCTGCGGTCTTTTCTCAGAGTCCCCACTCCATCCCATCAGTTCTCCCTGCTCTTCCCCTATGGCGGCCACCACCATCTGCTTATTTATTCAATTGATTTCTCCCACAAGAATGGGGCTGACCTTGGAGAGGGTCTCTGCTCATTGAGGAGTGCCTGGTGCCCAGCCCACTGCCCGGCTGGCCTAAGAGGCTTAGCAAATGCTCGTCCAATGAAGGATGGAAAGATGATGCTGTCCCAGGGAGGTATGTGATCCTGGCTGTGTCCTCCCACCATTACCCACAGATCTGGTGGGGATAGTGATGCTCACTTAGCCTCGTGGTTGTGAGGATTAAGTGGGATGGCACGCCAAAATCACCAGTCTTCTTGTAAGAATGCCACCTTCCCCTGGAAGATGCAGGCTGGGGACCCTGAATGCAAGGCTGTGGCATTTCTGGCAGAGATCGGTGGCCTTCTGGACATTAATATCCACAAAGCTTGCCCGGGAACTCCAAAGGAAGTTCTGGCCCGTAGTCACCTACTACATTTTCTTGGGGCTCATGGAAAGCCTTCAGCAGTATCCTCTGTCAACAGCTCATCCCACTCTCTGCTGACCACCAAGGTCCCTTTCATCTCCTTTCTCAATCCAGTGCAGATTTGAACATTCTGTCCCTCCATTTAGACCTTCAGTGGGCCCCTCATTTTCTTAAGAGCTAACTCCACACTTCCTCCTGCCCTCTCTGGCCCACAGCAGCCGATGTCCTCCCAGCTCCAGAACCCTGGGTCCACTGCTCCTCTGTGGGACCTCTGGTTCCAACTGGATCCATCTTCTCACCACTCTGGGGGCCCCTCAACACCATCCTCTGCCAGTGCCACTGCTCTCACCTCCACCTTCCTGGTGCCCTTTCCCCTCTCTCACTGCCCCCTCCATCTGCCTGGCTCCTTGCAGCCCTCCAGGCTCAGCTCAGGGGAGACACTTCTGTCTCCGTAGTCTTCTGTGCCTTTTCTTCTTTCTTTACCAGTAATACCACAATACCGCTTGCCACCTAAATATCACTTTGCAATACCTCCAAGTGTTGAGTAGTTTGAGGCCCAAGCCACACAGCCTGCAAAGCTGGAAGTATTTATTCTCTGATTGTTTACAGAAAGCATTTGCTCACCCTGATCTAGAAGGTGACCAAGTGAGGAGCCTTCAGTGGTCCGTCGTGAACACTTATCTTGATTGTGTGTTTGGTGAGGCCTTTGTGGAAGGTGCTTGTGGGTGCAGCCTTTGGTGAAGGCACAGATTCCTATTTGAGGGCAGATCTCTGTGTACCAGAGAGGCAGAAGCAGGAGGTGCAGTACGGCCACTCTCCATGGCCCCAGGCAGACAGTCTCTTCTCCTTTTCTCTTCATCTCTGTTCATATCCCCAGTTTTCCTAATTTGGGTCACATCACTTTCTCCCAGCCCAGCACATGGGTAGTGGCAGTTAGGCAGGCGGATCTCAACTTTTGCTCTAAAAAGCATCCCTCATACACAACTGTGGCACCAGTGGGGAGAGGTGCTCCAGGAGGCAACTGATTTTGCAATCAGAGGTTATTTCTTTTTTGCTATTTCCAGTTATCAGAGAAAATATGGATTTTCTGTATAGCTTTGATGTGTCGGAACCTGTAATTGTGATCAATTTCTGTGTAACAGATTAACTCAAAACCCAGCAGCTTAAAACAACAAACGTTTAACACCTCACACTATTTCTGTGAGCCAGGAATTCAGAAACAGCTTAGCTGGTAGTTTTGTTCTGGGCCTCAGGAGATCGCAGTCAAGAACGCAGACCAGGGCTGTGCTCACCTGAAGGCTTGACCAAGGCCAGAAGACCCATTTTTGAGTCTCGCTGTCAGGGCTGTTGTGGGGGAAGGCTCAGCTCCTCCCCGCAGGCGTCCGTGACAGGATGCCCGGTGCCCTTGATAAGGCAGCTGGCTTCCCCAGAGCGAGGGATCAGAGAGGGTGAGGAGACAGCTGCAGTGCTTTTGTGACCTGGCTTTGGAAGTGGCCCAGGATGACTTCCATCGCTTCTGTCTGTTAGAGGGCAGCCATTAAGTTGTGCCCACATTCAACAGGAGGGTCTAAGCTTCCCCTCCTCAATGGAGAATTGTTCATGGACATCTTTTAGAACCACTGCAGAACTAAATAAATATGACCAGCACGTGTGTTTGTGTGTGTGTGTAACTGTGCGTGTGGAGCTTATATCTGTGTTTGTGTATGTGTGTGTGGTGTGTTGTGTGCACATTTTGTGCACCTATGTGTTGTATGTATACGTGTGTGGTTTGTGTGTGTATATGTGTGTTTGATGTCTGTGAATATGTGTATGTGGTAAGTTTTGGGGTGGTGTGTTTGTATATGTGTATTTTGTGTGCATGTGTGTATGTGTGTGTGGTGTGTTTGTACATTTTTGTGCATGGTGTGTGTATATATGTGGTGTATTTTGTGTGTTTGTGCGTGCATTTTGTGTGTGTCTGTGTGTAGTGTGTTTGTGTGTGCATTTTGCATGTGTGTTTGTGGTGTCTGTGTGTGTGTTTGTGTGTGTATTTTGTGTGTGTCTGTGTGTAGTGTGTTTGTGTGTGCATTTTGCATGTGTATTTGTGGTGTCTTTGTGTGTGTGTCTTTGTGTGTGCATGGTGTGTGGTGTGTGTTTGTGTATGCATTGTGTGTGGTGTGTGTGTTTGTGTGTGCATTGTGTGATTTTTTGGTGTGCGTGTGCATGTGTGTGTTTGTGTGTAGCACTGGCCATGCCGGATACTGAACTATGCATTGAGGATGCAAACATGATCTCAGAGGAGTTGGTGAGATCACTGGGCCTGGGGTGTGCAGTCATGCACCAGACAGCAGCATGTGCCACGGCTTGGCGTGTTCCAGGAAAGCTTTGTGGGGGGGAGTCAAAGGCACCAGTGACCACTGACTGCCTTGGGCAGCGTCCTATGGGAGACGGAGTGTCACTCAGGGCTGAAAGTTTAGGAATTGGGTCCCTGCAGAGGCCAGCATGGGACCCTCCAAGCCCCTGTGGGATGCAGAAGCAGCAGGGTCGAGTGCAGGAGCCAAGCCTGGACGGGGTTATCAGGGTCATAGGGCCTGGTGAGGGCAGCGATGGACGTGGGGCTGTGCTGCTGAGGGCTGCAGCTACCACCACGGGGCCACCGTGATTGTGGCCTCTCCACCCCCAGCTTCCTGCCTGTGTCCCCAGTGGCCAGCCCCACACAGCAGCTGGAGGGCCTGGGTGCAGGCTCAGGGCAAGTGGGGCTGGGAGAGCCAGCCTCGCCCCTGCAGACTGGGGTAGCACCGTAGAGGGGGCAGCAGCTCCCAGCCAGGAGGTGGTGGCATGGGTGGGCATCAGGGCTTTGGTTAAAACCCCCTGGAAAAGGATTCCTGGAACCTGAGACGGTCCCAGAAGCGTTGCTCAGGCCTCCCCCTGCCATCCTGCTCCGTCCATGGGTGTGGGGTCTGCGTCATTCTTTATTTAGTGGTGACTTTCCAGGGATGCATTGCAATAAAAATGAACCTGAATGTAACAAAACATCATGAATCCAGGCCTGAGGTGGGGGTGGAAGAACTCCCCTAACTTTGATGTCACATTGCTTATTTTGTCTGAGGATCTGAGACCCTTGAGAGAAAAATTTCCTGGTGGGTTGTCGTCCAGACCTAGTTTCCCTTTCTCTTCAAAATTGCGCTTCATCTTGTGAAGGCTGCACTATGCTGTCCGTGGCACGCTCCACCTGCCTGAGAGAAGACAAATGCCCAGGCGGAGCTGAGGGATGCTTTGGTTGTTCAGGACTGAGGGGCCACAGAGACGTGTGGCCATCGGGGTTCAGCCGGGGGAGCTGTGGTGTGGGCCAGGGCTGCTGGGGGGGACCCGGTGCCCTGATGGCCCAGTGTGATCCTGCTTCAGTGCATGTGGAGAAGCTGCCCTCCCCAGGGGCATTGTTCACATAGGATGCCCCCATGGTAGAAAGATGCCCTGGTCATGTCAGCAGGTGCCCCCTATCACCAGGTCATATCACATAGGATGCCCCCATGGTCGAAAGATGCCCTGGTCATGTCAGCAGGTGCCCCCTCCACCTGGGAAGCTCCAGGAGCTCTCCTGTATTCTTTAGGAGAGCCAAACATGTACATTTGCGTGCTTCAATCACATCAGCGTTTTAGAAACCAGGATATGTGGAGATGCAGTTCACTCAGCTTCATGGAGCTTTGGTGCCTGCCCCCATGCCTGCCTGGGCCTTGCATACAGTGGGGCATCAACAGCGAGGTCTGGAAAGAAGGGTGAGCAGAGCTTTGGTGGGGCAGGGGTAGGGGGAAGTTGAGGAGGCTGGGAAGAGGGGCACATCCTCAGAGAAAAGACCAGGCCTCATTCTGGTCGCTGGACTTCCTTCCAGAGCACAAACCCAAGAGGATAGTGGTGCACAGAAGGAGCCGATGCTGAGTGGGGGCAGGCCCCGCACTTCTTCCTGGGATCTGAGGCTGCAGTGGCCCCAGAGCAGCTTGGACTTGCAGCCCCTGAGGGACCCTGTGTGCAGCGTGGCATGAACAGCATGGATGGTAACAACAGCCCATTGTGTCAAGGAAGAAGCTAACAGACAGCCCTGCAAGGGGCAGTTTTTAGGGTGATGGGGACCCACCGAGCCAGCTGCAGCTTTGAGGGTAGTGGGTACCTGCCTGTAGCCACCCCTCAGTGAGCTCTACACCTCAGCTGCACTTGCTAAGGTGAATGAAACCCTGGATTCAGAGCAGGGAGGGACCTGGCCCATTGGCTTCCAAACCCAGCTGCCTGTGCATCTGTCACCAGGAACTGGGAACAGCATTCCAGCCGCTGACTCTGAGCCCTGCCAGTCTGAAGTGGGGCCTGCCCATCAGCATTAGAAACGGGAGTCCCAGGCAATTGTGATGCAGCTGGTTCACAGACTGGGGCTTGAGGAGCCATGAAACTCATCCAACAATCTCATCTCATGTGTGGAGAAACTGAGGCTTGGAGCAGTTGAGTGATTTGTCCAAAGCTGTGCCCCCAAATACTGCCTGCCCTGTGTGTGCTCTGTCCACTGCCCCTTAATCCCTGTGGCCAGTGCCGCTTGGGGCAGCTTTGAGTTTCCACGTGCATGGCCTGGGCATTGCGGGAGGCCATTGAATAGATGAAGCTGGTGTTTAGAGGCCTTGCCCGTTTCATGATTTGTCTCAGGTCCCCGGTGGGTGAGGGTCAGACTCGGGGTGTGACTCCAGAGGGTCTGGTCACCACCTGTTGAATTCACCAACTAGCTAAGGGGCATCGGGTACCCTCAGCTGCACCCAGAGGTCCTCCGGAGAAATCCAGAAAGCCTGCGGTCGTTGGAGTGCTCAGGGAGGCCTCCTCCGGTTGTTTTGCTGCCTGGGGCTGTTTGTCTCATGGTGAGTGTGCCCGTGGTCGCCGCGGCTGCCATCTGGGGTCCTGCAGGCCCCATGGGCTCCATTTGGAAGCACTTGGTGTTTTTGGGACCTGACACCTTGTATCTGTGTGCACTGCAGCGGCCAGAAGTCATGGAAGCAGAAGATACGGTGAGGTGGGGTCTACACAGTTTTGTTCTTTCTTGGGTCTGAAATTTGGGCAAAAGGACTCTTCCAGGTGTTTGAGCTAAGAACCGCCAGACTTGCAAGGCCGCTGGGTGGGCCCCCCTCTGTGATTCACCAGCGTCTCCCTAGCCCTGTGTGAAGCAGCCAAACCGGTTTTCTTCCCTAGCCGCACCACTCTGACTCCCTCTGGGCCTTGCTCCTGGTGACCGGGCCCTCCCTGGCCAGCTCAGCCCTACTGCAGGGGCTCCCAGGGCGCTTTCCTCCAGGAGCATTCCTGGGTTCAGCGGGGCCTCATTCATCCGGTCACTCAGCTGTGTGACCAAAAATGCCTGTGGGGTGCTCCCTACGCACCAGCATTGAGGCTCTGGGCACAAGACAGGAATCAAGTCTCTGACCTCACGAGGCTGCTTCTCTTGTTTCCTGATCCCAGCTCTGAAAGATGTGCTCTGCAGCCCGGCAGGGCATCGTGCAGCACCTGTCTGTCACCATCCTTCACATAGCCTGGTCTTCGCTGCCCAGCCAGAGCACCAGCCAGGGAAGACGGGGACCACACCTCTGGCATTTGTGATAGCCTGGCAGGTGCTTATGGGGAATGGGTGGAGAGAGTTGGCTAAGCCTGATATGAAACCTCTCTCTCTTTAAAAAATCGATATGACTTCATACCTCACCACATGCACGTATTAGTAAGTATTGGGAAAGAGTAAAAACAGAAGTCTTTATTTTTTAATGGGACATGATTAAACTTTAATGGCCAGTGACCTCATGAAATGAATGCCATGCAATGCCATTTACTCATCTAGGCTTGTGCATACCTTCTGGGTATTAGAAAATTACATAATTAAGTATAGATTACCACAGACGTGTCATTACGCATTTTATTATTCCTTAGAGACTTAATAGTAATACTCTGTATTTATATGTGCTTTTCATCATATTATCTCCAATCACTTCACAAATATTATCTCATTAATCCTTTGCAA
Source organism: Rhinopithecus bieti (assembly GCF_001698545.2). NCBI lineage: Eukaryota > Metazoa > Chordata > Mammalia > Primates > Cercopithecidae > Rhinopithecus > Rhinopithecus bieti. Next base: position 1,699,443 of record NW_016821745.1, on the reverse strand, counting down.
CAGTTTTGTGAATATCCCTATTTAATAGATTAAAAGCCACAACCTGAAGTGATTAAGTGACAAGTTGAACATCCCATTCTTCACTATGCTACAAAGGCAAGAATGCAGGCTCATTGCCATTTCCACTTGGAGAGGACATCTGTTTTCCTTTTTTCGTTTGAGATGGAGTCTTGCTCTTGTCACCCAGGCTGGAGTGCGGTGGAGCAATCTCCACTCACTGCAACCTCTGCCTCGTAGGGGTTCAAGTGATTCTCCTGCCTCAGCCTCTGGAGTAGCTGGGATTACAAGCAGGTACCACCATGCCCAGCAAATCTTTGTAGTTTTAGTAGAGATGGGGCTTCACCATGTTGGCCAGACTGGTGTTAAATTCCTGACCTCAGGTGATCCGTCCGCCTTGGGCTCCCAAAGTGTTGGGATTACAGGCGTGAGCCACCGTGCCTGGCTGACATCTTCTAATTATTCCAGAACCGAAGCTAAAAGCTTGTTTCCCAAGCTCACATGAACGTCAGCAGAAATAAAACTGTACATCGCAGAATAATCAGAGTTGCAGATTTTCTGTGGCCCCCATGCTGAGAGGTTTTTCTTTGCATTTGAGTTCTAAGAGAAAACTACAGTTCCAAAGAGAAGCCATTCTTTAAATGTCCTAATCCAGTGGTGGGAGATGGGCACTGTGGGCTCGGATCACTCACAAGCGCATTTGCTGTGCGTCTGTGCTATGCTCGTGTTTGTGGATGGTGGCTGCGGGTGTGATGCCCGGGCAGGCTGGTGCTCACGGACATCGAGACCGATCCCTGAGCTCCTCCTGGAGATGAGTATCATTGGGAGGGTTTGGGCCTGATTTCTTGAGGGTTTGTGTGCTTCATACTCACCATCTTCATTCCTCATAACAAGCCCCGCGGGGCAGCTGCAATGTTCCCCATTCTACAGATCAGAGAGCACAGGCTGGAAACACGAGGTGATTTGCTGAAAAAGTCACACCACGGGCAGGCAGTGGAGCGATGGGGGCCATGCTCGTCTGGTGGATCCCAAGTCCCAGGCAGCCTCTGAAAAGAGAAGGGCTCTGAGGTTTAAATTCATTAGAAAACATGCAAACATTGACTCATGTAGAAGAGAGCTTTTCTTCTGAAAAGTGAAACATTTTCTGTCAAGTTAATAAGATAGGATACTAGGCAGAATAAAGGTTTTCATTTTCATGAAACATTCCAGCTTGGTTAAAAAAATTACTAGGATCTTTGTTCTTGGCAATATTCTTGAATTTTTTCCCCCCCCCCCCTTTTTTTTTTTTTTTTTTTTTTGCTTTGTTGCCCAGGCTGGAGTGTAGCTGCATGATTATGGCTCACTATAGCCTTGACCTCCTGGGCTCAAGCAATCCTCCTGTCTCAACCTCCTGAGTGGCTGGGACCACAGACACACACCGTCAACTTTCCACATCTGATGTGGTTTGAATCTGTGTTCCCGCCCCAAGTGTCATGTCAAATTGTAATCTCCAGTGTTGGAGGTGGGCCTGGTGGGGCTGAGTGGGTCATGGGGGTGGATTTCCTTCTTGGTGCAGTTCTTGTGATAGTGGGTTCGCATGAGATCTGGTTGTTTAAAAGTGCGTAGCACTCTCCCCGCTTCTCGCTTGCTCCTGCATTTGCCACGTAAGATGCCTGCTCCCCCTTCCCCTCTGCCATGAATAAGAGCTCCCTGAGGCCTGTCTAGAAGCAGAAGCCTCCATGGTTCCCACACAACCTGCAGAATTGAGGCAATTAAACCTTTTTTCTTATAAATCACTCAGTCTCAGGTTCCTCCCTCCCCACCCCCCGCCCCGCCCCAGAGTCTCGCTCTGTCACTAGGCTGGAGTGAGTACAGTGGTGCAATCTCTGATCACTGCAACCTCCGCCTCCCGGGTTCAAGCAATTCTCCTGCTTCAGCCTCCCAAAGTAGCTGGGACTACAGGCATGCCACCACACCCAGATAATATTTGTATTTTTAGTAGAGATGTGGTTTCCATATTGTCCAGGATGGTCTCGATCTCTTGACCTCATGATCCACCTGCCTCAGCTTCCCAAAGTGCTGGAATTACAGGCGTGAGCCATCACACCTGGCCCAGGTATTGTTTTATAACAATGCAAGAATAGCCTAATACAACATCCTAAAGTGGCTCTTGGTGAACACTCATGTCATAGAAGTTCAGAAGGGTCTTTGGTATCTAACCAAGCATTTCCCAAGTTATTTTCCTGTGTGAACAGCCTCATCCTCTGTAAACCCAATAGCCCAGGAAAAATGGTAATCGAAAGTCAAAACCCTGGGCTGCGAACCTAAACCCAGGTGCATGGTAAGCATGCATTAACAATTCAAAATAAATAAATGAGATATCTGGGGATTCTTAGTAGTCCAAAAGTCATGTTTTCTACCTAAATATTTCTTGTTGATTTTCTTCAGCTTTTCTGTCATGAAAATGGGTGAGAGCCTTGCGTTACTGAGTTAATCTCAGTGGGATTTGTAAATTGCATCCGATCCTGGGAACGAGTACTATGGAACTGGAGTGTATTTATGTGTAATTATCATTCATTTGCCTTTTCAGCTTGATGGTGCAGGAAACAGTAAATGCATCAGATATTTATTTAATGGGTAATTCATGGTGGGGGCTCTTAAAGAAACAAATTACCTAACTAATTGGTGGAAGTTTGACTTCTTGGCTTTTTAAATGACTATAGTTACTTTTGATAACATTAAGAAGGCAGCACCTATAATTCAACCTTCCACTGAAAACCATGTTGGATTAGAAGGAGGCATCTGGTGGCCAGGGCAGAGCGGCTCCCTGTGCTGGGATGACCGGACAAGGTGGCAGGTGGTGGTCTGTTCTCTTCTGTCTGGGGACAGGAACGTGCAGGGGCCAGCTGGGAGTGCTCCTCCTGTGAGTTTCAGGTCAAAGAAGGACCCACAGGAGGTGGCAAAGACGTGGGCAGGAGGAGACCTGGGAGAGGGCGACATACCCGCTGAGTGGAAGAGCCAGGCCCGTGGGGAGCGTGTGAGCCTGGGCGTCTGCACCTTCTAGGCTTTGATTTCCTTGTGGAATCAGTAAGCAGTTAGATTATGCTAGAGATTCCGAGGCTTGGATACCATCTACCGGGATGTTCAAAACAAATGAACAAATGAGCTTGCTGACTAACAAGCTGGGCTCTTTCTCTCATTGCCCAGGACATTAGAAAGATCTGTTGTTTTCTGTTTTTTTTTTTTTAGCTTAATTGTTTTTGTTGTTGTTGTTTGTTTGTTTGTTTGAGACTGAGTTTCACTCTTGTCACCCACGCTGAAGTGCAGTGGTACAATCTCAGGTCACTGCAACCTCTGCCTCCCACGTTCAAGCGATTCTCATGCCTCAGCCTCCCGAGTAGCTGGGATTACAGGTGCCTGTCGCCACACCTAGCTAATTATTGTATTTTTAGTAGAGACAGGGTTTCACCATTTTGGCCAGGGTGGTCTTGAACTCCTGATCTCAGGTGATCCACCTGCCTTGGCCCCCCAAAGTCCTGGGATTACAGGCATGAGGCACCATGCCTGGACAGCTTCGTTGCTTTATAAACAATAGAACATTTTAGTATCAAAAAGGAAACCTTCAGAATGAAGGCAGTCCTTTAATAAATTTGGGTTTATGGAAACATTCTCCTCTACTGTACTTACTGTGCCCATTTCCTCCGTGAAATCCTGACCTAGTCCAAGGACGACTGTTTGGGAACCCCTGGCCCAGCCAATCCTGTGGGGCCCTCAGTCACCCACTGGCAAGTCCTCTGTGTCTGGGGGTCAGTCGTGGGCAGCCCTGGCTGGATAGCTTCTGACCTGAGGACTCTCTCACTCAAGCATGCAGACAGGATTCCTCCCAGAACAGCCTCCTCCACATGCAAGCATGTGGCTTCTGGGGACACAGATGAGAAAGGTGGCATCTTACGTGGGGCACCTGTGCTCTACAGTAACGCCCAGCATCATGAAGGTGCACACGTGATGTGTGGGAAGATCCGAGGGTGCACGGAGTGGCTGTGGGTGTGCATGGCTTTGGAGGCACACATTAAATGCTTGCTGATCAAACCCACTGATAAACGAAGGCAGCCTGATGAAGATCACAGACCACACAGATGTGACGGACGAGGACATTCAGGCCACCAGGGGGGCATATTTGTTGTTTCTGCATCTCAGCACTACACTCCCTTTTTTGTGCATTTCCTTTAGCGCTGCCATTGGTGGGTTCATCAAGGTGCCATGCCCTCTCTGGCCGCAGAGGTGGTGTGTGATCTGAGCTGAGCTGACTATGCTTTCTCTCCATGGGAAGAGCTAGTCAAGGATGAAGGCCATGGAGCTGTTTTTCCTGGTGGTACTTGTCCTGAGCTGTCTGTTGGTTCCTCCTGCGGGGACCCTGGGAGCTGCCTAGATTCTCGTCCTCCCTGAGGCACAGATGTTGGCTTGTGTTCCTCTGAACTCTCCCCTCCTTTGATGTTTTATATCAAGAAGAGCTAATTTCAGTTGCTTGCAACCAAATATCTTTAACTGATGCAGCAGTGACATTTGCTAGTGCCATACTCATTGCTAGGTTATGCTTTCCAGACCCCTTTCTCATGAAATTAGCTCTGGCTGATGTGTCGTAAGTGGATATCACTGGTGTCATTTGGGGGCCAAATCATTTACTAGCAAATTTAGGAAAATCAAAAGTTCTCTCTCCCTCTGGTCCAGGGCCCTTGACATTTGAGGTGGTGACTATCTGGGCAGCCTTATGACCTGGCTGATTCTTACTCCTGCTCCCTGTGGCCACACGGACCTATGATGGACATAGTGCAAGGAGGAAATGAAATGTCTTTAGTCAGTGAGATGTGGGGCCTGTTTGTTATGCAGCACAATCTGGACCATCCTGACTGACGTGATGGTCAACCTGCAATATCAAGCCTTTTTCTTTTTTTTTAAATGTTTATTGATTTATTTTTATCATTTTATTTTATAATGTATTTGTTTTAAAATTGAAAAGTGGAAAAGCATATACATTTATGGTGTGCAATGTGACATGTTGATACATGTGTTTATTGTGGAACGATTACGTTAAGCTAATTAGCATATCTATTGCCTCATGTCCTTATCATTTTTTGTGGTGAGAACATTTAAAATCTACTATCTTAGCAATTTTCAAGTGTGTGATACACTATTATTAACTACAGTCATTATTCTATGCAATAGATCCCCAGCCCTTATTTCTCATGTATAACTAAAACTTGGTACCCCTTGACCAATATCTCCCCATTCCCTGTCCAATATTTTTCTTAATTCTCACAGCAAATTTGTTAGTGAGCACCACAAACATAATCTCAGACCTCCATGTCCTCTGTAGAATGGAGATGCAAGTATGCCTGACTCACAGGGTCATGCGGCTTCCATGGGGTTAGCATGCATGAAGCGTTGGGATCCCTGGGAGCTCCACGTCACGGGAGCTGTCTGTCACTCTTCCTGGCTACTTCTAAATGACACCTTGAAGCTGGTCACACCTCTCCCTCCCTCAACCACTACTACTCTAGTCCACATTCTCTGTTTTCCCTTCCTGGGTTATTCTAATGCTTCCTGATTGGTCTTTTGTTTTCATTCTTGTCCCTCTTCCCACGTGATGTATTTTTCTCACCAGCAGAGAGAGCGACCCAGTGAAAACACGAATGGAGTCATGCCGCCCACTTGGCCAAGCCTTCCCCTGGCATTTCCTTGTGCTTAGGCTACAAGGTGAGTTCGTGACCTGCTAAGCTCCAGGGGATCCAGTTTCTGCATCTTGCGCTGCTCTTGTCTTGCTCTGCCCCTGCTCTGTTGTCTTCCTTCTGTTTCACAAGCAAGCCACACCCAAGTCCCACCTGGGGGGCCTTTGCACATGTGCTCACCTTTGTCCACATCCTTCATCCTCCAGCTCTCACCTGGACAGACTCCATTCCATCATCCAAGTCTTAGCTCAGTTGTCATTGCCTCAGCTCAAGTGTCCCCTCTCAGCCGAGCTGTCACCTAGCCATCTCATGCATAGTCGCTTTTGCTTGCCTTGGACCTGGAGAGGAGCCCGGCTTCAGGCAATCCTTACTACATAAGGACTCAGTGAAGGCATGGGGGCACGGCGTCCAAGGCTGCCTCCTGTGTGCTCAGGGGTGTGGAGAGTCTGCACATCCACAATTCTGGCACTGTGACATTTCCTGACTTGCCTACTTGTCTCTCCCGCGGAGTGATACCCTCAGTGAGAACAGGACCTTTTGCTCCTGTTCCCTGCTTCTTGGATCTCCAAGACACAGTGCGGGTTTGGCATGAAGGACGGCCTCAGTAGGCACTTGTTGAACTAGCGAGTGACTAAATACATCACTGCGCAAGAAGAGATTTGGTCTCCATCTTCAAGAAGCTTCGTGTGAACTCGTGCAAAACTTACGAAGATCCATCCCTGAAAGCTGACCACAAGCTTTGTGCCGGGATTCTTTTCCATGGCTAAAGAGCAAGACATTGCACATGAAAGCACTGAGCTTAGTGCCTGGCACATACGCGTTCACCCTTTCATTTCTGCAAAATAATTGGAGAACTTACATATTATCATGATTTTTTCCTTTTGTGAAGTGCCATGCTGGGAACTATGAGAAACACAGCCTGGAGAAGCAGGAGTGGGTTAAGCTGCAGAAGGCTGTTGATGTCCACAACACTGGATGAGGAGGGAGGGAGGGGAAGGTGAGCTTCACACAGCAGGGAGCAGCCTCAGGGCTCTAACCTGAGAAGGCAGAGCTGAGCGGAGGACTTCATTTGTCAATCCACTTTCCCCTTGTTACACTAAGTGTAGATGCCTTTTCAACCCTCCTGATGTAAAAACATCAGAAAATACAGAGTGACAAAAAAAGAAAACAAAAACACTCATAATTGTACCTGCCTAAGAAATCACCACTAACATTTGGTTTAATCTTTCCAGACTCTTCTAATCTGCCAACCACTTGAACCACACAAGACATTCTGTTTTATAACCTCTTTTTTTTTTTTTTTTTTATCAGGAGCATCTTTCTCTCTACCACTAAGTAGGATTGCCGTGGGTGTCAATGACTCTCTCTCATTCCTTTGTAGAACGCCAAGCAGTGAATGGAACCTGTCTCCTATTATTGGATAATTAAATTGTTTATGCTTCTTCATTGTTATAAAAATATTACTAGGACTAACATTTTGGCAAACTCTTTGCACATACTCACAATCATTTCCTTAGGTTCTGTCTCTGAAAGCGGATGTGTCCCCCAGTCACAGTGCCGGCAGGCTTGTGTGCTTCATGCAATCACATTCAGGAAGGAGGATGGCACATCTGCCTCACACAGCTGAAGTTTCTGAGAACCAGAACAAGTTGCAGTGACCACTTCCATTAAATGTCCTTGCTGCTGGCTGTTGGTTTCCATCAGGTTCCGTTTCTTGTGGCACATTTCTACTGTTGACAGCACACACCAATTCCCATCATAGATAAGATTGCCATATTTGGCAAAAACAAAAGATGAAAAATACAAGATGCTCAGTTAAATTCAAATTTCAGATATACAACTTTTTTTTTTTTTTTGGTATAAGCACCTCTTAAACATTGCATGGGACTACTTATACCAAAAAATGTTTGTTGTTTCTCTGAAATTACCTGGCATTTTGAATTTTATCTGGTTACCGTAGTCACAGGAAAGATTTATTTGAAAGAAAAATGCAGAGTGCTTTTGAGTAACTGACTAGAACTGTCCATCAGGCATGTCAACCCCGCTGGAAGGAGAGCCAGCCTTGGATGGACAGCTGCCACGTGTCCCTCACTCTTCTCAACATGCCATGCACACGAGAGCTCCTTCCATCCTCACAGGGGCTCTGTGAAGCGGGAATTACTCTGCCCCTCTCTTTACAGTTGAGGATCCTGTGGTCCTGCTCACCAGCCATGAAGACCTGCCTCCCAGGCCAGGTGGCTCCAGCAAACATTGGCACTTTCACCGACCGCCTCTCTCCCCTCGTCCTCCCCATCCATGTCTCACATGCACCCCTGAGCCCAGCATCCTTCCGGCTCACGCCGTGCTGTTTCTTTGCTGTACCCCTGTTAAAACTTCTGTGGTCATCTCTGGAATTCTTCCATCTCTACAATTCATCCATTCCTAGAACAGAAAAGATTAGATGGTCTGGAGCTCCCATGGCACAATCGGCTAGCATGCGGTACTTAATACAGAAAAGATTAGATGGTCAGAAGGGCAGGGTTTGTTAAAATGATTACAATTAATTATTTAATATTATTAAAGTCCATAATAACAATAGCTGACCCTTGTGGAGTTCCTCCTACAAGCAAACACCACAAAACACATTTTATTTACATGTATTATCTCACTTAATCATAAATAACCTGTGATGATCATGCTATTAATAACCCCATTTTGCAGATGAGTAAATCAGGGCAATGAAAAATGAAGTCTTCAAACAAACCACAGCCACACTGCCGCTGAGCGCAGGTCAGCCTACACTGAGACTCTGTCTCCCCTTCTCTCGCACATTGACTGGACCTTGGCTGCTTTTCCTTCCCCAATTTCTGACCCAAGCGAGTTGCAGATCCCGGGGAGAATCTGGCCGGACACATGGCAGCCTGAAACTTTTTTCAGAAGTCTGACCCATCTGTCAGCCTTGGAGGGCAGCCAGGAGTCCTCTGCCAGCTCTCGATTTTGTCTTTGGGGTCTGAGGGGCTGGATCAGAATGTGATGGCTGTGACTGCGGCCCTGGAACATATAGAGGGAGCAGTGGAGCTGGAAAACCACCTGATGCTCTGTGCTCTGGCAGCCAAAGAAAATCAGAGGATCAAGGTGGGAAAGCAGGACTGAGGGTTTCGCCCCCAGGTGCTCCTGTGCTGAAGCAGTGTCCTCTGTCCTGCCACAATGAAGACATCCTCTTAGAAGGAAATGGCGGTGTGGTCCATCTGCCTCAGAGGCTTAGCAAATGTGAGTGTCATGCTGCGTGCATCACTAGCACAGCAAGTGGTAGTCAGCCTGCAAAGCGTTCAGTTTTGGGGTTGTGTCCCTGCACCCTCTTTCCATGCCTCTTGCCTGAGGGGACCTCTCCATCTTCAGTGCATGCTTCCTACCCTAAACCCTATTCCCAGGAAGCCTGAGGATTCAGTCGATGAGTCAATGAGTCTTTTTTATTTTTTGAGACAGACTCTTGCTCTGTCACCCAGGCTGGAGTGCAATGGCACGATCTAGGCTCACTGCAACCTCTGACCCCAGGTTCCAAGCAATTCTCCTGCCTCAGTCCCCTGACTAGCTGGGATTACAGGCGTCTGCCACCTTGCCCAGCTGATTTTTTGTATTTTTAGTAGAGATGGGGTTTCACCATGTTAGCCAGGATGGTCTCAAACCCCTGACCTCAGGTAATCCGCCTGCCTTGGCCTCCCCGAGTGCTGGGATTACAGGCGTGAGCCACCGTGCCCGGCCAATCATTGAATCTTTAGGAAGAATGTGTGTGTGTGGACATGCATATGTGTATGTGTGTGCATATGCGTATGTATGTGCATGTGTGTGCATTTGCATGTATGTGTGTGCATGTGTGTGTGCATGCATGCATGCGTTTATGTGTGTGCATGCGTTTGTGTGTACATGTGTGTATGTGTGCATGTGTGTGTATGTGTGTGCATGTGTGCATGTGTGTGCATGTGTGTGCATGTGTGTATGTGTGTGCATGTGTGTGTGCATGTGTGTATGCATGCATATGTGTGCATGTGTGTGCATGTGTCCATGTGTGTATATATGTGCACGTTTATATGTGTATGTGTGTGCATGTGTGTGCACATGTGTGTGTGAATGTGCACATGTGTGCGTGTGTGCATGTGTGTATGTGTGCGTGTGTATGTGTGCATGTGTATGTGTGTGCATGTGTGCATGTGTGTATGTTTGTGCATGTATGTGTATGTGTGTGTATGTGGGTGCATGTGTGTATGTGTGTACATGTGCACAAATGTGCACATGTGTGCATGTGGGTCTCTGGAGTTTGCACTTTAGCACCACCTCTTGTGGGTGGTGTGGAAAAGGCTTTGTCCTCCCTTAGGCATCTTAGGTGTCAGGGGCTACAGCCTGTCCTGGAAAATGCCAGGAAAATGCCACTTTGAACTTTCCCAACAACATGGCGAAGTGACTTGTCAGGGAAGGGGAGAAAAAGGCCGGCAAGATCTCCATTCAGGGGGCTTTTCTTCATGTGGATTTCAAGATCATTCAGGCTCGATGATTTTGGGCTTTCCCTTTTGGAAGAGTTTATTGGAAATGAGGCCACCACATCCAGTGTATTTGGCTTTAGAAGCTGAACTCAAGTGAGTGGCCCATGTCAGAATCTGTTCAAGGCCTACGAATTACCACCCTTAATATTTTCAGACAATTATAAAAGGCAACAAGCCAATACCAGATGGTTTCCTTTTACTAAAATGCCCAGCAGCTTTTCCCGTGATGCCTTGGATGAGAATCCAGAAGGGTTGAGCTAAACTCTTGGTACTGCCACTTCCTCTTTATTTGATCCAGGCAAATGATGGTGATGATCATTGCTGTGACTACTGGTGTAGTGCTAATTGCCATTGTCATCATCACCATCATCACCACCATCATCCATCACTATCACCATCATTTTGCCTCCTCCTCACCATCATCACTGTGTAGTCCTCCTCCTCATGATCTCTGTGTAGTCCTCCTCCTCCTCATGAACATAATCACTGTGTAGTCCTCCTCCTCATCATCAGTTGTGTAGTGCTCCTACACCTCTTCCTCCTTCTCCTCATCATGAGGACTTGCATAGTTCTCCTCGTCATCATCACTGCTGTTGTCATCAGCAGCAGCCTGGTACTCCTCCTCCTCTTTCTCTCTTATGGAGTGCTCATCATCATCATTAATCATTGTCATCAGCAGCAGCATCCTACCCCTTCTCCTCCTCTTCCTCACTTATGGAGTGCTCCTCATCATTGCCCTCATTGTCATCATCGCTTGAGTACCATGTGTGCAGTGCTTTCTAAACAGTGTGTATTGACTCATTTCATCCTCACAGCTACCCAGGAAGGAGGGCACTGTTATTATTATCATCCTGTTACAGGTGAGGAAGGAGTGCTCAAGCTCTCCATCCAGAAGCTGTGGAACTGGGATGTGGGCCACATCCAGCACTCCTGCCCTAGGACTGAAGTGGCTGCCTGCCCCCAGCCATGGAATGCTGTGGTCCTCCATTCCCTCATCAGTAAAACGGGCATAATATTTTCCTCTAGAGCTGTGGTGTGAGGACTGGAGGACTAGAGCAGATAATGGATGAGAGGCTGCCAGGCACAAAGTCAGCCTGAAGCAAATAGAGGTTCAGATACAGAAGGAAAGAGCCTGCTGGGCTTAAGGTGAGGGATTCCCAAGTCCAGGAAGAATGATTGGTAGACAGGGCTCTGCGGGGCCTGCAGTGGCACCGGCAGACTCAGCAAAGTCTCCCTCTCTGGCTGAGGTGCCTGAAATGCCCACAGCAAAGTGCCAGTGCTGTTGGGGAGGGGCAGAGCCAGATGATGCTTCATCTCTGTGCTCCAGCGATTACAGCAGGCCAGGGGCTGCAGACAGAGGGGCCGTGGTGGAGCAGGGCCACGGCAAGAAAAGTCGACTGAAACCCACAGATACCGGTGCTCCTTGGGTGGTTACAAGAGAGGACCCTAGGCAGCAAGGGAGGTGGTCTGAGGCCACAGGCAGCAGTTAGTGTGGGCATGTGTGGGGTCAGCATAGGAGAGTGGAGATTGGCTGACCTGAAGGTTCTGCAGAGCTCCAGACAGCACTTGGCATAGCTTGGAGATGGAATGGGAACTGAGATGGATTTGCCTCTCCCAGGCTTTTCAGGGGAATTGTTAGTGAGTCATCTCACTGGGTCTCACAAGAGCCCCAACCCGTGAGTGTGGGAGAACCATCAACACTCAGCTTGGGGACAGTCTCAATGGTGTCTGGCCTGCTGCTTCTTTGTTTCTTTCACATCATGGCATGCAGAGAAAACAAGACTTGCACATCGCACTGGAGCTAGGATGAGCTGACTGAAGGTGGACTGAGGTAGCCATCCAAGGTCTGTGCAGGGCTCCATGGTGACCCTAGGCCCTGTAGACTGCCTCCAGTGTGGAGCCCAGGCTTTGGGAGGCCTGGGCTGGTCCCACCTCTGAAAGGATGCTCGACCTCCCTCTGCCCAGTGGTCATCCTGTCTCCACTTGGGCATCACCTCATCCAAAGTTTGCCCACTAGGCTGCCAGCAGCTTCCACTCTGAGAAGCACAGCCTGGTATGCTGTGATTTCTGCCCTCTGGTCCTGTCCTTTTCTTTGGGAGCAACAGAAACTGATACTAGGAGACTGCAGACTGGAGAAGACAGGAGGTGGCTGTGAGTTCACAGATGGGAAGTGGGAGAGCTGAGTGGACTCCTCCACAGCCCTCCCATTTGCACTTGCCAGTCGAGCCGCTGTAGAGCATTGCTTTGCAGTTTCTCTGTTGTTACTATCTCCAAGCAAGACACATATTCTCACACAGAGTGAAGACCATCCTGTTCTGTTCTGAGACAGCCTAGCCTTTGCATCCAACAGACCTGGGTTCAGATCGTCGGTCTGTCACTCAGTAGCTGAATGGCAGCTCCTCAAAGATTGATGTGCCTGATCTATGCAATGAGGCCAACAGACTGCAGTCGTTATGCTCGGAGAGCAGTGCTGGGCATATGGTAGATGCACGGGAATGTTCGTTCCTTCCTCTCATCCTTCCCGGGGGGAACGGAAAAAGATCTGAACACAGGTCCACGTGCAGTGAGTCTCACCATCTTCTGGAGGGAAAAATAACCATGAGGCCTGAGGTTAGAGCTGTCAGGAAAGTGTTAGGGGGTGAGAGCTCCTATGCATAGTCACACTGCACTGCTGGATTTCCATTTGTTTTTAGAATTTTACTTAGAGTGGGGTTTCAGAAGATGTAGGGACGGGGATGGTTTAAGATCAGAGACAGTGGGGCGCTGACTTTGAACAGCTTCTCATAGAGTTATCAGAGGGTAAGTCAAAAGCAATAAGTGAAAAGTCAGCAGCTGGAAGGCAGGATAACCCCAGGGAAAGGAAGTCAGGGGTAAGGGGCTGGGTGGAAATCTGCTGTGATTATTTCTAGCTTTCTAGATAAATGGTTATCAAATTTGGATAAATATGTATTGAAACCAAACTGGAGCATAAGAGAAAAGCTCCCTTCTAGGGAGAAGGAAGAAAATCCCCCTCCTTTTGTTTCTCAAGTTGCAACAAAGATTTTGTGATATGAACTGTGTGATGAGAAAGTAGGACTGTGCCCTAGGAGCCAAGGTTGAGAGTTCAATGAAACATGGGTCCAGAGGTGCATGTGGTCAAGACTGGGGTCAGTCCAGGTGGGAGAGCTTAACAGGGACCAGAGCTGCAGGGCCAAGTGGGGTCAAGGGCAAATCTGGAGGACAGGGGTGTGATGAGGGCTGATACGATGGAGGTGTGACAACCAGGTGGGTTTCTGCAACAGGTCCTTCACTTTCTAGTTTCATTGGTCCTCCCCAGCCTTTTCTTCTCCAAGCTAAGGTCTACAAACCAGGGTTCCTGGAAGCTTCAAGCACAGCCAGGGAGCCTTCATCTAGGTTGACCTTTGCCATTAACTCATTGATACACCGTGGGTAAGTCACTTAACTTTCTGGGATTTTCCATGTTTATCTGAAATTATGGGCTGTCTACAAATTTCTGTAATCATGACTTGCCAATGAGACTGAACTTCACAGAAAAGTTTCCACCCAATATAGAAATGTAAGACACTAAGAAATTTCTCTTGGGAAGATATTAGGCAAGTTAAAGATGAAACATTTCCTGTTCATCCTACAGTTGTACTGTGGATAGAGTAGGCAATGAATGCATTGACTAATGAATTCAGGCAAGCTTTGTCTTGAACAAAGCTTTACATAGTTTTCCCTCTAAAGAGTGTGTTGTGCCATTTAGGCAAAGAGAGTGCTACGAGTTTACACTTTGATACATCCTTTCTGCATTACACAGAGCAATGATATATAAAACACAAAGAAGAGGAAGTTAAAAAGAAATAGTCTGGCTGAAAAGCAAGGCAGACATCTTTATGGATCAGCAATGGACTTGACACTCTTGTGGTGAGCTGGCCTGCTGAGTCCAGGTGCAGAAGCCAGTGAAGGCTAGGAACCCACCTCCCGCAGGCAGTGGAGGAGGGTGTCCCTCCTGCTGGACTGAGCTGGGGCTGGGAGCACCAGCCAAGCCTGCTGTGTGGAGTCAGGGAAGGGCATGAGCCCAGTCAGCTCAATAAGGGAGGCTGGAAACAAGAAGTGCTGTTGACCCAGGTATGTCTTTTATGAAAGTATGTGTGACTAAGGAAGTGAAATGGCGAATACACAGCCTCAAACTTGTTAACTGAGCCAAGCTCTTTATTGGCTATAACTGATATCTCCTCTGTAGTAGTGATGAATAGAAGCCCCCCAACATCATTAGAAAACTTGGCTACAGAATATGAGAGTGGGGAGCTGGGCAGAAGCAGCTGTATTACTGTCACACAGAGAGGGGTACTGGAGAGAGAGAAAAAGAAGGGGAGAGAGAGAGAGAGACAGAGAGAGAATCTTCAACTCAAAATAAATCTATAGGTTAAAATTTCAATCTCACTTATAAACATAGATGCAAAAATTAAGTATAAAATGTTAATAAAATAAACGTAGCAATTTATAAAAGTAATAATATTGCAATGCCTAAGTAGAGGTTATTTTTGGGAGACAAACACAGTTCAGGATCAGAAAATATATTCCTATGAAAAGATTATAGAGTAAAGGGGAAAATATGACCATGTCATTAAATGCAGAAATGCATTTATTACAATTCAACGTTAACACATTATAAAAAGTTCTTAGCAAACCAAGAATAGAAGGAATTTTCCTAACCTGAAATTTGTAACAAACATTAAACTTAATGAGCATATCTCCACCAAATACCCTCAGTAAAGCCCCCAAAAAGACACTGACATTTCTAGCCAATGCAATAAGATAAGAAAAAGAGAAAGTAAAGGTAAACCTTATTCATAGAAAAACAAGCACAATGTCATGTCAATTTGTTTTGAATTAATTTATAAATTCAGTGTAGACAACCACATTTATATCTACAACCCTAACTCCAGGGCTGCTGGAATGCATTCGTTACTGTCTGCAAGACATCTCCATGTCTAACAAGCATGTAAAGCTTACATTTTAGAAATGGAACTCTTGTCTTCACTTTCTACTGCTGCCCTTGAACCTGCTTCTGCAAGATTTCTATTTCAACAAAACGGAACCACTATTTTACATAATTACTCCAATAAAAAAAAAACCTTCTCCCTTTCCCTCCGACTATACACAAATTCATCAGCTTGACCTTCAAGTTATATCTAAAATCCAATCATTCTTCCTAGGGCACAACATACTTTGTGCATGCATCGAAGCCACTACCATCATCTGCTGTCTAAACTGTGTAAACAGCTTTCTGTCGGCCTCCCTGATTTCACTCTTGGTGGATTTTCATCACACTTAAATGCATCCCGAACTTTTTAGCTTGGGCTCTAGCTGCTACCTTTCTGATCTTGTCTTCTACCCTTGTCCTACCTTATTTATTTTCCCAGCACCCTGCCTTTTCAAGTGTGCCTCAAACACACAACTTCTGCTTCTTGTCCCTGTACTTGGTGTTTTCTCGGCCTGGAAAATCCTCCAGGTCCATTAAAATCTGTGCTCCATGAGGGCAAGGCTGTTTTCTGGCTTTGTGTCATAGCAGCAGCATTTAGAACAGTGCCTGCCATACTAGAGACATCCAAAAGATTAAATAAATAAGTGATTATATGAAAGAGTGACCATTAAAAGCTAGCGGGGAAGTGGGAAAAAAGATGGAGTAGCCAAACAATAGAGCTGGGACAATTTGCTTTCCAAAAGAAAAACAACAAAATTACATACCGACCTCACATTGACTGGAAAAACTTTCAGGGGCATTTCTCATTATGTGAAGCAAAACTTTAAGACTTTAAAAAGAAAGTATACATTTAAAAAAAGATCCCTGGTAGGAGAAGACTTTGTGAATGAAACACTAGAATGCAAATCAAGAAGGGCAAAGGCAGCTTCAACGCATGGGCAGGTGAAGCTTTGCCTTTCTTGCTTCTGGAGAGGCTGCAGGTGAGATGGGTGTGGCTGGTGACAGTCAGTGAATATCACTCCAGGTCTCTGATATCATGAAGGACCTTGAAAACGAACATGTGGATATGTCTGCTCAAATCCTGGAGTTCTCTAATGAGAAGACTTGAGAGGAAGGGGATTTAGGAAAATTTAAAAACCTACTTTATAAGAGGCAATGCATACATCCCTCCAAAGTGGTTGAACATCTGTAAGAATCCTCAGGAACAGGTAACTTGAATGTGTGGGGAACACTTCCAAAGTGATGCCTTTCCACATCCCCCGAGCTCTGTTAACAGCATCCTAGGGAAAGTGTGCCTCCACTGTCACCCTCACCTGCCACCTGCCACCTGCCATGAGCCATGTGGTGAGCAGGGTGATGTAGCCTGAAGATGGCAATGGGTCTTGGCTCTGCCATGTGACATCCACACACTCCATTCACTAAATACAGATGACAATAGCACCTGTCCCTCCGGGCCTTTAGGGCCTTTAATAAGTTAACAAGAGTGAAGTCCAAGCATCATGGAAAATAGCAGTTTATTTGTACCTGGAGAAGAACAAGGTCTCAGTGTGAGCAACGTGTCTTATTTGACAGAGATTGGCAAATCTCTTGGGACAGGTCCTAAAGATGAACTGGGAAAGCTCAGCGGAGACTGTCTGCAGGCATCAAGGGCTGCTCAGTTTCATCTGGGAGGCCTGGGAAAGATGAAAAGGCAGGCTCAAGAGTGCTCTGAGGCTATGCAGACAAGGGATCCACAAGTCTGTTCACTCCTTGGCTGACTGTGTCCAGAAGAGGCAGGTGGGGCAATGAGAAAAGAGGGTTTTCTGCTCAGCCGCCCTGGTCTGAAGTACAGCGGGTTATTCTTAGCTGCAGCCTTACCATCAGGGTTGAAATTCCACAAGCCTCTGCTGTCTTCCATCCATCATCGTTTCCTATTTACAAGGCAATCTTGTGCTACAAGCTACAATGAAACAGAGCTTCTTGCTGGGATGCATGACAGTGATGCTTTGTAAGTGAGCTTGTGGGGTTGCAGGATCTTACGATCTTGCCTGAGAACTTTGAAGCAGCATCGTGCATCTAAGCACAGCTCTTTGGAGCACAGAAAGTTTGAAAAGAGAACCTCATGCTTGGCTCCTGAGGAAATGGCATTTGTTTGCATCTGTAAGGAAACCACTCAGGGCAGCATTTACAAGTATTTAGATTAAACACTGTCTCACGCACACATGCTTATGCATGCACACTCTGACACTCACACACACACACACACAAGCTCACACATGCACACATGGCCACACATGCATCCTCACACACTCACATATGCACACGGGCACACATGTGCACACATGCAACTCACACTCACCAAGGAAAAACCAGTGTTGCCCAGGCAAGAAACTGATTCAACCAATTGCTCACGGTGTATGTGCCCCATTCTGCTCCTCTTCCTTGTGCCATCTTTCAAGCCCCCTCTGAGACGTAAGAGAGAAGGCTATGAAATAGGGAGGGTGCCATCTCCCTGATCTAGACTTTGGGTTTCCCCCCGAATAGCATAAAAGGAAAGATGCTGTGTTGTTCATGCATCATTGAGGGACAAGGGGGTCAGAAAAGGGACTCACTTCTGGAGACTCGGGATGAAGGAACACCCAGCAGGCATGTGTCCTCTGCCTGGAGCCCCAGTGCCCTGGCGGCTGCCCCTGCCATGGGGAGGGGCCATCACAGGGGCTCGGTCCTCTCTTTCCTCTTCTCAATGGTGTCAGCGGAGCCGGATGGACAGAAATGCTGGGGGAGAGAGTGGGGCTCAGGAGTTCAGCACCCACTCTGGTCTCTATCGTGCTGTGTTCAGGTCGCACGGCCACCCTGAGAGACAGGTTCCGAAGCTGAGACTCACAGATCTTGAGCAACTTTTCCAAGGCCACACAGCCCATTCATGATGTGTATTAAAACTATACTTGGCACGTAAATTAGCAATTTACAAAATGAAAAATGCAATAAGCTATTGGAACGTAAGAAAATGCTCAACTTCACTAGTAAACAAACACCAATCAAAGTAATAACGAGATAATTTTTGCCCATTAAACCAGCAGAGATTTTTTAATGCTAACATGTTATTTTAATAAGGGTATATTAGTAGAGGGGAATATAAATCAGTTCACCCCTTTTGGGGGACGGTCTGTATATTTATTTTAAAACGTTAACGTTTTAATTTAAAACAACGTATAATATTTAATGTATTTAAATTACTTATTTTAAAAATGCTTATGGCTTTTGATCTGGCAACCCCAACTCCAGAAGGCATATTATGGCTCCGCTCAATTTGCCTCCTTCCACCTGGGAAGCGTAGGGTTGCACGCATCCTCACCCACCCAGGGGAATCCCTGGGAAGGCTGGAGGGAAGTAACTGTCTAATTGGGTTGTTTTGCTGGCTCTGGGTGAACAGGGACAGCCACTTCCTTTATGTGGGTCTTGGTGTTCTCCTCCGTAAGTGAGAGGCTCAGCTGAGACTGGCCCTAAAGCCCCAGCTCTGGTTTCTAGAAGAATTCTGAGATTCTGTGGCAGCACCTGGTCCCGGGGAAAGCCTCACTAAATATACCCAAATCTGTATTAAGAGAATATTTCACCATCCCTTTCAGAGGAAAAATAGAATGCAGTGATGAGCAATGACAGGAAGCGGTTTTTTGATACCCATATTCCGCATGACCTGTAAGTATGAATATTACCTCTTTTTGTCAGCTGCATTGGAAAAAATAAATTACCACCAGTCAATCTCTTACAATCATAAGAGCAAGGCACAGCTTAATTGCTTCAGTTAAGTGTTCATAACTTCGCCAGTGCTCATAAATGCCATTACACATCAGGCCACTGAAACAGACCTGTTGATTTATTAAATGACGATGGGCAGGGAGCAGGGGAGGTTTCCTTTATGAGTTAATACATAGAGTGAAGATACCTCAGTGGTTCAGTCTGATACCAGGTATGGGTTCTTTCAATCAGGATAAATGCAAAAAGCAATAGAAAGTTATCATGGTGATGGTGGTGGAATTAGGGTGCAAGAGGCTGTGGACATTCTAACCTAAAATGTATGTAATAATGACCCTACATTCAATAGAATATATGTTGATAATTTTTACTTGTTTCCCCCCATTTAAGCACAGAAGTGTTTTAGAAATTTCTTTGTTATGATCATGAACTCCTGGTCCAAAATATTTCCCAGGTAGCTTGATAATTTGCAAAAGACGATACATGTATCCACTCAACACACATTTGCAAAGATCCTACTGTGCGCGAGATACTCGTCTACACTCTGAGATCCATCAGTAAAAGAATCCCTCCCTCATGGAGTTGACATGTCAGTAGGCAGTAAGCTCACGGTTCTGCTGTGAAAGTAGCTGCAGTATTTCCGAGGCTGTGAACATGCCCCTCCTGTTACCACGCTGCCATTCTTGTCCATCTGCCTGGGATGCAGGGGCCGTGTTTTGGGTTTCATTATGGTATCCAGCACCCGGTGTAGCCCTGGGCACACAGCAGGTGTTTTAGAGAGACGTGTGGGATCACAGAACATGCAAGGGCCATGTGAGGCCTGACATCAGGTGAAGCAGTTTTGCTTAGTAGATTATTCTTGTTCTTTCTCCTAAAGTAAAGTAGATGTGTGCTCACCTCTCCCTGGACACCAGCATCCCATCTGAGCCTGGGGTGCTGGATGGTGCCATTTTACTGGTAAGAGCTTGTCGGAGCAGAAGGGACCCAGGTGTGGTCTTCATGGAGCTTGAGAACTGGGTGCTGCTAGTGTTGACTTCCATCCAGGGTCGCTTCTGCAGGAACCTGCAGAAGGTGAAAACCTATCAAGATGGTGTGGGAACAGTCCTTCTGGGGCAGGAGAATAGGGTCTGGAGGCAGGAGCCTGAGGCTGTTTCACAGCAACTTCCTAGAACTAAACGGAAAGGAAAAGCCTAGCTGCTAAGTAACAAAAGGACCAGAGGCTGCTCCCTTTGACCTTTTCTGTGGGGCGGATGGGAAACTGGCTGTCCACAACAAATCAGGCGGATTGCTGGTCCAGTCTTTGTTTGCAGCTCTGTAACTTCACTCTAGCCTCTGAATGGTTGCTGTCCACAGCCTGTCAGACTGATGGCTGGTTACCACCTCATTCACATGAGGGGAGCAGGAAGGGGCCAATGGGAAATCTCTAGAGGGTATTTGGACCCAGGAAGATTCTGTATCTGGGCTCTGGAGCCACTGCACTGTGGAGCACACTGTCGTTTTCAACAAATCCCTTGCTTTTGTTCTTTTGTTGCCTCATTTTTTCTTTGCTTTGCTGGACGTTTTGTCCACATTTTTTTTTTTTTTTTTTTTTTTTAAGACAGAGTCTCACTCTGTCGTCCCGGCTGGAGTGCAGTGGTGTGATCGTAGCTCACTGCAACCTCTGCCTCCTGGGTTCAGGTGATTCTCGTGTCTCAGCCTCCCGACTAGCTGGGACTACAGGCGCCTGCCACCACGCCTGGCTAATTTTAGTGTTTTTAGTAGAGATAGGGTTTTACCATATTGGCCAGGCTGGTCTCGAACTCCTGATCTCAGGTGATCCACCCACCTCAGCCTCCCAAAGTGCTGGGATTACAGGAGTGAGCCACCGCACCTGGCCTTGTCCAATTCTTTGTTCAAAACACCAAGAAACTGGACAAGTACCAGTCACAACCCTCTACCAGTGACACTTCAGCCTTGACTCTTTCCAGGGGGAGTGGAGTGCTGGCTCCGCAATGCCGCTGTCAACAACTTTGATTCTGCTTCATTCAGAAGGCGTGTCTCCGGGTTCCCTTCTGTACTCTCATCCCTTTGGGTCACCCAGGAGCCTGAGCAGGGACTTTTCCCTGTGCGTTTCGGCCGCTGTGATTCACTCAGTTCTACTGCTGCACTAGGTGTTAAGACGAAGCCATTCACCGTGGGGACATCCTGAGGACATGTTAACAAGGCTTTCCCCACACACTGCTTTGTTTAATCCTCACAACTCTGAGAGGTGGATTATCATTATTAACCTCATCATCGGATGCAGAGACAGAAGTTCAAGGGTTCAAGGCACTGGTCTAAGATGACGCAGTCTGCCATATCCTTAGTGATGCCAGGACTCCAAGGAGGTCTCTCCCTAAAGCCCTTACATGTCCCCACTCTACCTGGCTACCGTTGATAAACCTCCCTCTGTTTTTCAGCATCAGCTGACGCACAGCAAGAATGCTAGTTGCCAACGTGATTCCAAACTCGTGGTTCTGATTGAAATGCTCTTCTGCTAACATGGGCAACTTTGATCTTCCTGAAAAGATTACTCCAAATTGTATCGTTTCCTGCAAAGCCCCTGTCAGCTGTCAATGTTGTGTTGTAGGTCGAGGCGCATCTTGGTGCTGTAGGAAGGATGCTGAGCGGGACGAGGAAAGCGGTGTTTTTGGGTATCTCAGTGCTGGGTGCCCCTTGGCGGCAGGAGGAGGCAGAGCTGTTCTTTGTGTAGAACTTGACGGGTCCAATCACCTCCTTGATCCTTTATAAGGACTAAGTCTTTCCTAAAATTCTCTATTCCAGTTATTCTATACTCTGGGCAAATTTCTTTCTTTTCTTTTCTTCCTTTTTTTTTTTCTTGAGACAGAGTCTTGCTCTGTCATCCAGGCTGGAGTACAGTGGTGCGATCTCTGCTTACTGCAACCTCTGCCTCTCGGGTTCAAACAATTCTCCTGCATTAGCCTCCCAAGTAGCTGGGACTACAGACACATGCCATCACGCTAAACTATATATATATATATTTTTGTATTTTCAGTAGAGATGGGGTTTCACCACGTTGGGCAGGCTGGTCTCAAGCTCCTGACCTCAAATGATTCACCTGCCTTGGCCTCCCAAAGTGCTGGGATTACAGGCATGAGCCACCGCGCCCGGCCTGTGGTCAGATTTCTGAGGGCATGAGTGCTGTGTCATTTTCTGTTCTTGTCTGTTCTGTGGAACCAGCTAGTTCATATACAGCGCATAAGCTCGCGCGGCTGCCGGTGATGCCAGCAATGTTCCTTTGTAAGAGCTGGTGGTTTCCTTCTTTTATCGGCATAAAGTTGCCCAGAGATTGTTTAGAAAAGTATCCGCATCATGTTCCTCAGGTCATCTGCAAAACTATTTTCCAAAGATTCAAAGGAGGATTCGGGAATCACCAAAGGGAGAAAACAGAGGCTTTTCCCCATCTTTCATGATCCAACTTTCTCAAGCACTCAAGAGCGCTTGTCAGTGATATTTTTGGAAACTCACTCAAACTGGAAATTCACAGCTAAGGCTGATGTTCCTGGACTCTTGGCATCGTGTTGCCTCAGAAAGGGA
Source organism: Rhinopithecus bieti (assembly GCF_001698545.2). Lineage (NCBI taxonomy): Eukaryota > Metazoa > Chordata > Mammalia > Primates > Cercopithecidae > Rhinopithecus > Rhinopithecus bieti. The sequence continues at coordinate 1,676,947 of NW_016821745.1, read as the reverse complement.
GGCGCAGGGGTTTCCTGAGCCCGCAAGGGACCATGGGGATGTGGCATGCTGGAGAACACCGCTGTACAGCTGCAGTCACCACACTGTGCTTCTTCCTCACAAGCCTCGCTCCAAACCAGCTTTGTGGAGCAGCCTGGGGCATGCTGTGGGGCTAGTCATCCTCTGTCATCCCAGGGAGGCCGGAGACGTCATCCTGTGGGAAGTCTTTAACTTTCTGGCTGGCATGAAGTCTGCCCTGTGATTGGCTGGGGGGCCCACTGGCTCCGTGAGCAGGTGTGGGGTCAAGAGGGAGGAATAGGCTGGGAGGGAGGTGCCCACCGGACACCTGTCCAGTCCATGGGGTGTGTCCAGTCCATGGGGTGTGTTCTGAACCCCTGACTCAGAAATGGCCCAGCCGAAGATCACAATTCTCCATCAGCTCCGTAGAGCTGCTCTGGTCATGGTCCTGACAGTTCTTGTTTCGAGTTATTCAACAAGAAGTTATTTAATGCCTGGTGTATGCCATTGATTTATTCAATAAATATTTATTGAGTGTTTACTGCATTGCACAAACCCTGCTAGGCACTGGAGATACAAGGAGAGATAAGGCATATTCCCTGAGAGCCATGTGTCTAGTGCAGGAGACAGATGCATGTGGTTGAGTGCACCGTGTCACGGAGGTGTGCGAGGTGAAGGCTGGCAGGCCCCACGGTGACAGGCAGCTGCTGAATCATGCGCGAGGTTAGAAGTGCACGCATGTTGGATTCACCTGTGCGCATCTGGAAGCAGCGCTTGTTTCTTGCAACTCTTTGGATGCACCTAACACCGGTGTTTTACTACATTCAGAATTCCTGTAGAATAGAATAGCTTCAAAAGCCTTTTAGTTATTTGGAAAAGAATCTATGCTTATAATTGAACGTTTAAAAAATACAGCAACCTTTTAAATGAGAAAAGAAATAAAAGGAGGATCATAGCAATGACTACTCCAAAATATGAATGTATTCCCCTCAGACTTTTCCCTATTCCTATTTTTAAATGGTTGAGCTTATGGACTATTAAAATTTAATATTATTCCTTTTTATTTTTACTTCTGGTATTGTTATATAATTTTCCTCCACTCTTAAAGATTCTTTGTAAGCAGGGTTTTAAAGTGGTTGAATAATATTTCATGATTTGGGTATGCGTTTTTGATTTAACATGCTTGCTATTACAAATGAGGTTTTGATACCTGTCTTTGTCAACAAAATACTATGTTTTTGTTAGCAATTTTTCATTGGTTCATTCAGATAGATTACTCACACTACAGCTAGTGTACCAAAGTGCAAGGGTGTTGTTTCAAGGTGTATGATTAATGTGAGTCCATTATTTTGCAGAAAGGTTAAATAAATTTATGTTCCCGCCAGCATACCTTACCAACCCTCTGTAGGGCTGTGTACACATCCCTAACATGCCCTGGCTAATTTGATAGGCAAAAACACCACCTTGCTATTTTAACTATACTTCTTTTATACTAATGCAGTTAATTTTTTATTAGTGATTTTTATTTCCTTTTCTGCCCATTTAGCTGCCTTTTCTATTTTTCTGTCTGCATCTTAGTAGTTTTTTTCTGTAACTTTTGTAGTTTGGCATATCACCTTTCTTTATGACATGTATTACAAGCACTTCTCAAGATTCCTATTTAATTTTTTAAAATGTTACGTTTGGTTGATGTACCAAATGTTGTGCTTTTATGTTGAATCTATTGACGTTTTCCCCTTCAATTCCAAGAAGAAGTGTAACTTTTGATATAAAATGTCTCAGATGCTGTAATTTCAGATTTTCGGTGTTGCTATTTCGGAGTTACGTGAAGCTGACCTTCAGCGAACACAGGGGGTCACGGTATTCGATGAGTGGGACCCCCTTGTGTACCATTTATATGTAATGTGGTGGGCTCCAAAACAGAAGCAACAAAAAGCTTCTTGAAGTGGAAGATCTGGGAGGGTGAACATTTAATTTCTGTTTGGTTTGGTAGCCAAATAGTTAGAAAGACATTTTGATTCGTCTGGGCTCATGGTTCTGCAGGATTCTTTCTCTCAAGTTCCTCCTACCCCAAATACTACTAATGCATGCAGCCTGGATTTTTAGCTGCATTACCGCCCCTTTCTTCAGCCTGTTCTCAAAGAAATGCCAGAGAAGAGGGTGGGGGAATAGAGACAAGGAATTGCCTCCAAATATCAAGGGAAGACCTGTGTTTTTCTTGGACGGAAAAGCCGCATGATTTAAGTTTCAAGGACATCTTTGCTTTGCCCCCTCTCTCTGCTTTGTGTGTGTGTGTGTGTACATATTTCACTTAAAAGCAAGCTCTTAAAGAGTCAGGCTTCCAAGACCCTGTCTTCAAATATTCATTCACATTTTATTTGTTTGGAATTTTGTGGCAGTTTGGCCTCAGGAGGTTCAGAACGAGTTCTAACTCTTCTGGTTATAAGTAAGCAGCAGTTCATCCTGGATGACAATCATGGACAGGATTGTTGAAGTCCTTGTGGGGAAGGAGCTGGGCTAATTTCTCTACATGAATACTCACTGAGTACTCAGAAGAAAACCCTCTAAAGTAGGATTTGTGAATGCCCCATTTTGCTGACCTCAGGCAGAGTGGGGGCACCAGGATTAGAACAGGGGTGTCTGATGGCAGAGGCCCCGTGCGTCACTCCCACAAGACTGCCCTTCCCATCAGAGCACGGCCCATGGCCGGCAGGGTGCGTGTGGCTTAGGAAAATTCTACCTACAAACACTGGGAGGAAAAGGTGCTGGTCAACCAGGATTCGGTAGAGGATGTTTGCTGGTGAACCCGTCTGTCCTGACTTCGGGAGCAGAAATGATGTGGAGGATGGATTCATTGAGGATTCCTGAGGATCTGGCCAGGCCTTAGGGGAACACTGAAAACATGAATTTATTGTTCCGCAGAGGTCAGCGCTAGAAGTGTTTTGCTTTCAGATGAATCTGGAACCTAAACCCATTCTGTAAGGAATTGCCATTTAGTCCTACAAATCGAATGCAGAGAATTCTGATTGTTTGACCCCTCCCATTTGGGACATACAAACACAATTAGGGTTCATCTGGATTACTGCAGCGAAACAAAAACACTCCGTGATGGCCAAGTGTGGAGCTGGGAGGAGCGAGAGGAAGGAGCTGGTGATGGTTTTGTGACTCTTTCCCCAAATAACATGCCCGTGAGTCAGAGGCTCTGGGAGAAGGCTGGTGGTGACTCAAGGCCAGGTAACCAGCGAGCCCTGACTGTCCCTCAGTGCAGGACTCGACTCGACACGGAATTCAGGGAATTGCTCCAGCAACACCAGGCCAGGGCTCTTATTTGTTTTCATGTTTGAGGGTGGATCTAAGTCCTGCAACATCATCAAAACATTGTTTTAATGCAGGTGCCGGTGCCACGCGTCAGAGGGCTTGTGCTCACTGCCAGTGGAAAAGTACCACCTTGAGTCACTGCGGTGCTGAAGGTCGCCGGGCTCCTTACGCAAGTCCTGGACCCGGCGCCCGTGAACTTGCTACCCTGGGCTGCGGTTGTTCTTTCTTTGGTTTCCCTGTGAGCCTCAGTGACAAACCACCGGAAGCCGGAGTGACTCATAGACAGTGGAGTGTCAGAGCCAAAAGGGGCCGCGTGAGCTTCCAACTCGACCCACGGCTCTGCCAGGAGAGGCAGCTGTGTCCAGAGGGGCAGGGAGACCTGTCTAGTGACCTGGCTGGTTGGTGACACAGCCAGGCCTAGGAATGGAGTCTTCTGGTGACAGTTTAGTGTGTTTGGTCATGAGGAGAGCATTCAGACCCCACATCCTCATGGTTGTCTGTTCGCTGGGACTCCGGGCCCCTGATCATCTCCTCCGCTTCTCTCGGTGACACCAGGTGGTTTCTTTGCCTGGGACCCCCACACCTCCATTCTCTTGAGTGCTTGGGACTATGACCTGTGACGGTCCTTAGAACTCAAGACTACTGGATGGAGAGGGGAGTGAGGGGCCAGCGGAGGCCTGCAGGTGCCTGGCAGGTGGGTTTCCTCGTCGCTGCCTCGAGTGGTGGGGTGGGGGCTTCTGTGTCTTCAAGGATGAGAATCGCCACGGATGTCCCCTTGGGTCTGATGGCTTTAGGCTGCAGAACCCTGAATTCCTCTTCTGAAATAGGCGAAGATGCGGGTGTGCTCACGTTGCCTTTTCTGAGTCAGCCCCCAAGCCCACAAGTTGAGCCTTCAGCTCTGCTAATGGTGCCTGCCCTGGGCTAGGTGGGGGTGCTTAGTGAGGAAGGGGCCCAGGAGGAGAGAAACACAGTGGGGAGGGGGCCCTGGACCACGTCTTCGACAGACCAGGAAGGGCTCATCCAGTAAACTCACCTGGTTTGGGTTTTTGAAAGAACACCCAGCTCATGTATTAATTATAACATGGGTGCAGGAGGAGTCCGGCAGTGGCAAGACAGTGGGGAGGCAGCTGGTGTGGCCTGGCAGGAAGCCAGGATATGGCTGGGGCTGGAACACCATGTTGCAGAGAAGTAGGTTTGCTGCAGATGTGGGCTGGTGGGAGTGGGACAGGGCTTGGATGTGAGGCCATGTGAGAGAAAGTGGTGAGAGGACACCCTGTCTGCATGAGCGGCTTGGGATGGGCAGGCGTCACCTGTGGAAGGCAGGGGAGAGAGAGCCATGTCAGGTGAGGGTACATAGAGCAGGTGAGCTCCATCTCGGGTAGACTAAGTTGGATGAGTCTAAGGGGTAACTCATTGGAGATATTCAATAGGAAGGTACCCGGGAATACACAGTGGGGCCCGGGGGAAAGATTTGGGTTGAAAATAAGTTTAGGCTGGGTGCGGTGGCTCATGCCTATAATCCCAGCACTTTGGGAGGCCAAGACAGGTGGATCACCTGAGGTCAGGAGTTTGAGACCAGTCTGGCCAACATGGTGAAACCCCTTCTCTACCAAAAATACAAAAATTAGCTGGGAGTGGTGGTGGGCACCTGTAATCCCAGCTACACAGGCCACTGAGGCAGGAGAATCGCTTGAATCCGGGAGTGGGAGGTTGCAGTGAGCCGAGATCACGCTACTCTTTTCCAGCCTCGGTGACAAGAGCGAAACTCTGTCAAAAAAAAAAAAAAAAAAGAAAGAAAAGAAAAGAAAAGGACATAAGTTTGGGAGAAGAAGGCAATGAGTGGAGACTGAAGCTATGGTAGTGGGTGGTAGGTAGGTGTCAGGGAGAGAGGAGAAAAGGGAGCCCGGCCAGGGCTGGGGGATGCGGTGCTTGCCAGTGTGACAGAGAAGCCATCAAGGAGCTGGAAGGAGCTCCCAGGAAGGCTGGGAGGAGCCCCTGAGAGCCGGGGGAGGATGGCTCCAAGGAAGAGCCTGCTGTGCATGAGTGGGGCCCAAGTAGGTCCTGTCCTGTCCACAGGGGCAACCAGCAGAGCACGGTGGATGGTTGGGGGGGACACACAAGAAGCTCTTCTGTGCCACTGCAGCATCGCTGCCCACCCTGCCCAGGTCTGCCCAGCTGCCCGGCTGCCTCGGCTCCTGTCTGCCTGCATTTTTCCTCTGGCTTGTCCGAGGTCTTAGCAGGTGGCTGTTCTCAGAGGTGGGAGCTGTGTTGCTGATGGCTGCACGAGCAGCGCTGTTGGGGCAGTGGGGGAGGCGATTGGGCTCACCTGCACAAGGGTTGCTCCTGCGGCTGAGATGGGTAGGTGCTGAGCCTAGGTGGGGCCAAGGGCAACAGGTGAAATTCGATTTTTCTTTATCTGCAGTGCCACACTAATCTTATCTGCACTCTGGGGAATGGAGATTGTTGCAGAAACAAATATTTGCTTCCAGGGTGGTTCCGCAGCCCTCAGTCCCCGGCACACATCTGCCTCTCCCCTTGGGCCCAGCTCTGTAACAAAGACTCCATCTGCCTGGTCAGGGCCTCCTGGTGGCCAAGGGTCCTGAGGACTCCGAGGGCTCCGAAGGCTGATTGCCGACCCTGTACTCTGGCAGAGACTGCAGACCCACCATGGCCACCCCTCCTAGGGCACCTTCTATCACTGAGCCTCACCTCACTCTCAGGGGAGGATGGAGACCTTCAAGGCTGCAGGACCTTTGTTTTCTAGAGAGAAGACTACGCCCAGTACTGATTTGGGTCCAATCAGAAAGCCATTCTGAGTGCTCACAGCAGGAAGAGATTAATCCGGAGCATTTTCTCACATGAGTGGAAGAGCTAAGAACTCGAAGCGGGTGGGGTGATCACATAGAGACCAGCAAGTGCTAGAGTGGGATGCAGAGATGTCCCTGGTCGGAGCAGGACTGTGAGGCTGTCCCACGGGAGTTCAGCCAGAGGAGGTGTCCCATGTTGGGACTGGCTGTGCCCCTGAGTCAGGGGTGGCCTGGGAGGAGAATGCCCTTGGCACTCCTTCCTCCTGCCCTCCACCTCCTGCCAGGGCTGTTTAGTGGCTACACCTCTCAGGAGAGGAGCGGGCGCCTGTCAGAAGGGCAAATGGATGGTGGGGTGGGGGCAGGACGATGATAGTGATGATGCTAATGTCTACTGTCTTTCTGGCTCTTCCAGGCACCAGATGCTCGGCCATGCCCTCCACTCGGTGTTATCCTAGCACTTACCACATTGGCACAGTGGGGTCAGCATGACAGTGCTCTCATGGCAAAGACAGAGAGACCAACTTCCCCGTCACAGCAGGGACACAGTGGGCAGGGATTTGAACCTGGATTCAACGTCAGCGTCCGCCGTCTTACCCATGGTGTGGTAGCTTTTGCTTGTCTAGCATGCACACATATGACCATTCTGAGGCTGTCAGTGGATGAAGGTGTAGGGAGTCCACAGGGGAGCATGAAGCCAGCGTGGAAGGACCATCACCCTCTCAACAGCGCTCTGCTGCTGGTGCTTACCAGTGGAGGAACTGCTACCGAACTCATTAGCCACCAGGATGTCCAGAAGCAAAGTGATCGAGGGTCCAGTCTTCCTGCCACCACGAAGTTGCTAAGCACGCTGCAGAGGCCCCTGACCACCACCTGCTGTGGCCGAGGTTGTGGAGGTCGTGTCGGACCTACTGCTGTGCCCCTGGTTTTGGAGAGATGCTGTTTCCTTATGGACCACTAGCTGGATGCTCCTCCCTCCACCCCAAACACAGTGACATCCATAGTCTTCTAGTCGTGCTTGGTTTATTACTGGCTGTGGGCTGGGGAAGGGATCTCCATCTCAGTAACAGTATGTCCTACAAGGACTCAGGGTTCTAGCTGACCTTCCCCTCAGGCGTCTCTGTCCAGCCCTGAGTGAGTCTCTTAGAAAATGAACAGTTACTTTAACTTGACAATGGAGTTTGTTAAAGTTCTCGGAGTTAAATAAATAGTGTGACTAGCACATTTCTAGACATGTACACAGAGAACGGCAGTCACCAAGATGGCAAAACCATGATCTGTTTCCTTTGCTTCGTCCACTACAAGGTTGGCTCATGCAGCTGGCTGCACCTGTTGGAAACGCAACAACACAGCACATGACCCCGTGCAGGAAAGGTGCAGGTGCTCCCCACTGCAGACAGATGCAGGAAACCCAACTCCCCATCCTCTCCCCTTGCTCTTCCCTAGTAGGAAGTTGGTCCATGGGTCTGTTGTGCACAGTGAAACCCAACATGGCAGCATCTGGTGTCCTTCCATCAAGGGCATCCAACCTGCTGGAAACCCCCCCTGGAGGTAGTCCTGGGATGCTGTGGGGCAGGTGGTAGCAGGACGCAGTACCCTCCCTGCTCTGCACGGTGGGCTATCTCCCACCTGGTCCCTGTCAGCAGTGTCATCGCTGACTGAAGCTTCCATGATCTTGTAGGTGAATGGCCTCCAAGCCGGTCCCTCCACCCAACTCCTCCCATGTTAACTAGGTCTTGAAACTTGTGACTCCTTTTTCTGTAATTAGTTCCTTTGCTTCTTAACCACCTCTGCTAGTTCACGTTGGGGGTGAACAGGTACAGGTGAGGAAAGAAAGACCCACTGAGATGGGTGGCCTCCCCCAAAGCGGGCACACCACTGTCACCCACTGCTTCCTTCCTACCTGGAGGAAAGTCATGGGGTGCCTGCTTCCCCTCCCCAGGGGCACATATTGTGCTGGGGTGACAGTGTTTCTAGGGACAGGGGAGGACAGAGGTGCTTCTGGGATAATTTCTCAGTGTTGTGGGTTGAATCGTGTCCCCCTAAAACTATGCTGACATCCTGAAGCCAGTACCTATGAATGTGACTGTTTGGGCATAGGGTCTTTCCAGATATGCTCAAGTTAATATGAGGTCTTTTCACGGGCCCTTAACCCAATAGCTGTGTTTGCTAAGGAGGGAAAAGCACATGGACACACAGAGAGAAGGCCACGTAATGGCAATGCTACAGTATGCTGTTAGACTACACTGCACTCTATCAAGTGCTACACCAAGTACAGTAGAATATGACGCAGCATAAGTAGCATAATATAGCATGGCAGGGTATAACATAGGATGGCGTGGTGTAGTGTAGTAGAGCATAGTATCGTACAGTGTAGTGTTGTATAGCACAGTGCAGTATAGCATAGCATAATATAGCGTAGTTAAATATGCTATAGTATAGTATAGCATAGCACTATAGACAGAGATGGGAGCTATGCAGCTGCAAGCCTGGTGACTCCCAGGACCGACGGCAGTCACAGAAGCTGGGAGGGGTGAGGGACATTCCATCCACAGCCTCCAAGGGAACAGGGCCCTGCCAACACCTTGATTTCAGGCCTCAGGACACTGGGATTGTGAGGGAGGACATTTCTGTTGTTTTAAGCCGCATGTTTGCAGTCCTTCGCGATGGCAGCCTCAGGAGGCTGTCACACCCTACGTGCTTGTGCAGGCTGGAGGCTCCACGGAAACGTCAGCGGCAACATGCAAGGGTAGCGCAGACAACTCCACAACAGGTCTAGACAGGCACAGAGCCGGGGCAGCTGCTGTGGCCACCTGGGATTTTAAAAAATGGGGATCAAACCTTTCCAGATTGAAGCCAGCGTGGAAGGACCATCACCCTCTCAACAGTGCCCTGCTGCTAGTGCTTATCAGTGGAGGAACTGCCACCGAGCTCCTCAAACAGTATTGAAGAAAAAGAGGAAGGAAGAGAGAGGGGGTCAGTTATTCAGTCACCCAATAGGTACATGATGTTCAGTGAATTCCGACGTACACAGTTCAAAGGATCACAGGGCTCTACGGACAGAGCCTCAGCGTCTCAAAGTGGCTTCTCAGACTGCATCTGGTCACTATAACAGCTCTGGCTCATAGACCAGGGACGTGTTACAGTCCCTGTGTGATAGATAAAAGGCAGGCACAGAGGGAGGTGAGGCCTGCCTGAGATCATGCACATGTCCATTCCTGACTCCAGACCTTGTTCCTTCTTCTGTGCTGGAGACAGGCTATGAAAGAAGAGTGTAGTGTGGTGTGGTGTGGGGTCGTGCGGTCGCCATAGAGCAGCATAGAGTCATGCAGTGCAGTGTAGTACAGTGTTGTAGAGTGTAGTGTAGTGTCACGTAGTGTGGTAGAGTGTAGTGCAGTGAAGCATACTATAGTGTGGTAGAGTCGAATATAGCATAGCATAGCATAGCGTAGTATGCCATAATACAATACAGTATAGTATAAGATAGCATTGTATAGTATAGTGTAGAATAGTGTAGTATCGTTTAAGGTAATATACTGTGGTATACTATAATGTAGCATAGCGTAGCATAGTGCAGCATAATATAGTACAGTATAGTATAAGCATTGTATGGTATAGTGTAGCATAACATAGTGTGGTGTAGTATAATACAGCATAGTGTAGTATAGTGCAGCATAATATAGTGAGGCACAGTATAATATAGTATAGCACAGCATAGTGCAGTATAGTGTAGAATAATATACTACAGTATGGTATAAGATAGTATAATACAGCATAGTGCAGTATAGTGTAGAATAATATACTACAGTATGGTATAAAATAGTATAATACAGCATAGTGCAGCACAGTGTAGTATAGTGTAGCATAATATAATGTGGTAAAGTATAGCATAGCATAGTGTAGTATCATGTAGCATAATATAGTGTGGTATAATGTAATATAGTATAGCGTAGCACAGTATAGCATAATATAGTACAGTATAGTGTAAGATAGCATGTATAGTATAGTTTAGCATTGTGTAGCATAGTATAGCACAGTATAAAAAGTATAGTGTAGTATAGTGTAGCATAGTGTATTGTTGTGTAGCATATAGGCTCGTATAGTATAATATAGCATAGTGTAGGATAGTGGGATATAGTGTAATACAGCATGGCACAGTATAATGTAGCATAGGGTAGCATACCGTGGTGTTGTGTAGTGTAATATACTACAGTACAGTAAAATGTAGCATACAGTAGCATAGTGTGGTGTAGTGTAATATATTATGGTACAGTAGAGGATAATATAGCATTGTGTAGCATAGTGTGGTGTAGTGTAATATAATATAGTGTGGTATAGTATAATATAGCATAACATAGCATAGTGTAGTGTAGCATAACATAGTACAGTATGGTAAAATGTAACATTGTATAGTATAGTGTAGCATAATATAGTGTGTGGTATAGTATAATATAATATAATATAGCATAGCATAGTATAGCATAATATAGTATAGTGCAGTATAAAATAGCACTGTATGGTATAGTGTATATAGGGTAGGATAGTGTATAGTGTATATAGGGTAGTATAGTGTAGCATAATATAGCACAGTATAGTATAATATAGTATAGTGTAGAGTAGCATAGTGTATTGTTTTATAGCATAGTATAGTATGGGTAGTATAGTATGATACAGTATAGTGCAGCATATTGTAGTATAGTGTAGCATAATATAGTGTAGTATAATATAGTGTGGTATAATATAGCATAGTGAACCATATTGTAGTGTAGTGTAATATAGTATGGTATAGTATAATATGGCATAGTGTAGCATAGTGTAGTGTATTGTAGCATAATATAGTGTGGTAGAGTATAATACAGTATGGCGTGGTGTAGTTTAGTATAGTGTGGCATTGTATAGTGTGGTGTTGTATAGCACAGTGTAGTGCAGCAGAGGATAGTGTACACACACAGTATAATGTAGTATTGTATAGTATAGTATAACATAGTGTAGTATAGTATAGCATAATATAGTGTAGTCCAGTATGATATTACACAGTATAGCATGGCACAGCACCACAGAGTATAATATGGAATAGTGTAGTGCAATATAGTTTCTGTTTTGGGAGGTGAGTAGCTATTACGTTTCAGTGAAAGCCTGACTCAGTGAAGCGGCCAACGTGTCTTCTAATACAAATGATGACCTACGTCTACATTACACTTACCCTTCAGAAAGGAACAAGATAAGGGTAAGAACACTTACCCTTCAAAAAGGAACTTTTTGAGAGTCAGGCAATTTCTCCAGTCCAACTAGGGCCACCCAGTTAATAGCCCTTAGTCACAGCATTCTTGGCACACGTAGATGCTGGCGTCTCAGCAGGAGTAATGGGCTGACTCTCAAAAGCACAACAAACGCCCTGCTGTGATTATGGGCATGGCCTCTCCCAGACCTCAGCAGGTGCTTTACATGGCGTTGGTAGCACCTGCCTCCGGGGTGGGTTTGGAGCGGGTTGGGGTGAGACTTGCGACCACCACCAGGATGGCCCTGGCTCTCTCTGGCAGCTCTCCTGTCCATCCGCAGAGGCTGGCCGCCATTCTCATCTAGGAGCTAGAGCCCATTTCTCCACCGCACTGAATGAGGCCATTGCCTCTCTTAGGATAATTTGGGTAGAAATAAATCCTGAATGCTTGGCTCACAGCCATTGAAGTTATCAAGATCACACTGCTCCTCTCTGGGATGGTCCCTCTCTTTCTTCCCATTCCTTTTTACCTTCCCAGGCAGTCCCTCCTGCCCCCACCACACTCCNTTTTGTATTTTTTTTTTTTTTTAGTAGAGACGGGGTTTCCCTGTATTAGCCAGGATGGTCTCGATCTCCTGACCTCATGATCCGCCCGTCTCGGCCTCCCAAAGTGCTGGGATTACAGGCTTGAGCCACCGCGCCCGGCCGCTTTAATGAATTTTAATGAACTTGGCTGTATGAACAGAGGTAAACAGCATCTGTGTTTTGGTGACCGTGTTGTCATGGAATTCTAACTCATAGAGGGAAAGCCCAGTTTCCGAGAGCAAAGTCCTTACAGCAAAGTCCTTATGGCCATTTATGGAATTGTCCAGGCTCTAGAAAGTCTCACTTCTGCAAGGATCTGTCTGAGTGTCACGGAGCATCTGGAGTGTTCTGTCTGGACCGCTGGCTGGGAGCCCTCTCCTGGCATTTGAACACGGCAGCTGGGTCCTCGGTTTGCTGTGTAAAGAGAGGAGGACAGAGCCCGGAGGAGTTGAACCCCAGCAGAAAGGGGTGCTTGACCAGCAGGAGAGAAGACAACCAAATGCGTGAGTGTCCAGGCGGGACCCAGCGCCCGTGCCTGGAGCCAAGGGGAGGAAGGAGAGGGGTGGCGTTGGAGCAGCTGTGCCCTGAGAGGAGGTGGGTGGGAGCTGGTGGGGGGCAGCCGGCAGCTCCGCACAAGGGGCAAGATCCAGGGACAGAAAACATGGAAAGCCAGTGACTGGGACCTGCTCTCTACTCCTGGGGGGCCAGAGCCCAGCCCAGGACTAGGAGGAGAGACAGGGCAGGACATGGCCATGGAGGCAGCTGTCCATGGTCTCTGGAGTGCACGAGGGCTGTGCCTCTTCGGTGGCTGCTGCTCCTTCTGAAGACTGGCCTGCGGTCGGCAGTGAGGCCTCTGGGGAGAGCTCCTGATTTCACTTTCATGCTCTGCCGCCACTGACAGGAGTTAGGAAAATACCACGAGCTGCGTGATTTAATCGCCCTGCTATTTGTTAATTAGTCTGTGTGAAGTGCCAATCCGCAGTGTGCGTGGGCGTGGGGGCAGGACTGCGGTTTGCTGGGAAGCCAGCCGCTGGGAGCAGAGGCAGTTGGAGTTCACCTGCTCAGCTGCTTCTGTGCTTAGATGCTCCGACTTCCCGAGCTGCCCACGCTTCCCAGTCCCTTTGAGAAGTTCTCCATCTAGAAACTGCCTTAAGGGCCTCTCACTTGTTCAAATAGGAACCACGATTCCCTCCACCCAAGCCATTTGGGAGATGTGCAGAACGGAGCCCATCTTCATAACCAGGGTTGACGCTGGGCCTCCCGAATCCCTGGACCTGTCCCTCTCCAGGTGGGGCTGCTTCCTCCGCTTCACTTGCCCAGGACTCTGGGGTTTCCCCTTCCTCTCCCCCAGCAAGGGTTGTTTTCAGGAAAAGATGTATATTAGTCATTTACATGCTAGTGTGAATGAGCTCCAGCCAACACTTCCTGTGATTCATTCAGTGTGTGTTAACCAAGGGCTGCCGTTCCCAGTGCTGGGGACATGAAAACCTTGTTCCTGCCCTGTGAGTTCTACGCTAGACTCGGAAGTGGAAGGAAAAACAGATCACTGAAGCCAGTGTGGTCAGTGCAGTGTTAATCCCAGGGAAGATTTAGGAGCACGGGCACTACTTACTGTGGACGACGGCTGGTCAAGGAAGGCTTTCTGGAGGAGGTGACAGCTAGTCTCGGTCTTAAGGACGAGTGGGAAAAGAGAGGAGAACATGTGGATAATGCCAGGCAGAAGGGCTACACAGCCAAGTCACAGCCAGGGTGAAACGCAGGGAGAGTTCTGGAAGCTGCGTGTTTGGTGCTGCTGGGTAGTGTGAAAGGATAGGCTGGAGCTAGGTAGCTACACAGCTTGGCAAGTGGAGCTACCAAGGATTCCAAACAGGACCTCTGGAGTCCTCTCCACCGTTTATGGGTTGAACCATGTGAAACAGACCATATTCAGCCATTAAGGGCCAAGACAAATGCCAGCTTTGTGGGGTGCATCCTCACAGAGAGGCTGCTTGGGGGTCTTTGCAGAGGGTGGATGAGCAGAGGGCATCCTCCAGAGCCTGCTGGGGGACCCGGCTCTGAGGCCACCAGGCCAGTGGTGTCCAGACTCTAGTGTAGGCTGGGAGAAAGGGGAGGTTCAAGAAACACGGAGAAGGTGAAGCGGCAGAACCAGGGGGATGGGGTGCTGCAGAGGAGAAGGAACACTGAGGCTGAGGTCCAGGTTTGCAGAGACGTAGACTGTCCTGCCAGGTAAAACACAGGTTGGAGGGCAGGGGCTTAGAGCGACTGTGATGAGCTCGCTTCAGATGAACTTAGAGAGTTTAGGCAACAGTGTATAAACCTCTGTGTGGCAGGGACCCCTGAAGCCTGACAGTGGTAGAATGAATCCACAGGGATGAAGCTGTAGTGGTGGGGTCTTTACAGATGTCATGGACGATTTGGGGAAGGAGGACCCTGCCAGTCTCTCTCACGTCGCATTTTGAGGCGGTCACGGTTCAGGCCAGCTGTGGTCTTGCTCCATGCTCACAGACGATTGTATGTCCTGCTGGCTCCAACGTTTGAGACCAAGGAGGCTTTGGTGATTTGCAGGCCTCTGTTTAGGTGGAAGGATGATGGCTGGGCCTTCTAGGGAGCCCAGCTCCGAGGAGTTGTCCCACCCCCTCAGGGCAGCACAGCTTACTGAGGGGTCCGGGGGTCTAGGAGGCATGGCAGGCACTTGGGCTATCCAGGGCCCTCCACCGTGGGTTCCCATGGGCTCCCTGCTGGATGGTGACTTTTCCCGGGCCCTTCCTCCTTTTTGAGACCCCCTTGGCTATGGCCTCTTCCCGTTTCATGCACACCCCCAGCTTTGCCGCTGACCTCGACTATTCTAATGCAGTGCTTGCTGATTGTGCTGTCTTCCACACTCCAACATGGGAGCTCTGCACGTCTCTCTCTAAGTGACGACTAATGAAGATAACAGTCATAACCACAGACAAAGGCCTAAGGCCGGCCATGTGCCTGCCAGACTCTTGTAGATGGTTTATATGAATGAGCTCGTTAATCCCCTAACACAGTCAGTAAGTGGCTGAGTTAGGATTTGAACCCGAGGAAGTGGCATGTCCCTGCTCACATGTAAGTGGAGTCAGGGTAAGTGGAGTCAGGGTTGTGGCAGCCCTCCTTTCCCTTTCCGGGAGAGACATGGTTTCAGCAGGGACCCTGCGGTCAGCATCTCCTCCTTTCCTTAGGTCAGGACGAGCGATCCTTGTTGGGGAGAGGACCCTAAGGCTGGTGCGGAGGGCTGTGGGCAGAAGGGGGTGTGGGATTCTCATCAGATCCACTCTTCTGGCAGCCACCTCCTGGGACCTGCACTGATGGGCTCACATCACAATTGTTAAAAACATGTGAAATACCTTCTGACTCCCCTTTTCTCTCAATGTAGGCCTGTGGGTGCCTCGTCTGAGCTACATAATTTCCAGGTTACCTGGAACCGTGGATAACTCTCAGATCAGCAACTTGTCAGTTGATTTCCAAGCTGCTGTTGGCTGGACTCAGGCTCAGCAGAGAGCACCTGGCAAGCCCTGTGTTGCGGGCTGGACTCAGGCCCATCTTGCTGATTACTCTTGTTTTGCTCTCCAGTATGTCCTCAGGAGGGCAGAGTCCGCTTGTTGATTTTCATGACCACGGGAGGAGGGGCACCAACATGAGGGTGCTAGCATCTCCTCAGTGGTGGCCTCCCAGGGCTGGGGCAACCCTGGGGGAGGGATTGGGACAGGGAACTCTGTCGCTTGCTGCCACTGCCTGGGTCAACTGCCTGATAGGGTTGGCCACTTGTGCTCACAAGGCTGAGGCCTTACCTGCCTTCTCCTCTCACCCAGCGCTCACGCAAGGACATACCTGAGTTGGCATCCCCTGTCTGCTCATGAGCTACTCGCATGATAAGTCTTTGTTGTACTGTAGGATGTCACTTGGTTCATGCTGAAGAGAAATTGTAAAGGACTCCTTTGCCTGCTTAGTCCCTGTGGCCTCTGTCACATTCTGTCCCTGTCCCCTTTGGGAGCACAGCGGCAGTGGGCTGGCTGAGCTGTGCAGGTGAGGTTCAGGGATGAGGTGCAGCTGTGTGAAAAGTGAGCCTGCTGGACAGGGGGGTTTTCCTCAAGGCCTACACCTCACTTTGATGGTGTTAGGGTTGAGGAGAAGCTTCAACCAAAATGCACAGGACTTGGATGTCGAGATGATGTTGCTGCTGTCAGGACAAGTCACTCTCCACCAATGACTTCCTTTGATGTTCTGAGCTCAGCCTGGAGTCTGACCAGGGACTATAGCACTTGTTCTCCCAAGGGAAGGCTGGCAGCCAAACCTAGCTGTGCACACCTGAACCTGCTCCTTGGCAGAGATGAAGGACGTGATGTTTCACAGCCACTCAACACCCATGGACAATTTGGCTCCTTGTAAGGAGTTAGTCATGCCTTTGAACTGACTTGCTTGAAATATAATTGCTCCTATTTTGCTCCAAAGACCGGTGGCATGATGGGTTAGAGTTATTTGTATTTATTGAAATTGTTGTAATTAGCAGTCTCAGGGCTCAGTCTAACTGCACTGTCCATGCTGGAAAACTAAAAAAAAAAAAAAAAAAAAAAAAAAAAAAAATACAGTCTTTCATCTTCAGTTCTCCAATGGTTGCCAGTTACACACAGCTAATCTTTGCCGTGAAAGTTGTCTTTGGAGAATGTGCCTTCTGGGTCCCAGGTGGTCCTGGTCTTGGGCTGGGATCTAAGTGAGCTGCTTTGAAGTAAGCTGACAATACACAATTATTAAGGCTATTTTGACCTGCAAGTATGGTTTCTTAAAAAGGAACAATTAAATAACATGTGGCAGTTATTTAGACTTTACATTGACTAAGGAAAGGAGAAAATGGAAGAAGAACTCCCTCCTGCTTAGATGCAGTAGCTTTTTAAAAAAAATAATCTTTTGGGGAATAAACTTCACCAAGGAGGTGAAGGACTTGTAAACAAAATGTTAAAGCTGCACTGAAGACTAGAAAATGTTGATGAAAGCAGTTAAAGAAGACACAGTTAAATGAAAAGGCATCCCATGTTCATGAATCAAAAGACAATATTGTCAAGATGTCAAATACTATAGATTCTATGCAATCCCTGTCAAACCCCCACTTTTTTCAAACATAGGAAAATCCATTCTAAAATTCACATGGAATCTCAAGGGACCCTGAATAGCCAAAACAATCTTGTAAAAGAACAATGTTGGAGGTCTCACACTTTCTGATTTCAAAATTAGAGTAATTAAAAAGCTACAGTAATTAAAACAGCATGGTATTGTCACAAAGACATAGAAAAACGGGATAGAATATAAATCTCGGAAATAAATCCTCACGTATATGGTCAAATGATCTTTGGTGAGGGTGCCAAGACCACTCAATAGGGAAAAGACAAATGATGTTGGAAAAATTAGATCTATATATGCAAAAGAATGAAGTTGGACCCTAACCTTATGCTATATGCAAAAATCTATTAAAATGGATGAAAGAACTAGCTATAATACCAAAAAGTATAAAATTCCTAGAAGGAAATATTGAGGAAAACTTCATGCATTGATTTGGCATGATTTTTTGGATATGGCACCAAAAGCACAGGTGACAAAAGCAAAAACAGAGAAATGGGACTACATCATACTTAAAAACTTCTGTGTATCGAAGTACACAGTCAACACAGTAAAAAGGCAACCTGCAGAATGAGAGAAGATATTTGCAAATTATGTATCTGTTGAGGGGTTAATATCCAGAATACATGAAGAACATTTAAATCTCAGCTACAACAACAAAATAAGTAACTCAATTTAAAAGTGGGCAAAGGCCTTGACTAAACATTTCTTCAAAGAAGTTATACAAATAGCCAAATGAGCACATGAAAAGGTGCTCAATGTTACTAACATTAGATAAATGAAAATCAAAACCACAATGAAGTATCACCTGACATCCATTAGGATGGCTACATTAAAAAAACCCGAAGTGTCGACAAGGGTGTAGAGAAAATGAAAACTTAATGTAAAGTTGGTGAGAATGTAAAATGATGTGGCCACTATGTAAACCAGTGTGGTTGTTCCTCAAAAAATTAAAGATAGAACTATCACAGGATCCAGCAATGCCACTTCTGGTTATATACCCAAAGGAAATACAAGTAGGATCTCAAATAGCGATTTTTATACCTACATTCATAACAACAGTATACAATAGCCATGTGGTGGAAACAACTCAGACATCCATTCTCTTTTTTAAAAATTATTTACTTTTTATTGACCCGTATTAGATGCACATATTTTCAGGGTACATGTGATAATTTGATGCAGTCACATAATCAAATTGGGGTAATGGGGATATCCATTACCTGAAATATTTATCTTTTCTTTATGCTAAGAACAATTGCATTATTCTCTTCCAGCTATTTCAAAACAACCGATTAATGTTAACTGTAATCACCCCTACTCATCTATCAAACACCAGGTCTGATTTCTTCTATGTGTAGGTTTATATCTTCAACCAGCCTTTCTTTTCCCCTACCCATCCCACTACCCTTCCCAGCCTCTGGTAGCCACCAATCCACTCTCTATCTTCATGAGGTTCTCTTTTTTAGCCTCCACATATGAGTGAGAACATGTGATATTTGTCTTTCTGTGCTTGGCTTATTTCACTTAACATCACGTTTCTGCAAATGACAGGATTTCGTTCTTTTTTACTCCTGAATAATGTTTCATTGTGTATTTATACCTCATTTTCTTTTCCCATTCATCCACACTTACGTGGATTCTGTATTTTGACTGTTGTGAATAGTGTTGCAGTAAGCATGGGAGTGCAGATTTAAATATATATCCAACAGTGGGATTGCTGGATGATACGGTGGTTCTATGTTTAGTTTTTTGAGGAAGCTCCATACTGTTTTCCACCGTGGCTGTGCTAATTCACGTTCCTGCCAGTGGTGAACAAGGGTTTCGCCTTTCTCCACATTCTCAGCAGCATCTGTTATTGCCTGTCTTTTTGAGAAAAACCATTCGGACTGAGGTGAAATGATATTTCACTGTGGTTTTGACTTACATTTCTCTGATGATTAGTGATGTTGAACATTTTTTTCATATACCTGTTGACCATGTGTATGTCTTCTGTCAAGAAATGTCTGTTCAGATCTTTTGGCCATTTTAAAATCAGATTATTTTTTTTTTGCTATTTGAGCTCCTTATGTATTTTGCTTATTAATCCCCTGTCAGATAAAGAATTGGCAAATATTTTCTCCTATTCTGTAGGTTGTATACTCACTTTGTTGATTGTTTTGTTTACTGTGTAGAAATTTTTTTTTTTTGGAGAGACAGTTTCACTATGCTGCCCTGGCTGGTCTTGAACTCATGGTCTCAAGTGATTCTCCTACCTTGGCCTCCTAAAGCTCTGGGATTATAAGCATGAGCCACCATGCCTGGCCTTGCGCAGAACCTTTTCATCTTTCAAACTCATTCTACAAGGCTAGCATTACCACGATACCCAAACCAGATAAGGATACAACAACAACAAAGAAAACTATAGGCCATGATCACTGATGAACATAGATGCACAAATCCTCAACAAAATACTAGCCAACTGAATTCAACAGCACATCAAAAAGATCATCCACCATGATCAAGTGGGTTTCACCCCAGGGTGCAAGGATTCTACATGTGCAAATCAATAAGTATTGAAATGATCATGATTTTTGTTCTCAGTTCTGTTAATGTTCTTGATTCTGTTAATGTTCTGTTCACATTGCAGAAAACACATTTGATAAAATAATTTCAGCAGCTGCTGAAAAAGCATTCGATATAATTCAGCATACCTTTATGGTATAAAACCTTTAATAAACTGGATATAGAAGAAACATACCTTAAAATAATAAAGGTCATATTAATTCTGTGGGTGAATTCATATTAATTCACTGAGTCATGCAGATCTTCCAAATGTTGACACATTTCAGAATACGAACACAGTGAAAAAGGTACATAACATGTAGGTGTTATTGCAAAAATAATTTTTACATTATGGATCCCCAGAGAATGCTTGGGGACCCTCCGGGATCCACAGGCCGTGTTTCTGTGAACTGCTGTAGGATCCAAAACACATCCTATCGGTGAATTTCAGACCCAAGAGTAAAGGAAACTGGCTCAACTGTTTTAGAAAGAGGGATGCAAAGTTCCATGGCAGAAGGCATGGATGCAGGTGGGGAAGGTTGGGAGCCAGAAGATGGCCCATCACGGAGCTCTTGCTGAGTGAGGACTGACATCATAGCAGGAGTTGATCCTGGGCTTGAGGTGTCTGGTTGGACCCATTTTATCATCCACATTCACATTTTGTTACCTGCCACCTGACATTATGGCTTAACTGTTTCATGCGTACCTGGCTGGTCATTCCACCTGGTAGTTAAGCTTCTTGTGGTTAGAGATTCCACATTCTCTCTGCACCCCTGGAACGGTGACTGTACACCCCAGGTCCTCTCTGCTTAACGTTCCTCCTCTAGGGTTTAGAGGAGCAGCTCTGCAGTCGGACTGTCCCAGTGCAAAGCCGGGCTCCACGATGAAGAGCCATGTGAGAAGGGGTGAGTTAACTTTTCTAAAACTCACAGATGCCATCTGTAAAGTGGCACAGCTCCGAGTGTGCTGTGACGGTTGGAGGAGATAAGGCTTGGAGAGCTCTGAGCACCCAGAAGGCAGTACGCCAGGGGGGATTTTAGTCATGGGCTATTCATCCCAGGACTCTCCATTTCACTAGCACTTGGTGGTGGTGGGGTGAATATGTTCCTCTCTGCAGGTACAGGCTGGGCTGTCTGCCTATTTTTTTTTTTTTTTTTTTTAGACAGAGTTTTGCTCTTGTTGCCTAGGCTGGAGTACAGTGGCAAGATCTTGGCTCACTGCAACCTCCACCTCCTGGGGTTCAAGCGATTCTCCTGCCTCAGCCTCCTGAGTAGCTGGGATTACAGGCATGCACCACCATGCCTGGCTAATTTTTGTATTTTCAGTAGAGATGGGGTTTCACCGTGTTGGCCAGGATGGTCTCAATCTCTTGACCTCATGATCCGCCCGTCTCGGCCTCCCAAAGTGCTGGGATTATAGGCATGAGCCACTGCGTTTGACCTGTCTGCCTATTTCTAAGCAATGAGGAAGGTAGCTTAAAAAACCAAGCACAGGTAGGGCTTTTCTCTTTGTTCTTTTCACACAGTCTTATTGGATATTCTCCACAGTGGAAAATCCTTTCTCTTCCTCTCTTTTCGAAGAGCAGTTGAAGCTGCATATGCCCCTTTGCAGTTTCTTTGCCTAATGCATGTCTAGCAGTTTTTCCAGAAAGACCTTTGGGTCCAGGACCTGGTCTAGCTTCTAAGTCTGCTTCTGTTGAGTGTGGCAGCCTTGACAGAGTCAGGATTCCCAAAGCTTCCTCATCAGCACGTCCGTCTTCCCTCTAGGGCTCTTGTAACATGGGAAGGAGCTTACACAAGATATTTAAGAAATTTTATCAAAATTGTGATTGATGATGATGACCTTATTTTTTTCATGAAATTCTTAAATGACTTAATTTTAGTTTCTTTGTCTATTTTAGCCCATTTCTGCTCCCTAAAGGGACTAGCTTCTGAAGAAGAAATTCTGACTTCCCGTTTACATTTTACAGGGAGAATATTTTGGGGGGTTTTGCGCTCTGGGAGCTAAGTGGTCTTTTACAGATCCTCCCCTCAGAGCAAGTAGGAAACCACTTTACCACTGTTGGTGGGGACTGTAAACTTAGTGCAACCGTTATGGGAAAAACCAGTATGGCAATTCCTCAAGGATCTACGAACTAAATGTACCATATGACCCCACATCCCGACCTTACTGGGTATGGATACCCAAAGGATTATAAATTATCACTACAAAGACACATGCACACGATATGTTTATTTGCAGCACTATTCCACAATAAGCAAAGACTTGGAATCAACCCAAACTGTCCTCTGGTTGACAGACCTGGATTAGAGAAGTGTGGACAGTATACACATGGCAAGGTACTATGCGAGCCATGAAAACAAAAGGGATGATTTGCGCTTGTGTGAGGGACATGTGACAGCTGGAAACCATCATTCTTAGCAAACTATCACAAGAACAGAAAACCAAACACCGCACTGTTCTCACTTCATAGGTGGGAACTGGAACAATGAGATTACTTGGACTTGGGAAGGGGAACATCACACACTGAGGTGCACCTAATCATGGAGGGGAGGAGGGAGGGATTGCAGTGGGAGTTAATCCTGATATATAAATGGATGAATTGCAGGGGTGCTGACGAGTTGATGGGTGCAGCACCACCAACAATGGGCATAAGTATACATATGTAACAAACTGCACTTTGCCCTGTACCCTAGACTTAAAGGTATAATAGGAAATCAATAAATAATAAATAAATAAGATAAATCTGTCATTGCAGCCTGTCATTTTGTTAAATTTCTTCATGGAACCCCAAATAATAATCAGATGAATCAAGTTCTTTGAATTCTCTTAAATTCTATTAAGTATATATAGTAAGATAATCAGTTTGAATCGACTGGAATTATGCTAAATGAATAAAATACTGAAGTACTAGGCAATGCTATCAATTTATAATATCTTCATAAGTTTAATATATTCAAGGAAATTAAGATTATAAACTGGTTACATGCTCGTAATACCAATGTCTTATATTTTAGTATATGTTAAATAAAAAAATAAAAAATAAAAGATCCTCCACCTCATCCAGAGCTGGGCTGATGCTGTTACTCCTCTCATAGCCCACTCCTCCGCAGGGTGACCTGGGATCACTGAAAGTATTGGGCCCTCTGTGCTGGTCTATTCTGTAGGACGCTTGTCTCATCTCAATGAAACCGGGGGCACAGTGGTTCGAGGGACTATGACACACTTGTCCACTCTGTCTCCTACAGGACTTGTCTAGCCTCATCTCAGAAAACTCAGCCCTTTGGATATTCACAATATTGAGTTTATTCAGGAAGAGCTTAAAGAAACA
The DNA here is from genome assembly GCF_001698545.2 of Rhinopithecus bieti. Taxonomy (NCBI): domain Eukaryota; kingdom Metazoa; phylum Chordata; class Mammalia; order Primates; family Cercopithecidae; genus Rhinopithecus; species Rhinopithecus bieti. Next base: position 1,654,017 of record NW_016821745.1, on the reverse strand, counting down.
TTTTTGATCACCGACTATTTGCTAGATCTTGGATGAAATTCACTCTGCTTTCAAATCCCTTGTGTTCTAAATCCCTTATCAACAGTATGCAACTGTCATACCCAAAGGAAAGCAAACACTCATACTTAACGTGTCCCTCTGCCCTGGCCACGAGTTCCGTGATAACGGCGTGGGACCTGGTCATGAGTTCCGTGAAGATGTGGGGGGACTTGGCCACGCGTTCCTTGAAGACGGTGGGGGGACCTGGCCACGTGTTCCATGAAGACGGGGAGGGGGGACCTGACCACAAGTTCCGTGAGGATGGAGTGGGACCTGGCCACGAGTTCCATGAAGATGGGGGGGACCTGGCCACAAGTTCTGTGAAGACGGCGGGGGGGAGCCTGGTCACGAGTTCCGTGAGGATGGGGCGGGTCCTGGCCACGAGTTCCTTGAAGACAGAGTGGGATCTGTGTGTTCAGTGCTGGGTAGGATGCAGGTCTCCTGCACGGAGCAGCTGCAGCCTTGACACCTGGGTCCTCCCCTGGGTTTTGCTTAGTCCCAGGTAAACGAAGTGTGCGGTCCAGGAATGGGGTCTGTAGGGCACCCGGGCCAGCGGCACAGACATGAGCTTTACCCGAAACTCAAGATTTCCATTTCTGCATGTTATTCAGGTATGCAAGCTGGTTCAGCTGAGGCTTCACCTCTCTTTTTTTTTTTTTTTCTTTTTTCTTTTCTTTTCTCAGCCTGACACAGGGAAGGTTTTACCTGTTCTTCCTCTTCCTTCTCCTCAGTTGTCCAGGCCTGGGTGTTCAGCACGTTCCCTCCAGTAAGTTTAGAGTGGCATCTCTCCGAGGGCCAGACCCCCGTGAGTATGGATGTCTCAGCCCCCATTCTAAGTGGAAGGAGAGAGGCTTGGTCCAGCTCTCAAAGCCTTCTATGCCCACCAGGAATCCAGGAAGACCTGGAGAGCCTGAAGCAGTAAAAGGGAGAAGCGCTCCGTGGTAAACGCGGGCGGAGAGGGAGAACCTTTCCCACTGAAACCTCCAGCCCCGGCTTCTTCTCAGCCTTTGGCAGCTATTGAAAAAAATTCCTTCAATTTTTGCCCACTAATGATGCCCATCATTCTCTGGAACCTGAATTCAGGAGCGCAGGCTCGCAGCCCTGTCTTACATGATTTATAGGAACGCTTTTTATCTCAAAAGCTGGGGCCATTTGTACCCGAGAAGGGTGTAGCCATGGGAACCTCTGTACTTATACTTAGTAGATAATTAAGCCAGTTTTCTGGGTACTTAATAGTTTTCCACTTCACGGTGTGTAGGTTAAACTTGGTTTTAGTTATGACAGATTGGGATAACAAGTATAAAAGTAACCATCTAATTAACGGCTCCATGTACTGTATGATTCTGGAAAGGATTATTTAGAATTATTGGATCAGGTAAGGTTGTGGACATACTGTGTCTGGATTTTCCTAAGTTCTTCTAAAAAACGAGTTCAGACCAATACGTATATTTATGGGGGAGTATATAAAGGCAGTCTGCAGAATGCCCGTGTGGAGTCGTCTGGGCAAGAATGCCGGTGTGGATGCATCTGGGTAAGGCTGGTGGCCTCATGGAGGGACGATAGGTCACTGTCAGTCGCTGCGGCTGAATTAAGTTCACCCCCCAATTCACATGTTGAAGTCCTGACCCCTAGGACCTCAGAATGTAACTGTATTTGGAGATAGGGCATTTCAAGAGTTAATTAAAGTAAAATGGAGTATTAGGATGGGCCCTGATCCCACCTGACCGGTGTCCTTATAAGAAGAGGAGATGAGGACACAGACACACCCAGAGGGCCGACCGTGCCAGGACCTAGGGAAGAGAAAGGGAAGGAGGCATTGGAGGGAGCCACCCCTGCCCACACCTTGCTGTTGGTCTTCCAGCCTCCAGAGCTGTGAGAAATAAACTTCTGTGTGTAAGCCCCCCATCCATTGCCACATCATGGGATTTTGTTCAGACAGCCAAGCTGACTCCCACACAGGTCTGGAGCAAGCACCCGCCGGGAGCCGCAGGGCTCTCCTCTCTCTCACAGTTTTTCTTGTGACTGAGGCTACTGGCAGAGCACACGATGTCCTTGCCACACTCTTCCTTAAGTGTAGAATTCTGATTTTTCTCAGGGAACAACGTGCCCTACCAAACACTCAATTTTCTAAGCTTCTTTTCAGCTCCAGGCTGTGGCACTCAGGCGGAACGACGTGCGCAGGTGCCCCCTCCTCTAGTGGGAAGGCAGAGGCTCCTGGGAAAGCCCTTCCCTGATCCTGAACATCTTGTCTGTCTTTGGCAGAGGGACGTGCCCACAGCGGTCTGTGCCCAGAGGCAGCCGTGCTGAGGATGGGACTGTGGAGCGTGGGGAGGGCAGGGCCCTGGTCACCTCGTTGGCAGGCCTCACCTGTCTCCAGGCTTGTTTTTATGAGACAAATAAAAACCCATTTGTTTAAGTCAAGTCAGACCAAGTTTCTGCTATTTGTTCCTAAACTGACTTATAACTGACGATAGCCATGACTTGGATAAATCATGGAAAGTGCACATCTAAACGCTGTGGAAGGTAGAGCTGGGAGGATGCCTGGGCCTGCTGCAGGACAGGGGCAGGATGCCACTCCCCAGGGAAAAGGTGACAACTCGAGATCTGCCTGCCACGGTGGTCCTGCCAGTGCCGGAGAGGGATGCACGGACCGTTCTGAATTTAGTTCCGCAAATTCCAAGTCTGCTAGCACAAGGCAGGAGAGTATAGCTAAGCAGCCGGAGTGAAAAAGAAGTAAGTGTCTTCAGGGATGCAGGCCGACGGCTCAGTGTGGCGCCCCTTCACTCTTCACTCGGCCGCAGTGGGGACAGCACGGGCACCCGCAGGACAGCACAGGCGCCAGCACGGCTGCAGTGAGGACAGCATGGGCACCTGCACGGCCGCAGTGGTGCTGCTTACTCAGGCTGGCTAGGCCGCGGTGGGTCACTGAGCTCGCTGTTTGCATCCCAGTGAGACAGATGGAGATGGTGGTGCTTGCCCAGTGGAGAGTGGCCTGGTGCTGAGGAGTTCTAGAATTTTGCATGGAAGGAGTTCTAGAATTTTGCATGGAAGGATTGAAAACTGAGGAAGCAGGAAGGACTGTCAGTGGGAAGAAGGACTGTAGTCATTTTGTGTGGCCTTAAGGGCTTCCCTGTGACAACAGGTGGAGGGGACAGGTCGGTGGGGGGAGGGGAGGGGCAGTCACGGGGTGCTGCAGACAGGGAAGAAGTTTCCATCAGCGAGAGCTTTCAGAAATTGGAATGGACTGCTCCAAAAAGTAGAATTTCCATGCCTGTGGGGGTGTCAAGAGCAGAACACGGAATCCCACCTGGAGGGCACAATCCAGGGGAATTCAGACAGGAGGTGAGGATGGGGTAGACTACAGCCTGAGCCTAAGCGTGTGGCCGCCCCGGGGCTGGGTCTGCAGGCTGTTGATGAGCATGAGCCCTCGACTTTATTTACAGAGATTCTCCTCCAGGCTCCTCCCAGGTGCCCCAGGAGCATCAAGAAATGCAGACGTAACTGGGTCCAGGGCTCCTCACGCTTGGGTTGTGGGGACCTGCTCCCCGGGTGGGGTGAGTGCTCCTAGAAGTCAGGGGAAGGTGGGTGCTGGGTGGCGTCAAAAAAGGGAGAATGTGGGATTTCATATGGGCTGGGGAATGGGTTGGTTTCTTACAGGAAGACAGGTGGGATACCTGCTCCCAGGCAGGGAAGAACAAAAGAAACAGGGGAGACAGCCGGGGTGGTGGCTGGGGGTCTCACCTGACCACAGCTGAGCTCCTGTTGACCTTGGAGAAGGAAGGGTGGGGCCAGACTCTGGATGGCCTGGAGCCCCCGGCCAGGGTCCACACTGGGAAGAAAGTAAAGGGAAGTTAACGACTCAAAGTTCTCACAGGTAAGAAGAAAATCCCTAAACCACAAGACCAGCAGAAACTAGGAAGGACTCCACGGCCCACCACCATGTGGCACGATCCCTAAGTGTTTCTGAAGTTCACAGAAGGGATGTGGTAGAGAGGGGAAGGATGTTACTAGGTTTTAAAACGTATTTTAAAGTTTAAATTTTGTTTGCCCTAATAACAGTGATAAAAGTTTACATGCTGTTAGGTTCACCTATTTTAAGTGTATAAGTCAATGGTTTGTAAAAAAAAATACATAATTATGCAACTGCTGCTACTACAGTTCAGTTTCCAACATTTCCATCACTTGGAAAGGCCCTAGTGCCTGTCTGTACTCAATCTCCATTCTCGCCTCAGCCCAGGCAACCACAAACTGGTTTTCCATTCCTACACGTTTGCCTTTCCTGGACATTCATGTAGATGGAATCAGGCAGTCCGGGATGTTTTGAGACTGGCTTCTTCACTCAGCATCATGTTTGAGGCTCATCCATGTCCTAGCAAGCATCAGCAGTTATTCTTCTTTATTGCTGAAGAATAACCCACTGTATGGAGGAACCACATTTTACATATCCATTCATCAGCCGGATGCTTGAATTGTTTCCAGTTTGAATATTGTGTCAGTTTGAATATATGTGAATTGTTTCTGGTATGAATATTGATGGCATAGACCCTTGTTAGGGGTCTTTGTGTGGACATGCGCGGCTCCTTTTCTTGGGTGGGTGCTCAGGAGTGCCCCCTGAGTGCTGTTGCTCAGAAAACGTGAGGAGGGGTGAAGAGGTGGGAGAGGATCCAAGAGCGGATGCAAGCAGCGACTGGGGCTGAGCCCCTCCTGCATGGAAATAAGGAGCGTGATGAGGTGGCGGCCAGGACACTCATGGTAGGAGAAGCTGAGCAGTTTGGGGAGGGCTGAACACCCATGCTCTTGGGAACCACAAGGAGGAGCTCAGGCTTGTAGTCAGGGGATATGGAGACTTCCCAGGCTCCTAAATAAGGGTGCCATGCAGAGAGCAGGATTTTAGGAAGACAGGTTTGGTAGAAGGATGGTGGAGGGAACGGGGCAATAAGAAGCAGGGACTGGCAGAGGTTCAGGATGGTGTGAGCACAGAAGGCTTTTAAATCTGGCAGTGGCATTGAGGCTGGAAAGGGCAGTGCAGATGGACGCACAATAAGAACGCACCGAGAAACCCCTCCTGGAATGTGGCTGGAGTCACGAGATGCCACAGTTGAATCTGTGGTCACTAAATGGCTCATTCTAACTAAAATCAGTTCTCATGCCCACAGAAAAGCACTTTCTATTTCTTTAAAATTTCCTTTGTACGTATGATGCTTGAGATTACTCAGTAATAACTGTAACATGACAAAATATGAATAAACTGCAAAATTGAACAGAATAAAATTCACAAGGGGCCCTAATTCCGACACCACATAGATAGTAAATGACTAAAAATTCTAAATGAGCACAGAAAACATCTGTCGTGTCAAATATATTAATTCCAAGAGCCTAATATATATACTTAATTAAAATAGTGAAACCATCTGTCCAAAAGCCTTCTCGGTGTAACTTTTAATTAGTTGTCTCAGTTATATTATGTAGCAGAGAGAAAGGTCTTAGAGTTGCTTTCTTCTTAGTAGATTTGGAACCTGGGAAAGTGAAACGAAAATACTTCTTTGGGTGATATTTGAAAAGAAAAAGAGACATTCCTCGTATTTTCTTGTTGGATGTCTCTACAGCTGACTCCGATGAAAAATTGAGTCTCACATGGTAATGCTTACCTGAGCAGGCCCGTCCCCATCAGCAGTCATATTATCTTGAGCTTGGATTATATCTGAGGGTTATACGTAAGAAACATTATTTATTAAAAATCTTTAAAATTCAGTTGTGAAGAAAACACATAAAAATTTACCATGTGTACAGTTCAGTATGTAAATTATATTCACACTGCTGTGCAATGGATTGCTTGAATTTTTTCATCTTGCAGAACTAGAACTCTGCACCCATTAAACACGTTCCGATTTTTACGCCCCGGCCATTGGCACTTACCGTTCTACTTTCTGTCTCTATGAATTTGACTGTTCTGGGGACCTCATTCAGTATTTGTCCTTCTGTGTCTGGCCCACTTCACTCAGCGTAATGTCCTCCAGGTTCATCTGTGTTGTAGCAGGTGCTGGGGGATTTCCTTCCTTTTTAAGACTGAATAATATCGCGTGGTGTATAGAGACCAAGTCTTCTTATCTATCCATCCGATGATGGACACTTGGGTGGCTTCAACCTCTTGGCTGTTGTGACTAGTGCCACTATGAACACAGACGTGCAAATATCTCTTTGGCACCCCACTTTTAATTCTTTTGTATGTACACTCAGAAGTGTGATTGCTGGATTATACGGTACTTCTATTTTTTTTTTTTTTTTTTTTTTTTTGAGACGGTCTCATTCTGTCACCCAGGCTGGAGTGCAATGGCGAGATCTCGGCTCACTGCAACCTCCATCTCCTTGGTTTAAGCGATTCTCCTGCCTCAGCCGCCCGAGTAGCTGGGATTACAGGCATGCGCCACCACGCCTGGCTAATTTTTGTATTTGTAGTAGAAACGGGGTTTCACCATGTTGGCCAGGCTGGTCTCGAACTCCTGACCTCAGGTGATCCACCCACCTCGGTCTCCCAAAGTGTTGGGATTACAGGCATGAGCCACCGCACCTGGCCTCTACTTTTAATTGTTTTGAGGAGTGGAACATTATTTCTTGTATGGTGAATTTTAAATCATGCAGATTTAAAAATATAGTAGATTTAAAAACGTGTGTTGTAACAGAGTCCTGTTGATATTAACCTTTGGTTCAGAAGTTTCTTTAAAGTCACTGAAACAGTGAGCGCAAATCATACATCCCTTGCCATCCTAAAGTACAATTGCGATAACGGGTAATAAAGAAAAATACGGCCTGGGGCGCGGGGCCACCGCCTTAATCCCAGCTTTGGGAGCCGAGGCGGTGATCACAAGGTCAAGAGATCGAGACCACGTGTAACCCGTCCACTAAATACAAAAATTAAGCCGGGCGCGGCGGCGGCGCCCCTGTAGCCAGCTTACCAGGGAGGCTGAGGGCAGGAGAGATGCTGAATCCAGGAGGCGGAGCTTGCAGTGAGCCGAGATCGCGCCACTGCACTCCAGCCTGGTGACAGGTGAACTCTGTCAAAAAAAAAAAAAAAAAAAAAAAAGGAATAAAATATTACTATGGGCTTTAGGAGATGTGGATTCTAGTCTTGGCTTCACACCTTCTAGTTGCATGGCTTTGAATAAGTCATTGCTCCTCTTTAGGTCCCAGCTTTCTCATCTGCGTAAAGGAAGAAGAGTTTGAAATGAGTGATATCTAAGCCACCATTCAGCTCTAAGCATATTACAAGAATAGCTTTCAACTGAAACAAGTGCATAAAAATATTGAACTTTATTTAATTATCGCAAGAGATGCAGAACTACTGAAGAACCTGGATGGAGTTGGAGTCAGACTGTGAAGGTGAGGAAGAGGCAAGAGTGGAATAAAAAGCACACAAGTCCCACATCAGGCTGCTGCTGCTGTGTCAGAGTGGGCATTGCCTTCACCACGGGCTCTAACGCGACTTGGGCCATGGAAGAAGAAAATCTCGACGTGGTAGGAAGTCAGAATCCCCTGGAAGAGGCCACCTGTGAGAGAGTGGGGGTGGTCACCGAAGGGTCTCTTGTGGCGTTCTGTGGAATTGTGTTGTTCTCAGGCAAATTGGTGTCCAAGGATCATTTTCCTCCATGTGTTTGGTATCGGAAAATACCTCTAGCCAGTTTCAGCTTCCCATTTGTGTAAATAATTCATTTGCCTTTTGTCAAAGTTGGTGTTCAGATTTTGGTCATTTGTTGAAATATTCATTATCCTTTTGGGCTTCAGGATGACAGTAGCATCCTGTTCTTAGTCCAGTGCACTAAGATCCTGTTCTTAGTCCAGTGCACTAAGATGCTGTGATTCTCTGACACCCCAAGCCCCTGTGCACTGGGAGTTTGGGAGAAAGGAAGGCTGACTTGGGTCATGCTAATCAAATGCCCATAAGACTTAGGTTATATCTTGTTTTTGAAAAACTCACAGTAACAGATCTTTGATAGATTACCAATTTTGAGCAAAGTCCTTTTATTTGTCATGAATCCAAAATAATCTTTTTCCCATTTTGCCAGAAATGAATTTGCCTTTGACATGAATGCCTGCTGAATGACGATGGAGTTGAGCTTGTGAGGACATTCTACACAACTGGGCTAAAAACATTGATTTCCTACATGACATCTGCATCCATAAGATCTATTAGAAATTAATTACAGTAGCCGTTTGCTTTTTAGGATGCGGACAGAAGTAACTGAATATAAATAAGGAAAACAAAAGAGAAATAAAGCAAAAACAAAGGGGGAAAAAGCAGATGATCATTTAATATGCAGACTGAATCTAAGCAAATTACTATCTAGTCACAGATTCTCTGTAGGGATAAGTTTGTGGGGAACATAATTAACAGACTGAGGAAAAGATGCAGCATCTTCATTTATTCTACAAACACCAGCCTGAATGTGAATTGACAATGTACTAACTTACTCTTAACATCCAAACAATTTGGAAGTAATTGACTCTTTGGATAATAAGGTCCTTTGGGGGTTTTTCTGTTTCCCCAAAGATGTCTTAATAAACATCAATTAGCATTGCATAGGTCTACAGCTGTAGATGAAAATAATCTTTATGAGTTCTTTCTGTTTGCTGGAATTTTGGATAAATTGAGTTGGCTGCACCCACAGAGTAAGCAAACAGGCGTGCCCTCTCTTAATAGGACTTGTCACATCCTAATTTTGCTGGCCTTTTCCAGTTAAAATAAGTTTCATCACAGATCGTACCTTCTCCAAGGAGGCTTTCTGGATAATTCCCAGTGGCTTTCTCCCAACACCTCATCCCTTAGCCCCTCAGTCATCTTTGTGCCGGTGCCCGTGCTGCTGGTGCCTTGCCCCTAAAGATCTCGAGTGAGATTCATCTCCCAGCAAAGTGGAAGCACTTCTCAAAAGTCGTTCTGTTCTGAGCAGTGATAAGTACTAAGTACAATGCTTACTGAGTTTTCTGAAACCGGGGGCCAAGTTATTTTCACATGGGGGTTTGTTCTGCCAGGATGGAAACAGTTCCCTTTCTGTTCCTATTTTTCTATTCCTCTCATCCTCGCAAATGCCTCACAGCCACAAAATGGTTGCTGCACCTCTTGCCTCATGTCCACTTTCTCCAGAAGAGGAAGAAGAAGAAGAATGAGAAGTAGGAAAAGGAAAGAAAAGAAAGAAGAGGAGGAGAAAGAGAAAAAAAGAAATACGGCACCCAAATTGGGAAAGTCAGAAGTTTCCAGAAGTCCCTGTTACCCCTCCCTTCCACCCCTGGATATAGCTGCATCAAAGAGGCCACACCAGCTGCAGGGGAAGCGGGAGACTCAGGTTAAAAGCATCCGTGCACACAGCTGCCTGCAAAGTGCTGGGGTCGCTCAGTAAGGAGAGGGGAGAATGAGTGTGGAGCCCCTCACCCCTCTCCACTGGGTTAGGAAGTCAGAAGGGAGACCCCGCAATGCCTTGCTGTGGAAGCTGGGATGCCTCTGAATGGCCTTTGGGGCCCACTCATCATTACCAGACAGGGGTGAGAGATACTGCGGAATATCAACACCACTAAGCTCGTCAGGGAACTACACCCTAGAGCAGACCCAGGTTTGTGGAGCTGCCTCTTGGAGTTGTGAAACAGAGGAGCTTGTTTGAAACACAAAGCAGTTGAGGTGGTCCTCCAGGACCCCACGGAGAGGTTCCAGCTAGGACTTCTCTCTCAATCACCTGTTCTGTGGGGTTAGCCCTCCAGGTCTCTCCAGTTCTCCAGGGTCCCCGCTCCTGCAAGTCCATCCTGGCCCCTCTCCGGAACCCAAGTGAGGAGAATCCTCTCCTAGTTTCTCTTTCCCATCAGAGCCAAATCAGATTAGAATTTTCAGACACTCCCTGTGTTTCTGACAAAAATGACAGCTATATTTCTGAGACAAAATCGCCTACCGGTTAGCCAGGCGTTCTTTTCTGACACCAGGGTCTGAACTGTCCCCCTTGGACAGGACACCAAATTCTCAAAGGACAGAAACCACCTGGTGGGCCACAAGGGGAAGACCTGCTGCTGAAGGGCAGTGAGAGTGGAGAGTGGGGATGCTGCAGTGTGGGCACTGCAGCCCCGAGACTGATGAGAAGCCCCTGAGACAGAGGAACCCCCGAGAAGAAGCATCCCCCACAGCACGGGCACTGTGGCCCCCGAGAGTGGAGAGTGGGGAGGGCTGCAGTGGGAGCACTGTGACCCTGAGTCAGACGAGGAACCCCTGAGATGGAGGAGCTCCGAGACACAGGCGACCCCGAGATGGAGGAACTCCAAGGCACTTGAAGGGAACTCAGGCGTTAAGCTGGCATTCCTATGGCCTGCCGGTGCTTGTGACCCCTCTTGCAGTGAGGGGAGAGTTACGTTGGCCGCTGGTAGGGCTAGTGATGCTGCTCTACAGGTAGGAGAGCCAGGTTCCTATGGCTGGGTGCAGTGATGGGGGCACACAGTTCGTGAAGGCAAAGCCAGACCAGGATTCCAGCGCTTCAGACTCCCCAGCTCTTCCCCAACTTTCTGCTTAGGCAGCTTTGTGGAAACCCACATTATAGCAAGATTCTCATTTCTGGCAGGAATTCATAATTTCGATATTGTTGATTTTGGAACGCAGGTATAAAACTTGAATTAGTTGTAAGCTTCAATTCAGAGCACAGTGACACCAGTGAGCTGTGCAAGTCTCCTTTTTTATCTCCATCATCCACTCGCCCATCCATCCATCTATCCATCCATCCACCCACCCACTCATCCACCCACCCATCCACTCATCCACCTATCCACCTACCCACCCACCCTCCCATCCACCCACCCATTCACCCATCCATATACCTACCCATCCACTCATCCACCCATCCATCTACCCATGCACCCATCCATCTACCTATCCATTCATCCACCCATCTACCCATTCACCCACTTATTCATCCATCCATCCATCCATCCATCCATCCATCCATCCATCCATTCATCCATCCATCCATCCCATCCAACCATCCACTTCATCCACCCATCATCAACCCATTCACTCATTCATCTATCCATCCACCCTTCCATCTTATCCATCATCCATCCCATCCATTCCACGCCACCCACACCATCACCCCATTCAAACCATTTACCCCATTCCGTTCCATCCCATCCTACCCAAACACCCATACACCACCCACCCACCCCACCCACCCATCCATCTACCTACCCACACACTCATCCACTCACCCATCTACCCATCCACCATCGCATCTACCTACCATCCATCATCCATCCAGCCAGCCACTCATCCCATGCAACGGCCATCCATCTACCTACCCATCCAGCTCCAAATCCATTCTACCCATCCATCCATCCATCCATCCATCCACCCACACCCACTCGTCAACCCACCCATCCATCTAGCCTAATCCACCCACTTATCCACCTAACCCAATTTACCCATCCGCATACATCCACTCCATCCTAATCTGTCCGATCTATATCTATCTCCTATCATCTGTCTATGTACAATCTAGGTAGCTATCTATCATCTATTTTTATATCTATTATCTATTATATATCTCTATTACCTATCATATATCATCTATTTATGTATGTATTATCTATCTAATCTTTCTTTATCTATGTATGTATGTATGTATGTATGTATGTATGTATGTATGTATGTATCTATCTATCTATCTATCTATCTATCTATCTCCACTTATCCCCAGGTCTTACATCTCTCTCCTTGCCCCTCCAAAGAATATTTATATTTATTTGAAGGAACCTAGTTCTTACTGCAATCCAAGTTTCAGAAGGTGAATGTTTTCGTATTTCCTGAAAGCTTCTTGGAGAAGTTTGCTGATTTTATGCCAGTTTACCTAGCTAAAAAGCCAAGATGCTGACTTTACCCTAGGCTAGGTGTCGCAGTGCATGGTGTATCTGAGAGGTGCTGGCATCTTCTGGGTGTCTGTACCCACACTGGCCCCCCGGGCTTGGGTCTCACAGCTGAGCTTCAGCTGAGTGCAGGCTGCTCACATGCCACTCCTCCAGGGAGAAGGGCAGGTAGGGTCATCGCTGGGACTCTAAAGTCACTCTCTACTTTGTCCCTCTTTCCACCTCTTGGCCCTAACATCTTTTCAAAGTCTCATTGACTACTGAATATCTACACTGCACAATGCTTTTACAGTGATTTCCTTGAAGAAGAAAAGAGGCCTGGGGCTTGGCACTGTGCAGTCCAGGAGGCATGTGGAATCTTTGCCTTAGCACAAGATGGGTCCCTGGCAAAGCATGAGGACCCTCTGCAGAGACCTATGTGGCTGGATGCTCACGTCCTGCTCCCAGAGCCCTGGCCTTGGGATGTCTGGTGTGAATGAAGCCGGAGCAGCCCTGGGGTTTGTGAGCTCACAGGTGACTGACATGCACTTGTGCCCGCAGACCCAGACTGTCGTGCCAGGCTCAGGTGGAGACATGGACACACGCCATCCTAAGGGTGGCTTTGGAGAAACGGAGCCCTTCCCCCCAAACACATGTGTGTGTATGTGTGTGTGTGTTTTGTGCTAAAAATAAAAACCAGAGCCAGATACATAGGAGAATCTGTCTTGCTGCTTAATAATCTGCTCCAGCTCAGCCCTTATTTAGCAACCACTTGGATCCTTCCTGACAGCGTGTGCAAGCCCGATTTGCTCCAAGCTTGCAGATCCCCCTGAAAGAACAGGGGCTGGCATGTGCGGAGGGCTCCCTGGGGTCAGTCCCGGAGGTTGTGTGGTTGTATCACCTTTCACACAAAGGCAACCCAGGAGTGGAGCAGCTGAGAATCGTGGCCTAACTCTGCCCAGGGTGAGCAGAGCTGGGGGGGGTGGGGGTGGTGCAGCTCCAGGCTCCTCGCTCCCTGCAAGGCTGCGGCATAGGCAAGGCCTAGAGGGGAAATGCCGGGTATGGGCAGAACCTCCAAAAGGATTCCCGAAAGACCTGTATCTCGTTTCCATGGCTACTTTTGCCCATGCTGGCTAAGAGGTCGGCTACGTAATGTTACCTAAGAAGTCCCCATGGAGCTGGGGTGCTACCCACCCAGTGCATGGGGGTGTCACTCCGTCAGATTCCTGGTGATACTCAGGAAGATCCCAGCAGCACTGTCCCCACTGCCAGGGCTCGGTCTGTGGTGGGTGACAAGTAGGGGGACAGCTGCCTAGCCCCTGGATTGAAAACAGATTTCAGGATAGGGTAGGTGCAGATTTCAGGATAGGGCAGGGTGGGAGGTTGAATTGGGCTGGGCAGAGGATGGTGGTCACAACATTCAGAAGACAAGTGTGTGATCTTGTACATTAGGATGCCAGACTCACGCTGGGCCATAAAGTTGGCCCTGAAGGAGTTCATGTTATGTCACTCCCTCTCAGGAAATGCCAAACAAGGGAGAGGCTTGTGCTTGGGTTCTAGGAGCTGTGTTCTAAGAATTGGAATTAAGTAGCAAAAAACCAGTCCAAGCAACTGGTCATGCTCATCTTTCAGGTGAACAGCTCCATCTTGAAGCTGTTGGTCAACATTAGCATGACGAAGCCAGCACTCTGGGGATCCCAAGGATCCCAAGCCCCAGAGGAGACAGTCAGTTCCCAAGGAGGGACTCACCTCCCATAGGAGAGAATCAGCCTCTCCTATGATGGAGGGCGCCGTGTGCTGGCAGACCTGAGAGCTCTGAAGCCAGTGCACTCTGTCGGGATCCAGCCTCTACCTCTACCCCGTGGCTTCCATCATCCTCTACCCCGTGGCTTCCATCATCCTCTACCCCGTGGCTTCCATCATCCTCTACCCCGTGGCTTCCATCATTTCCCATCTGGTCCTTGCAGGAGCCTCTTCACCATAACCACAGCTTTGAATTTTGCTTCTGGAGGTTTTTCCAAAGCAGCAGCCGGCCAGTATGACGGAGCTCACCCTGCAGATTTCCAACCCCACGGTGGCCTCCGGGACGCTGCTCTCCAGCCACACCTTCCCGCCCTCCCGCCCTGGCTCTCCCACTCCAGCTGCCATGGCAAAGACAAGTGGACCCTCCCTGGAGGTGCCCGCCTCCAATCCTCTGTGCCTCTGCAGAGATACCTGGGCCTGGGTAGCTCTTCCTTGGCCTTCTTCCAGTCTTAAGGGCTTCTTGGCCACCCTACCTTGTGCCCTGACTTGTTCTTCCTGTCCCCTTCTGGGCTTTATTTTCTCTGCAGCTCCCCTACCTCTTGGGGGTGCTGACTGTTCTCCTGTAGAGTGTGGCTTGCTGAGAGCAGGGCACCCTTGCTCATCCATGAAGCAAGGTGGATGCTAAGGAAAGAGGCACGGGGCTTGGGGAGGTGTCATCACCAGCATGTACCTGGTGGCCCAGCAGGCTCTCACGGGCTTCTGTCCCTGGGTGGACTCTTTCAGACAGCTCCTGGTACGTGGCTTGCTCATGCGACACAGCCCTGCCTTTCCCCAAAGGGCCCCAAGCATGCAGCCCTTTTCTTACTGCTAGTTGGAGGTGGATGGTGAGTAGGGGAAAGAGCCTAGGTTCGCCCGGCAGTCCCAGGGTCTGCGTTTGCCTCTCAGTTGCTCTGCAATTATTAGACATCCCTCGATGTCTCTGAGTCTCAATTTTCTCCCAGGTGAAAAGGAACCTGAACCAACTTTCAGGAGCATTGCTTTACCAAAGGACTTAAGCGCTGCATGGCTCTGTTCTGTGCCAATGCATCTCGGCAGTTGGCCCTCACCTGAGAGTTAGCAAGGCCCTCATGGTGTTCTCTCAATGGGGGTTCAGAGCTGGCCTGAATCTCCTGCACAGGTGGACCGTCAGGTGCTGGAGGAGAAGAGCACATGAGAATTCTGGTCCCAGGAGTGCTGGGACATGAAGCCATTTCCACATTCCAGGGCATTGTCTTACAAATATCAAACATTTTGCTAAACTGCAAAACACAACGCCAAGCAGTGAACAATGGACAAGAAGCTCTTTGGAATTGAGTCATCCAAGCAGCTCCCCTGGAAGATCCTGGGTGGCCTGAATGGTCAAGAAGCCCAGGTGAAGCCAAAGAGATTCATTAACTAAACACACAGTGAACAATTTCTACATGCAGGTATCGTGGCAGATTCGAGGAATCCACAAGATGAGTACGAAAAAAATAACGGTAGTACCGTACTATTGGGCATTGGAGTTCTGGTTTAGCTCTGTGTGTGTGCATGCATGTGTGTACACACATATGTGTGCCTGTGCATGTGTGTGTGCATGTCTATGTGTGTGCATGTGTATGTGTGTTACATGCGTGTGCCTGTGCGTGTGTGCATGTGTGTGCACGTGTATGTGCATGTGTGTCTGTGCATATGTGCATGTGTGTGCACGTGTGTACACACGTGTGTGCCTGTGCATATGTGTGCACGTGCGTGTGTGTGTACACACATGTGTGAGCCTATGCATGTGTGTGTGCATGTGCATGCATTCAGAGCTCTTATCCAGTCCTCACGACAGCCCTAGCAAACAGGTTCTGTGGTTGATTATTTGTGAAAATGCCTGTAAGCACCGTCTTTTCTTGCAGACATCCAAAGCAGTGTCCTCACACTGTGAGGCTGGACTCTGCCTCATGACTCGCTCAGCCATGGGGCAGTGGTGGTGTATACCCGGAGAGTGCTGGACATTGCAGCTGGGCTCTCTTGCCACTGTTGGAAGCCCTAGACCATGACAGCCTGAGCTGGCCTGCGGGAACCTGAGAGTCACATGGAAGACAGTTGGGGCATTCTGGCTAATACACAGCTGGCCCTCCACATGCTCAACACCAGGCCTGTGACAGGAACCATTCCAGACCATCCAGCCTCTGAGAGGAGTCCAGCTGCCCAGCCAGGCCAGGTCAGATTCCCAGCCCACACAATTCCAGGTTGGAGTTTCCTTCAAGCCACTAACCCTTGAGTGGCTTCTGACATGTTTTATTCACACAAAACAAGACCTTTGTGAGCATAACTTTCATCCGGGGTTGCAGAAGGTGAACAACACCTACACAATAGCATGCTAAGTCCCTTAACTCCACGTGATGCTCCGAAAGAGGACAGGGAGGAGCACCGTGGGAGCCAGGACCCAGGACATTCTTGAAGGATGTCATTCTTTGAGTGGAAAGGCCTGAAAATTTTGAGTGTGATAGAGATAAACCTATTCTCCACTCCAATGAATTGGGTCACAAAGCTCAGAAATTTAATTATTCACCTACATGGCTTCAAAGATAGAGCTGTATATTAAAGACTGAAAAGAGCTCGTTCAGAGTCCAATACTGTGTGCAGCACACACTGTGGCCACAGTGCAGTGGAAGAGGCTTGAGGACCATGAGATGAGGGAGGTGTGACATGACTGGTTCTTTATGAAGGGGGAGGGGACTTGGGACAAAGGGAAGTCCTCACTCAATCCAACCACAGCCCTCGTGTTCATGAAGGTTCTGGATGGGATGGGACGGTGGCTCCCACCCTGCAGGAAGATGTGGTCTTAGTTGATCATCTCTAAAAGGATGGAAAATGGTATCTATGCCTCATCACAAGTTTATATCTGTTGCTCACAGACTATGCTCTGTGTTGAAAGCACTGAGGTTCACAGCAAGAGGCCTCACACTGTCTGCCTCCCTGGGGAGGGGCGATTTGGTCAGAGGACAACAGAGCCCACCTGTGTCCTAGGAGTGAGGGTTGGGGGGTGATAAGATCTGACTGCCTGAGGCAGGGGCATGGGACCTGGGCCATGCTTGGAAAGATGGGCTGAATTTGGAAGAAGGAGTTAGGGAAGAGAACATGAAAACAGCAGTAACAACTACAGAGGCAGCAACAAACAGGGAGGGCAGGAGATACGGTTTGGCTGTGTCCCCACCCAAATCTTATTTTGAATTGTAGCTCCCATAATCCCCATGTGTCCTGGGAGAGACGTGGTGGGAGGTAACTGAATCATGGGGGAGGGTCTTTCCCATGCTGTTCTCATGACAGAGAATAAGTCTCAGGAGATCTGATGGTTTTATAAAGAGCAGATCCCCTGCACACGCTCTCTTGCCTGCCATCATGTATGATGTGCCTTTGCTCCTCTTTGACCTTCCACCCTGATTGTTAGGCCTTCCCAGCCACGTGGAACTGTAAGTCCATTAAACCGCTTTTTATACATTACCCAGTCTCAGGTATGTCTTTATTAGCAGCATGAGAACAGATTAATACAGTAGGAGAGTCCTGCTCCAGAAGTATTCAGGGCATGCATATTAACCAAGACTGCTTAGGTTGCAAGTGACAGAAACCCACCCAAGGCAAAACAATTCAAAGGTTCCTGTGCTGGAAGATCCTGGAAGGTACAGCTTCAGCTAGAAGCGCCTTCCCCAAACACTGGCCTTTGCTTTCTTCTGTCCTGCCTGCTTTCTCTAGGGAATTTTTCTTGGGGGCAAAAGCTGGAAGCTCCAGTCTTTAAGATTCATAACCAGCAAGCTCAGAACAAGGAAGCCCCATGCCCCCAGGGATGCACATCAATCCTGGAGCAGGGCTGTGACTGGCCCTGCCTGGAAGCACACACCAGACCCCTGTCCCAGACCAATCACCGTGGCTGTGAGGGCAGCTGCTCTGACCCACCAGCCTGACCCACACCTCCTGGGATGAGGGGGTTCCCCAGACACCATCACTGTCAGATCTGTGGGGATCACACAGCGTGTAAGATGATTCCTTCCAAAAGGCAGAGGTGTGAAGCAGACACAAAGCAAAGTGTCCTCCTTGGGGCAGTACTTTGTCTGGGTGGGCTGGGTGGATCTGAGGAGGGTGTGTGGGAGGCAGAGCTGCTGGGCCTAGTGTGACGGCCCCACAGAGCAGAGGGTTGCAAGGAAGCAGCTCAGGAGGTCATTCTCCCACAGTCTGTGTGCAACCTTTCTGGGGCAGGTGGAACTCGAAAGAGAAAAAAAAGTTTGGCCACACTTAGCAGAAGGATGGTTGTGGAGAGGGGGCTTCAGGTGTGTAGGGCTGTCAGGATGATAAAGCCAGTCCAGTGGTCCCAGTGCTTTGTCCCTCCCTGATCACATGCTTTGGGGTGTCCTTGGCCTGTCCTTGGCCTGCCCTTTCCCTGCCCTGGACTTGGCCAGGTGACTTGCCTTGTCCACCACTGAGCTCTCCTTGGCCCCTCGACCATGGCCTGGGGAAGTGCTGGGGCTGGTTTGCTCCAGGGAGGCAGCTGGGGCCATGCTGGGTCTCTAGTTGGTCCTAGCTGGAGGCACCATCATAGCCATCAGCTGGCCACTAGACTTGCAAGCTGGTCCAGCCCAGTCGACAGTCCCCTAAGCAACCTTCGGCAGATGCACCAGAGCCCTGGCAAGAGCTCAGCTCAGCCCACAGACTCACGCACTGGATCCGTGTTTCCTGTTGAATTCAGCCTGACGTTTTGTGGCTGTTTGCAGAAAGACTGACTGATGGGGCGGCAGCCTCAGGCCCTGCTGGGGGAGAGTCACCTTCTCCGTCTAGATCTGGGTTTGAAATGTCAATCCTGGTCACTGTAAATGCTTTTAAGTCTTCAAATCCCAAGTGCCCAGATGGAGGACACACTCTTCCTTTGTCATTTCTGGCTGTCTGCAGCCTGTTGGTGAGCACTTCTGAGTCGTGGATGTGAACTTCAGAACAGCTGGGGTGGGCAAGAACAGCAAGTTGGAGGAGAAGCATTAGGAAGTCTGGGACATGAGTCTTAGCTGCAGGATTTTCTGTTGTTTGCTTTGTGTGTTCTGGAAAATGGAGATTGGCCAGTGCATCCTGTGAAGGCCCAGCAGGAGGCGTCCATGGATGAAGATCTCAGACTTCTGCAAAGCTTCTGGATTCTCAAGAGATGTGGCCTATGTGTCTGCGGAAACAAGACCAGAGAGCAAGAATCTATGAATGCCCCCCAACCACCCACCCTGGCCGAGGCTTGGATAGCACTTTGTCCGGTGTCTGGCAGGTAAGAAGGTGCAAAGCAAATGTTTATTACAAATCCCACATTCTCTGCCAACTCTGTTTTACAATTTTTCACCCTATGACCTGTCAACTGCTTGACAATGGTTTCCATGGTTTGTCTCTTTAAGGTTCCTTAAATTTTGTTTTGTGGCAAAGCACATTTATCCATTCCAAGCATTTACAGAGTCCTGGGCCTTTGCCCTTCCCTGGGAAGGCTGTAGACATCAGTTAAGGCCCCAGCCCTCAAGTAGCCCAGAGTCTGGTGGAAGACAGATGAGTACACGGGTGCTGCCTCTGCACTGTCCTGTGTTCTGGGTTCCTGTGTCCTGTGTAGACACATGTGACTGTGGGAGGTGTCCCAATGTGGTGACATCTGCAGGGTCTCGAAGGATGAGGACAAGTCTTCTAGGAATGAAGGGATGATGGCAGGTCCTGCTTCAAGGGAGGGGGTGTGACGGAGGGGGTGAGGGTGAGGAATGGCCAGGTAGACTGGTCCAGGTAGTGAGGGGCTCTGCCTCTTGTGCTGGGGAGTTTGGCCCTTGTCCATTGCTCATTGAGAGCCAGAGCCTTGTCTGGTGCTTACTGAGAACATCTGCCCAGGAGAGTGATTTACTTAGAAAATGACTTTTTGGAAGACTTTACCCAGAAAGAGACTTTTGTGCTTCCATCAGCTCTGAACCTCCAGTCACAGGGAAGCAGGCGCTAACCAATTCTTTCAGAAGGGAGGAGCTATATGGAGCCGGGGAGGAGTCAAACCTGGAGGAACAACTGGAGAGCAGCTGGCCCTGGAGGAGCAGCAGGGGGAGGAGCTGACCCTGGAGGAGAAGCTGGGGAGGAGCTGGCCTTGGAGGAGCAGCTAGGGGAGGAGCTGACCCTGGAGGAGCAGCTGGGGGAGGAGCTGGCCCTGGAGGAACAGCTGATCCTGGAGGAGAAACTGGGGGAGGAGCTGGCCCTGGAGGAGAAGCTGGGGAAGGAGCTGGCCCTGGAGGAGCTGACCTTGGAGGAGGGTATGGGCTGAGGTAAGGGAAGAGGAGAGTCAGGGAGACGAGATGGGAGTGGTGTTGGGCCTGAGCTCAGGTGGAAGCTCTGGAGCTGGGGAAGAGGGTGGGCTCCTGGAAGGCCTGCTAGGTACAACCTTTCTCTGAGAAGCCCCCTCACAGTGAGTTGATTGAGAAGAAAGCACTTTTTCAGTTACAAAGTGAGGAGAATAGCTACACATCCATGTTCTTAGAGCTGAAAGAAGATTTGGAAATGACCTGTGGACAGGAACGGAGCAGGGGAGGCACCCGCTATGTGTCACGTGCTCCACCGTGGGGTTCCATTCATTTTCCCACAAGGCCAAGGACCCCCGCTGGAGGGCAAGCGGGCCGGGCATCGCTGCCAGGCCCACCCAGGACTGGCACTGTGTTCCTCCCCACCACTCCCGCTCCCGGCCTTCCTCCCCTTCAGGCTGGAATGTTCGCCATTTCAGGTTTCAGGAGGACAGCAGCCCCCTGCTCCTCCAATGACTGACTCATTCACGTTAGAGTTTGCCTGCATTATTTTAAAAAAACCTCTTTAGGTTTTACATTGATTAGATAGTTCTGGAAGGTCATGTGCTTCCCTGAATCAAGCAGAGACATTATTTGTGACTATCAATAATTATTTTCTTATTAATGTAATTAAAGATCTCATTCTTTCCTATCTAGTAGCCTAGAAGAAAGAAATCTTCCAATTATCTCCACCTTCAGGTTCTTTTTTTTTTTTCCAAAATATCTCTAATTATCACTCTTGCTACAAGTATAATCAACTCGCATAAATGAGATTCTATTCTTAGCCTTCATTTAGCTAGCCTTCATCTGTTTTCTAGCACTTTTTATGTTATGGTGACAAACTAAGCTAACACATCTATTCCACACACAACCCACATGGAAAGGCCCAAACTAAAAGAATATATTTACAGAGAAGTTGACTCAGAACACTCTAAACACACAGGAACCAAGATAAGGGATTCCGCCACGGAGTACAGAGCTCTTCCTGTCTGACTCCTGCTGGAGTCACGTGAAGCCCCAAGCTCAGTTGCATTTCTCTTTCTGCTCATTGCTGGCCCTAGTAACTGGCATGTTTGAGAAACTGGAATCTGTCCATTCATTTGCTCATTCGACAGGTACCAGGTTCCTGACATGTGCTGGGCTCTGTTTCCAGGATTGTGGGAGAAGGAGGGAGGAACACGGCCTCTTGCCTCTAATGTCTCTCCCAGGTCAGTGTAAGCACATAGAGGAGTGTTGAGTAGCGTGGACTGGCGGTACGATAGGAATCAGAAAGGAAACTGAGGTCTGAGGCTGTGGGGGTGTGGGGCAAGGGTGGGGGAGAAGAAGGGGCATTCTGAGCAATCTGGGGGTGAGACTTCTGGGTGGGGTCTTTGCAATGGGGAGGGCACCTGCCCTGGCTCCACTGTGTCCTGAAAACCACTGAGAGCAATTTAAGGCTGTTTGCAGGACTTGTGGCTCTATCACCATTTGGTTCACTCTGCAGAACGTTTGAGCCCAACCTAACCACCCTACGCATCCTTTGATCTGGAGTGTCCTCAGAGGTGAGTTTCAGAACATGGCTAGGCTGGGGAGGACCTCCTCCAGGGAGGACCCTGGAGAAGTAGCTGGGGAGGACCTGACCCTGGAGAAGTAGCTGGGGAGGACCTGACCTTGGAGAAGCAGCTGGGGAGGACCTGACCCTGGAGAAGTAGCTGGGGAGGACCTGACCCTGGAGAAGTAGCTGGGGAGGACCTGACCCTGGAGAAGTAGCTGGGGAGGACCTGACCCTGGAGAAGTAGCTGGGGAGGACCTGACCCTGGAGAAGTAGCTGGGGAGGACCTGACCCTGGAGAAGTAGCTGGGGAGGACCTGACCCTGGAGAAGTAGCTGGGGAGGACCTGACCCTGGAGAAGTAGCTGGGGAGGACCTGACCCTGGAGAAGTAGCTGGGGAGGACCTGACCCTGGAGAAGTAGCTGGGGAGGACCTGACCCTGGAGAAGTAGCTGGGGAGGACCTGACCCTGGAGAAGTAGCTGGGGAGGACCTGACCTTGGAGAAGTAGCTGGGGAGGACCTGACCCTGGAGAAGTAGCTGGGGAGGACCTGACCCTGGAGAAGTAGCTGGGGAGGACCTGACCCTGGAGAAGTAGCTGGGGAGGACCTGACCCTGGAGAAGTAGCTGGGGAGGACCTGACCCTGGAGAAGTAGCTGGGGAGGACCTGACCCTGGAGAAGTAGCTGGGGAGGACCTGACCCTGGAGAAGTAGCTGGGGAGGACCTGACCCTGGAGAAGTAGCTGGGGAGGACCTGACCCTGGAGAAGTAGCTGGGGAGGACCTGACCCTGGAGAAGTAGCTGGGGAGGACCTGACCCTGGAGAAGTAGCTGGGGAGGACCTGACCCTGGAGAAGTAGCTGGGGAGGACCTGACCCTGGAGAAGTAGCTGGGGAGGACCTGACCCTGGAGAAGTAGCTGGGGAGGACCTGACCCTGGAGAAGTAGCTGGGGAGGACCTGACCCTGGAGAAGTAGCTGGGGAGGACCTGACCCTGGAGAAGTAGCTGGGGAGGACCTGACCCTGGAGAAGTAGCTGGGGAGGACCTGACCCTGGAGAAGTAGCTGGGGAGGACCTGACCCTGGAGAAGTAGCTGGGGAGGACCTGACCCTGGAGAAGTAGCTGGGGAGGAGCTGACCCTGGAGAGACAGCTGGGGAGATAGGGTTTCCTGTGATGCCCGTGGCTCACAGTGGATAAGGAGCCTTTTCCCCTTCATTACGAGTCATCTTCACAGGGAGTGGGACCCACCGCCTCTCTTGGACTGGAGGAGCAGTTTCAATTACATCTCAGAAAGGATGCTTGTAGCTGACAAGCATTTGCCACCACTTAAATGGCTGTTCTTAAATGGGCTTTGCATAGATGCTGTCACTCAGCTATAGGGGGCCCATTTTGCAACCAGCTCAGCTGGGTGACTGTGTTTTCATCGCCTCAGCTTTGGCCTTTCCTGAGGACAGGGAATGTGTGGAAAGGTTTTGAATTGAAGTCCTGCCCGGTGTCAGACGCAGGGTCTCTGCCTGGAAGCCCATATGACCTCTGGCCTTGAGCCCCAGGCTCGCCACTTAAGGTCCATGTCCATGGTGGCCGTGGCTGCCACTGGGTCCTCTGCATTCCTCATTCCTGCCTCCATCAGCCCCTGCTGTAGTCTAAGGTGCTGCCCGTTGATGTACGCCTCTTCCCCTGGTTGGTGACACAGCGTAGTGAGGGCCCTTGGTGCTGCGCCTTGTGAGGGTCCCCTGAGGCTGTAACAAGGCACTAAGCCAGAAATTCATCTTCTCCCAACCATGGAGGCCAGGAGTCCGATATCAGGTGTGGGCAGGGCTGGCTTCTCCTGAGGCTCGCCTTTGGCAGACAGCCGCCCTCTCCCTGTGTCTTCACGAGGCTGCCTGTCTGTGCCTGTCTGTGTCCACACTCCTCTTGCCGTAAGGACAGTCAGATTGGGTTAGGGCTTGCCCTAAAGACCTCCTTCTTACCTAGTTACTTCTTTATAGATCTTGTCTCCGGATATAGCCACATTCTGAGGCCCTGGGATTAGGACTTCAGCAGGAACTTGGAGATGCAACTCAGACCAGAGCAGGCCCCAGCTGAGCGCAGCGCCCGTGACATGATGTGCCATGCTGCCCTGCGGTTCCCAACCGCGTCTCTGCTGCGCTCCAGGTCTGCACGTGGTGGCTGGCCTGCATCTCGCCTGGTGGCTGTGGGGCACCTTCGACTGACCTGATTCCAGCCCCCTCTTTCCGCCCCTGCCCCACCTCATCCTTCCCTGGCCCGGGCTCTCCCTCAGCAAACGGCCCCTCCTCCTTTGCTGTGCACACTCATGGCCTTGCTCCCAAACCAGAAACCTGAGACTTGCCCTGGACTTCCCTCTGTCTCCCTCCCTCTGTCCCTCTCTCCCCTCATATCCAGCCAATCCCAAATCCTATGGAGTCTTCCTTGTTAGAATTGGTCCTGTCCCCCTTCCTTCGTCTCTGTCCTCTGCTGCTGTCTCAGGCCTTCACTGAGGCTGTCAACGTCCCCATCTCTGGTCCTGCCCTTCTGATCCGCTGCCCACTCTGACCAGGCTGAGCCTGCTAAGATGCATGTGTCCCATTGATCTTTCCTGCTCAGCTCCCTCCTGAACCTCCATCTGCCTTCGGGGTCCTTCTGTCCTCACAGACCTGCCATCCTGCCACCCCAGGCCTGACCCCCTTGGAATCCCTGTGTACCTGAGCTCTCCAGTGCCTGCGTTTTCTCCCCTGCCTTTGGCCTGAGCTGCACTCCCTCCTCAGATCCCAGCCTTGGCCCTCTCTCCTGGCATTGCTGATGAAGGTTCCTGGGGGCCTGGTAGCTCCTTGAACCATGTGTTTGTCTAAAATAATCCTCATTTTCCCCGTAGATGCCTTCATTCTCCTTCTCCTTCTTCTTCTTTTTCCTCCTCCTCCTCCTCC
The DNA here is from genome assembly GCF_001698545.2 of Rhinopithecus bieti. Taxonomy (NCBI): domain Eukaryota; kingdom Metazoa; phylum Chordata; class Mammalia; order Primates; family Cercopithecidae; genus Rhinopithecus; species Rhinopithecus bieti. The sequence continues at coordinate 1,629,593 of NW_016821745.1, read as the reverse complement.
TCCTCCTTCTTCTTTTCTTCCTCTTATGGAGTTTCTCGCTTCTGTTGCTCAGACTGGAGGGCAATGGCATGATCTCAGCTCACTGCAACCTCTGCCTCCTGGGTTCAAGCTGTTCTCCTGCCTCAGCCTCCCGAGTAGCTGGGATTACAGGCGTACGCCATCATGCCCGGCTAATTTTTGTATTTTTAGTAGAGACGGGGTTTCTCCATGTTGACCAGGCTGGGCTCAAGCTCCTGACCTCAGGTGATTTGCTCACCTTGGCCTCCCAAAGTGCTGGGATGACAGGCGTTAGCCACCGTGCCCAGCTATTTGCTTCTTACATAATACAAACTCAGCACAAAATTGCATCCAGAGAAGCTCACATGCAGCTCCAGGCATCAGAAAAGAGTAGTTTTGATCTATTTTTGCTATCTCAAAGTTCTGGAAGAGGATGTGGTGCAGGCAGAATGCTATCTTGTAACACTGGAGCCCTGGCGGGAAGCCTGAGCTCATAGGGAGGGGGACAGGCTCCCTGGGCATGGATCCAGGCTCCGGTACTTTCTGTCTGGCCTTTGGGAGTGTTGGGCCTCTGCCTCAGTTTCCACATATGTGGAAAATGGGCAAAATGCAAGAAGCTGCCTCACTGTGCTGTGACAAGGACTGATGTGAGAGCGCTCCAGGCTCACAGACCAGAGCTGGGACGTGGGGGCTCTGACACAGAGTGGCTGCACGGGACCTTCACCATCATCTCCCTGAGGCCATGCCCCACAGTGGTTTCCTGGTGTCCTTGACACAGCTCCCATCTTCCGTGTGCCCACTCAGAGCACTTCTGTCTCCTCTCAGCTTCCATCTTTCTCCTCTTCGCATTACCCCATTTTCCTACAAAATATTGGTAAGTACATGAACAGCAAAGACCCCTCCTCAGACTGCGAGAGAGGGTGGGGGTGGGGGCAGGGGTG
>NW_016821745.1:1549375-1627753 GCF_001698545.2 Rhinopithecus bieti | reverse complement strand
TGGTCAGAAACTTTGTGTCTTTTTTTTTTTTTGAGATGGAGTCTCCCCTTATCACCCAGGCTGGAGTGCAGTGGTACAATTTTGGCTCACTGCAACCTTCTCCTCCCAGGTTCAAGCAATTCTCCTGCCTCAGCCTCCTGAGTAGCTGGGATTACAGGTGTGCGCCACCACGCCCAGCTAATTTTTATATTTTTGGTAGACACAGGGTTTCACCATGTTGGCCAGGCTGGTCTCGAACTCCTGACCTTAAGTGATCTGCCTGCCTCGGCCTCTCAAAGTGCTGGGATTACAGGTGTGAGCCGCCGCGCCTGGTTGGACAGAGGTTCTGTGTCTTTTTGTTTCAGAACCCTTCTTGAGGGCACTGTTGGGTATCACCAGGCAGCCTTGGCATAAGAACAGATTTAGATATGGCTTGGATGTTTGCCCCTCCAGGTGTCATGTTGAAATGTGATTCCCACTGGTGGAGACAGAGCCTGGTGGGAGGTGTCTGGGTCCTGGGGGTGGATCCCTCATGAATAGTTTAGAGCCATCTCCTTGGTGATGAGTGGGTTCCCGCTCTGAGTTCATATGAGTGCTGGTCGTTTAAAAGTGCATGGCACCCCCTGACTCGCTGCCTCTCTCACCATGAGATGCACCTGCTACCCCTTCACCCTCCACCATGATTGGAAACTTCCTGAGGCCTCGCCAGAAGCAGATGCTGGCGCCATGCTTGCAGCCTGCAGAACCTCAAGCCAATCAAGCCTCTTGTCTTTATAAATTCCCCAGCTGCAGGTGGGCTCCTTTAGAGCACCGCCAGGGTGGCCTCACACAGATTCCCGCTCCAATTTAGCTCTGGGAAAAAGCTGGTTTTGCTTTTCGCTTTTTTGTTTTTTGGACAAATTTAGAAGTTTTCTTTCTGTTAGAAAATGAAAATTATGCTCCTGGACAAGTTTCCTGTTTTGCTTCAGCTGTCAGGAAACCCCATGTCCAGCTGCAAAGCCAGTCCGAGTCGGGCCAGGGTCCGCTTTCTGGAGGCTCTTGTGTCTGTTGTCCTCTCGTGAGGCATGAGGAGCAGAGGGTCTGGGGGCGACACAACAGACTCCCTTCATCTCTCACGGGAAGGTGTTTGCTTTAGGCCCTCACTCTAACGTTCTAATCTCAAACCCATACACGTTTCCTCTAACGTTTATCAGACTCCACAGAACTGGACAGACCTCCATAAATACCAAACTGGCTTCGTGTGCTTCAGCTTTACAATATGCGGCATTTTTAAAAAATGACAGGGTCCAGGGTTTACACATTTACATCCTATGCAAATAATTATGGCAAGTGTGTGAATCAGAAAAATGTGCTTTGAATTGGGCTGGCCTCTCCTTTCAATCTTGCCTTTTATTTGAAAAGAGGCAAACAGAAAGGAATTACATCTATTTGCTTTTTCTGTTGAATATTTTAATGGTTTGTTCTGTCTGAGAAAACCTGATGTTTAGCTAAAGTTGACAGAAACCACAAGTGGACGTGTCAAAACAAGCTGGAGAAAGTTACTTTTGATGTGTTTTATTGAGATATCCGGGTACTTTCCAATTATTTTATGCCAAGAAAGGTAATTCTTCACAAAAAAATGATTTCTTTTGAAAACCACAAGTGTAACTTGTCAAACCTTAAATATCATTTAGATCCATCGCGGGGGAAGTTGTAAGGCGGGCTCTGGGGCTCCTGGCAGGAACAAGAACGCAGATTTGAGGGACGCGTGTGCAGCGTGCGTAGCCGTCCCTCCACGCTGTCCTCCACACACGGGGGGACACGGGAGGCAGGCGGCCTCCTCTGTGCTCAGGAGGAGTTTGTGGCACTTCACGTCCGCACTGCCCTGCTCCCTGCAGCAGCACCCAGAGCTGTCCTTGGGTTCTGAGGCCACTGAAATGTGAGTGAGCAAAGAGCTTTGAGCCGCTGAAGCCCACTGGCTCTTGGCTCTGAGAAACAGGGATGTTCAGACAGGTGGCCTCTGTTCTGGAGGTGCTGGAAGGGCCCAGATGGCATGTGGCAGTCAGCCAGGCCTGGGGCCAGCACTGATTTTGCCACCCAGGAGTCCCCAAGCCTCCCTGAGCCCGGTTCCTCTTCTTAATGCCAGGGCGAGCAGATCCCTCCTGCAGGGTAATGGAGCCCTAATGAACAGCACGCCATGGGGTGCTGGGCGCAGGGCCCACTGTGCAGGAGCCCTGTGGACGGACGTGTGCCCTTCTCCCCCAGCTTGGATAACTGAGGCCCAGAGAGAGACCACTCCCCAACCTTGCCCTGCCTCTTAGCAGAGTCCAGCTCTGCACACACACAGCTCGCCGCTCCCTTCTCTCGTGGGGTGAAATCCAAATTATTTGTAGACACGGGCACTGTGCACACGTGAAATACCTGTGTTCCTCGGCACTAGATTTTTCAAAAGGTGACTTAAGAAACAGCTCACAAATACAAAGACAATGGGGAAGGGAGGTGTTTTCAGATTAGACGGAAACCACATGAAAGACGCTTCGGAAGAGGAGCGAGGTTTGGACTTGACTAGGCAGTGGGCGGGGCCGGATCCCCGGTCGTCCAGGAGGGGCCCAGGCGCGTGGAACCGCGGGGGTGGGGGGCTCCCAGGAGGCAGCCCTGCCCTGGGGAGATGCCTGGAAGCCCCCGCGCCCCCACCTGGCCACATGCTGTGTGGGGGATTGGAAAACCATCTTCTCCATTGGCACAGACGGTCGGATCTGTGGGGCCTCAGAGGGCAGCTGCGAGAACGGCTCTGGCTGAGGTCTGGAGGCGCACATCCCTCGGTCTTGGCACTGGGACTGCTCTGCCTGTCGCCTGAATTTTACCACTCAATGTTCTTTAGAAAAGGGGACGAGGACAACAAGCTTGGGGAAAGCCCACATTTAATTAAGGTGCAGCCCCCGACGAGGTGCGCACACGTGGTCAAGGTGTAGGAGACAGAGGCCCACCTGGGAGCCTGCCAGGCAGCGCCAGGTCACAGGTCCAGCCCTCAGCTGGACAGGCCGTCCCTCCTTGGAGGCTGCAGGGTGGGACTGTGTCCCCGGTGCAGGCGGGATTTGGCCCATTTTGAGTCGGGCTGTGTGAACATCTGCAGCTGCTGGGTTTCTTGGTCTGGCCTATAGTGGACCCAGGAGCACCTTTGCCAGGCTGAGTGGGAGGCCCGGGCAGGTTCACCAGGCTCAGGTCTGTCTGCCTTTCCCATGTTGCCCTGAGGTGCGCTAGCTTTCTTGGGGTGTGCCTAACCTTTCAGCCTCCTTCCTGCCACCTCCTCCCTACTTTTGTGTCCCTGCAGGAAGGAGGAGAGGACCCTGGTCCAGCGCCGTCCACAAGCCTTTGTGGGTCCCTGGGTCTTTGTGGGTTCCCAGGGCGGGGTGGGGGCTGGCTGCCCTATGTCGCTCCAGCCTCGGCTAGTGAGAAGAAGGCCGGGCCTTGGCTGACTTGATGTGGTGTGTACCAGGCTGCCCGCTGCTCCCTCAAAGGGGGGCCCCAGGTCAGCTATAGGATCCTGAGCCCGGCTGTGCTGCCTGGGGCTGAGCGACCTCTCGAAACACAGGTCTGGGGAGAATGTGTTCTGGCCTCTGTGCAGAGCCCACTCGAGACCAGGAGGACCCCCGGGTGATCAGACACCCTGGACGCCAGGGTGGCAGCGTTATCCAAGACCCTGGGAAGGGAGAGTGGCTGTGGCCTGCCCCGGAACTGGAGGGAGGAGGACACTGGATGGTTCCAGCTGTGGGTGGATAGAGGCCACATTGGTGCTGGGGCCCTGAAACCCTGGGGGCCACAGTCCAGTGAAGGAGCGTCCAGGACCCCTGGACACCGAGCCCTGGGCATGGTGGGTAGTGTTGAAAAATGGATTGCATGAGACTTTGTCCTTCCTCTCTTTGGCCATTCTCAGTGGGGCTTGGGTTCCTCGGGAATTTCTCATGGGAAGAATGAGAGGGACAGGTGAGAGGACAGAGCCTGCTTCTGTTCCTCCTTCACCTCGTGGGGAGTCACACATGCACAGGTGGGAAGGGCTCTCGGCCAACAGGTGAGGCTGCCTGGGCTGGGGCCTGCAGTCAGCTGCCATCTGTGAGGCCTTTGGCAACTGTTTTTCCATCAACCTAAGAAGAATAGGATAAAACCAGCACATTCTAAATCACCCACATTGTCAACAAGCGCACGCAAGTGGCCCTGCAGTGTCTGCACGTGTTTCTGCTCCTGAATTGCATTGGTGTGGAGCTGCCCGCCAGCTTCTCATTCACAGTGCAGGGCTTCTCAAAGCTGAGCTGTTCTCAGGCCCTTGAGGCCTGGAGTTTGCTGGCCTGGCCTGCGTTGTGGCATCAACACCCCATGTGAGCTTCCACGTCTTGTCTCTTCTTGCCTCCTCCTCAGTAGGCGTCAGGGTTCCTGGGTCGCCTCACTGCTCACCCCAACTTGCCCTCAGTAAGTGGGCTCCCAGCCACAACTCTACGCCCCTCTGTCTGTAACTGCCAACTCCACAGGCTTGGCTGGCCTCTCTCCTGGGTGCCAGGCCCTATGCACAAACATCACCAGACCCTCCCATGCCTGGATGTCCTGCATGGGTCTGGACATCAACCGAGAGCGAGGCTCAGCCTCCTCCATCCCCACAGCCTCCTAGAGACTCCCTCTCGGTTTGGGTCACTGTCATCTGCCAAGCTGAACGCATCAAGCTGAGAGCGAACCGTGACACCACACCCTCCCTTCCTTCTTTCTATCTGGTTGGCTTCAAAAATCGAACGGCCCTGCCTTGGCTGCTTGCCGTGCCCCGGCCACTGCAGGGCGCTGCCTCTGCTGTCTTTCCCCAGACACTCACTGACCAGCTGGGCTCATTGCAGCAGCCCAGGCTCTGGTTCCTCTTCTCTTTCAGGGGATGGAGGGTAGGGACCATGTTGTAGAGCCGTCACCTCTCGCCTCCTCTTCTCTTGTCCCACCAGGGCTGAGCCTGTGCCTGGCACATCATCACTCACAGACGTGATGCTGAGTGGCTGAGACCGAACAGCAACAAGACCAAGCTCTTTGGGAAAGCCTCAGAGCCCCCAAAGGCTACGTCAGGAGCTGGTGAGGATCTCTGCCCTTCAGGAGGAATCCTCGCACAGGAGGAGTCAGGACTGCCAGATGTGAGGACATCCTTTAGGGCAGTGCTGCCAAGCCTTTTACATGTGCTGGCACACGGGAAAGTGAACACCTTTGTGTGACAAGATGCAGCTGATGGCAGAGTCCTGGAGGGCGGCAGTCCCAGGGCAGAGCCCCCTCCCTGGGCACAGCCCTCACCTGTTGTTCCCAGGTCCCCTGCACGCCGGGCGTTCTGGGATGTGCTCATTTATCCTTGGGGTCCTCACCGTCTCTCACGGCGCTGGGAAAGAATTTCTCTGTGAGGATGATTTGTGGAGGAAAAACCTGGCCGAGTTTCACATGTGAAGGGATCAGACGTGTCATCTGTGACAGGGTGGCTGCAGAGGGTTTCAGGTACAGTGTCCGGCTTGCCCCAACTCGGCAGGCTGTGGCTGGGGACTTGGGTCAGCCCTTTCCCCTTTGTGGGTCTCAGTTTCATCGGTAGGGTGGGGAGGCAGTAGGGTGGCCTCCCAGCGCCTGTATGGGAGCCCCCTCCTCTTCCTTGATCTTTGTCTGTTTTTCTCTTTGTTCAGCTGGAGACAAGCTGTCACCCTCTGGCTTCCCAGGGAATCCAATGGCACGGGTGTTTCCCAGGCCTGGGTGTTGCGTCCCGCAGTGGCGTCCTCACCTCTCCCCTCGTTCATCAGCGTGTTTGCAGCCGCAGCCCCTCATTTCCTCTCTGAGGATTGCAGACCAGGGACAGCTCGGCTGAGTGGCTCCTAAAGGTACTTTCCAAACCTCCCAGTTAACTCTGTGATGATGGGGTTAAGGGTGCTGTCTTTTCTTCCACACAGTCATTCATTGCAATGTTGTCTTGCCCAAGTTATGCCACGCGTTTTGCCAAGCGCTGCTCTCCCCTGGTATCCTGGCGTTTGCCGCTCAGCGACACGGCCTGCATTGCGTGGGACAGCTCCTCGTCCTGGCCATCCCAGGGCACCGCCACACCTCTTGGGCCTACCTGGGTCTCCTCTCAGATGGAGCAAACCCACGCCCACCCAAGTCACGGTGTTTCCATGGGTGTGTGCCGGGGTGTCTTATGCGTGCGTGGGGCTAATTCTGGAATTTACTCATTAAAACTTACGAAATCACTGCGAGTTCACGATGAGGCTCCGGTGGGAGCGGGCCACAGCAGCCCCGGGCTGGAAGTCAAACAAGGAAGTAGGATCGTGTTGGAACCTGACGCTTCTGCCGGCGTGCTGGGTGCAGAGAACGGCTCTGAAGATCAGAGCAATGGCACAAAAGGGCCATGGTGACTGTGCAGAGGTCAGGGCTTCATTCCAGGCCCAGAGGGAAGTAGGTGGGAGTCAGAGCTGCCTTCCCTCGTGGCCCTCTGGCCTTGTCCTGCTGATGGCAGGGCTGGTGTTAGGGTAGGGGTTGACATGACACAAATCCACCCTGGAGCTTATGAACATTGCCACGGAGGTTTCTATGTGAACCACATTCACATGTTTTCAAGGAACATTAAAACTAAAAACTAAATGAATTCATAAATAAGGTATAATTGATGTCATGATGATGTCATGACATGCTGAACCAGCCAAGCCCGGCGGTGAAGGTCATGACCTTTGGAATCCAGCAGACCTGGTTCGAGGCTCAGCCTGGCTACTTCCTGCTTGTGTAATCTTGGCTGCGTGAATGGACTGCACTTGGCCTTGGTTTCCTCGTCAGTGAAACGGGGCAGTGGTGACACAGGCTGCTGGCCTAGGTTAAATGAGAGCACGTGGGCGAGCCACAGTTCAGCGCCTGGCATGCGGCAGGACTTCAGTAAGTGGTAGCTACCCCGTCATCGTCACTGTCACCTGGGACGTCTCCAGCGCCGCCCTGTGTAGGAAGGCGGCCCTCCTTCCCGTCGGTGCTGGGGCATTTCCTGCTCACTGGATGCCCCTGTACAGGTCAGCTCTCCCTCCCCTCTGCAGCCTCCCAGGTGACCTCCTGCTAAAGATTCCAGCACCTATAAAACGTGTTCTTACTCATTTTATGGGTGTCCTTATCAAAAAGCACCACCCGCTCAACTTTACCTTCATAAGCTGGATTATTTCCTTTTTCTTCCTAAAGCAAAGATGCCTCCCTGCCAAGATTGGGGCATTTTATGGTTCATTCAAACCCAAATGTATCATCTAGATTTATAAGAAACACACCCAGTGCCAAGCGCTTAGGGCACAGGTACCAAACCAGGGGGGCATGATTGACAAGCAGAATCCTTCCCAGACTTCAGCTCTCTTTCCTGCTTGGCCCTTCACATGGGGAGGGAAGGGGGCTGCTTGGAGAAGCCGCTAGAAGGAAGGGGCAGGTTGAGCAGTGACTCTGAGCTGAGAAGTGCCTCGGATGAGGGGCTGTGAGGAGGGTGCCTTAGGTGGGCAGTGGTTCCTGAGGTAACCAGGATGCAGCAGCTCTGCAGAGCTGGCTCCCGGCTACGTGCTCTTGTTCTCTCCCGGCACTGCTACCTGGGAAGGGAGGCTGGGAGGAGTCTGGAGACGCATCCCAGGACCACTTTGCAGAGACCTGGAGCACTGAGGACTGAGTAGTGTTTCTAATCACGGTCTGAGGCTCAGGCAGTTACTGCCTTGAGGCCAGTCTGGTCTTGCAGCACGAATTTAACAAGATCCCTAAAACAAAAATGTCAATCAGACAAATGGTTCCTGTTGGTCCAGTGGGTGAATTTGCTAGGGTGCTGGAGGGAGTCAGGGTGTCTTTAGGCTGCCCACTCACACTTGGTTCTTGTTGGTCCAGTGGGTGAATTTGCTAGGGTGCTGGAGGGAGTCAGGGTGTCTTTAGGCTGCCCACTCACACTTTTCAATCTTAGGGTCTTTTAATAGCAATTTTGGCAAAATGCAACAGCAGCCGGTTTTCAGTGCATAAGGAGAAGGTGAAAAGGAAGCAGGCTGAGTCTGTCTCCAGCACAGATCCCCCACTCCAAAAGCAGGGCTGAAGGGTGGGCTGAGGGGAGGCGGTGGCCGGCAGGAGGGGACGGCTGAGTCCTGTAATTCAAACAGACAGAAGTGCTGGGATGGAAAATGGGCTTTTTGAATGCACGCTCCAGCCCTGCGCTCGCAGCAGGGGCCGGGACGCTGCCTAATGGCCCCCGGACCTGATCATTTCTCTTTATCAACGGTCGGTTAGGGAGACCATGACAGGGCTCCTCTCATGCCTTAAACAGAGGCTGCCCCTCGTCTGACACAGAGGGACCCAAGCGGTCCTTCCCTGCAGCCCCTTCGCTTTGCAGATGGAGAGGCTGAGGGTACACAGATCACCCCACGTTGCACAGTGTCGGGGCAGAATGGGCCGCTCTAGACACCCCCACTCCCATCCACTCACCTCACCTGGCTGCTGTCAATTTTCATAGCTGTTCCTGTTTTGGAAATGAGCATGGAACTTATTTTTAGCTGCATAGAGGTAAGGGCTGCTGCGGGGCCAAGCGTGGGGCCACAATCACCACTGGCTTCACCACTGACTTTGCCATTGATATCCTGGTGTCACGCTTCCCAGGGAGGAAGGGGTCGCACAACAAGGCCGGCTGGGAAGCACTTAGGCGAATCCCTTGGTGACCGCCTGGACGTTGTCCTGTGCACCCGACTTTGCAGCACAGCTTGGAGTTTTCAGAGACCTCCTTGGGGCTCCCGTCGCTTGGCACACGTCCCGGCAAGGTCCCCACTGGAGCGTGTCTGAGTAGGATGAGGATTTCTTCCTCACTCCTAAAGGAGAGTCTGCTCTGACTACGCATCACCTTGCACTCTGAGTTTCTAGAGAGAACCCCTCCACTCATGGCGTGAACGAGGAGCGCAGAGCTGGGCCAGCTTGGGGATGAGCCCGGACCAGGATGACAGGGGTGTCACATGTTGATAGGGATGTCATGATGATGGGCAAGTCACGTGTCACTTGGGGATGAACACGTGTTCTCCACACTGTCCCCGAGGACCCCATTAGGTCTGCACACAGACTGTGGGAAGCACGTGCCATCCACCATCGGCTCTGTTTTACAACTGAGGTAGCCGAGGGATGGAGCAGGAAGGCTCTAGGTCCAGGAGCCCACAGTGCTTCTCCAGCCGGCCCAGCAGGCATGTGAGGAGTTGGTGCTGCCTGGGCGCAGGCTTGGCCTCGCATGGCTGGAAAGGGCATGGGTTCAGCTCTGGTGGCAGCATCTGGTCCAAGAAAGTCTAGTGGAACAGTGTGGTTGCACAGGGCAGAGGTGCACCGCTAACTCACCAGCACCCACTTGCAGGGCAGAAGACATGGGCCCCGTCTCGTGTGCCAGCTCGGACAGTGGCATCCATATTCTGGGTCCTATGACAGCTTTTGTCTGTCCCCACTGGTTTCTGGAACAGGCCTCCCCAGTGGCGGAGGGAGGCTGTTTCTGAGGGAGCCCCAGGTGGAGGGGTCACAGCTATCAGGGCCACCCCAGAATGGCTGCATGTGCCAAGAAGCCTCCAGTAGCAGGAGAGCCACACCACGCAGCAGACAGATGCCTGGAGCATCCAGGACTGTAGACCTCCTGGGCCCAGTGGCACCAGCAAGCCCACTGCACATCCCTGCCCAAGTCCCTTCCATTCCTCAAGTGTACCCTGTCCTCATCCTGAAGAGGACCCTGCGTCATCTCTCTTGCAGGCCATCCGCAGGAGGGAGAAGTTGCAGCTTCCTCAGGGCTCCTCAGTGTCCCACTGCCCCACCTGTGCGTCCTTGGAGTCACGTCCTCTTTTTGCAGCAGAAGGAGGGTGCCCAGGGGCATTGAGGGCCGATCCTATCCTTAGACCCGGGACCTTGCCCCTCACAGCTTTTGAATAACTACAGTCCTGATGGCCCGTCCCTCAGCTTCTCATGCTCTGAGAAGCATCAGGTGCCTCGGAGGCAGTCCCCTCTCAAGGCGTCGCCAGGGGAGGCAGCCCCTGGGCTCTCCCCCTCTCCTCCTTTGACCCCACTGACATTGCCTTGAGGGGACACCTTCCTCTGACTTCACAGTTTTCAAACATTTTGCTTTCAAGACCCTGTCACATTCTTAAAAATCACTGAGTTTATTGTATTGAGAATTAAAACTGAAAAATTTATGACATGTATTAATTCATATAAAATAACAATAATAAACCCATGACATACAATATTTTTATACAAATAGGATTGTGGCATTGATTTATATTTTTACAAATGTCTTTCATGTCTGGCTTAAGACAGGATGTCTGGATTCTCACATATGTGTTCGTATGTCATATTTTTTCCCATGCAGCTTTATGAGGATATTACTCACATTTAATGCAATTCACAAATCTAAATTGCACAGTCAAATGGTTTTTAGTGTATTCTACTCACACACTTGCCTGGCTTCCAGCAGAGCCAACTTCAGAGCATCAATCCCAAAGAAGCTCCAGACCTCCTCCCAGTCCTTTCCGTTCCTTCCAACCTAGCCAGCCATAGACAACCACCTAGAGATTTTCTGTCTTTATGATGTTCCCTGTTTGGTAGTTTTTAAAAATATAAATAGAATTTTACAATATGTAGTCTTTTCTTTCACTTAGCATAATGTTTTCAAGGCTCATTCATGTTGTTGTCCATTGCTGTTTCTTAATGAATAATATTACATTGTATGGATATACCACATTTTACTTATTTATTGGTTGATAGATTTTGGATTTTTCTCTCTATAGCTATTAGGAACACAGTGGTCCCCCCTTGCCTGCAGTTTTGCTTTCCATGGTTTCAGTTACTTATAGTCAACTCTGCTCCAAAAATATTAAATGGAAAATTCCAGAAGAAAACAATAAGTTCTAAGTTGTCTGCCATTCTGAGTCATGTGATAAAATCTTGTGCCATCCTGCCCTATCCTGCCTGGGATATACATCATCTTTTTTTTTTTTTTTTTTTTTTTTTTTTGAGATGGAATTTTTCTCTTGCTGCCCAGGCTGGAGTGCAATGGCGCAATCTCGGCTTACTGCAAGCAACTTCTGCCTCCTGGGTTCAAGTGATTCTCCTGCCTCAGCCTCCCGAGTGGCTGGGATTACAGGCACCTGCCACCACACCTGGCTAATTTTTTGTATTTTTAGTAGAGACAGGGTTTCACTATGTTGGTCAGGCTGGTCTCGAACTCCTGACCTCAGGTGATCCACCCGCCTTGGCCTCCCAAAGTGCTGGAATTCCAGGCATGAGCCACCGCACGCAGCCTGTATCATTGCTTTGTCCAGCAGATCTGCACCAGATCTGCCACCTCCCCATTAGCTACATTGTAGCCATTTTGGCCATCATATCAAAAAAGCATAGTCTATATAGGGTTCAGTAGTAATCTCAGTTTCAGCCATCCACTGGGGGTCTTGGATCATGTCCCCTGCAGATAAGGGGAGACTGCCGTCATACTGTTATGAAGATCCACACACAAATTTTAGTGTGGTCGTGTGTTTTCACTCGGTTATATACTTGGTTATATTTCACTCTTGGTTATACGCTTAGTGGTGGCATGACTGGGTCACGTGGAAACTGTGTTTAACATCTCGTGGTCCAGCTAAACTGTTTTCCAAACTGGCAACACATTTTATATTTCCCCCAGCAGTGTGTGGGGATTGTACTTTCTACACATCTCTGCTGACACTTCTGATAGTTGGCCTTTTGGATTCTAGCCAACTTAATGGGTTTGAAGTGGGCCCTCATTGCAGCTTAGGCTTGCGTTTCTCTAATGGCCAGGGAGGTGGGACATCTTTGCATGTGCTTTTTGGCAATTCATGTATCTTCTTTGGAGAATTGTCTATTCAGGTTCTTCACTCGTTTTTAAATTGGATTGTCTTTTTTGTCATGTCATTGTGAGAGTCTTTCCTGTATATGTATCCTATATGCCATATCCCGTATGCCATATACATCCGGTATGGCATATAACCTGTATGCCAGTTCCTTACCAGATACATGATTTGCAAATATTTCTTCCCATTCTGTGGATTGTCTTTTTCATCTTCTTGATTGTGCTCTTTGAAACACAAAAGTTGAAAATTTTGATGAAGTCCCAACTATCTAATAGTTGTTGTCACTTATGTTTTTGGTGTCATAGCTAAGAAAACATTGCCTAGTGTAAGGTTATAAGAATTTGCTCCTATGTTTTCTTCTAAGAGTTTTATAGTTTTAGCTTTTACACTTATGTCTATAATCCACTCTGAGTTAATTTTTGTGTATGGTGTGAGGTAGAAGTCCAATTTCATTCTTTTGCACATGGATATCCAATTGTCTCAGTACCATTGGTTAAAAAGACTATTTTCTCCCCATTGAATTTTCTTGGGACCCTTGTTGGAAATCAGTTAACTATAGAATGTGAGGGTTTATTTCTAAACTCTCAACTCAATCTCGATTACCTATACATCTGTCCTTATACCAGCACCACACTCTCTTGATTACTGTAGCTTTGTGGGAAATTTTAAGACAGGAAGTGTGAGTTCTCCAACTTTTTTTTTCAAGATTGATTACACTATTATGGGCACTTGCATTTCCATATGAATTTTAGAATCAGCTTGTCAATTTATGCAAAAAAGGCAGCTGCAATATTTATAGAAATTGTGCTGAATCTATAGGTTAACTTGGGGAGTGTTGCATTTAACAACACTAAGCTTTTCAACCCATGGACATGAGATGACTTGCCATTTATTGTATCTTCTTTAATTTCTTTCAACAATGTTTTGTGGTTTTCAAGGTACAAGTTTTCTAATTCCTTTGTTGAGCTTGTTCCTAAGTATTTTCTTCTTTTTCACACTATTGTAAATGCATTTGCTTTCTTAATTCCATTTTCAGATTGTTCTTTGCTAGCTTATAGAAATACAATGGCTTTTTGTATATTAATTTTGTATCTTGCAACTTTACTGAACTTGTTTATCAGCTTGAATACTTTTTGAGTGGATTCATTAGGATTTTCTACATACAAGATTATTATGTCATCTGTGAAAAGAAATAGTTTTACTTGTTTTCAAATCTGGATGCCTTTTATTTCTTTTTCTTGCCTAGTTGCCCTGGCCGGAGCCTCCAGTACAATGTTGAATAGAAGTGGTGAGAATGGATGTCTTTGTCTTGTTTCTGATTTTAGAAAAAGCATTCAGTCCATCACCATTAAGTATGATGTTAGGGGTGGGTGTTTCATAGATGCTCTTTGTTGGGTTGAGGAATTTCCCTTTTATCCCTAGTTCGTTGACCATTTATCCTGAAAGCATGTCAGATTTCATCATGTATGTCCTCTGTATCTAGTGATAAGTTCATGTTATTATTTTTCTTACTAATATGTTGTATAACATTGATTGGCTTTCACATGTTGGGTCAACTTTGCATTTCTGGGGTAAGTCCCACTTGGTCATGGAGTATAACCATTTTTATATGTTGCTGAATTCTCTCTGCTAGTATTTTGTTGCAGATTTTTGCATTTATATTCATAAGAGACATTGGTCTGTACTTATCTTGTGATTTGTTTTTCTGGCTTTGAAATCCGGGTGATACTGGCCTCAGAGGGTAAGTTTTAGGATTAAGTTTTGAAATAATATTTTAAAAATAACTGATGAATAATCATTATTAATTCTTTCAGAAATATTTTGTAGAACTCAATGAAACCAGTGAAAACATCTGGGACTGGGATTTTCTTTGCTGGAGTTTAAAAAATTATTAATTCATTCTGTTACTCATTACAGGTTTATCCAGATTTTCTATTTCTTCTTGAGGCAGTTTTGGTAGTTTGTGCCTTTCTAGGCATTTGTCCATTTCACCTGAATTGCCTTATTTCCTGCCATATAGTTCTTCCCAGTACTCTCTTAATAATACTTTTTATTTCTGTAAAGTTGGTAGTGATGTTACATGTTCATTCCTGATTTTAGTAATATGGACAGTGTGTCGATTTCTTTTTCCAAAGAACTTTTGGTTGCCTTATTTTTTTCTATTTTTGATTTAATTTATTTCTTATCTAATCCTTACTGTTTTTCCTGCTTGCTTTAGTTTTAGTTTGCTCTCCTAGTGTTTTAAGGTGGAAAGTTAGAATATCACTGTGAGATCTCTCTTCTTTTTTCGTGTGGATTGTTATAGCTACAAATGACCCTACAAGTGCTGCTTTAGCTGCATCACATACATTATGGTATGTTGTGTTTTTTTACTTGCATTTCTCTTGAAGTAGTTTCTAATTTTCCTTGGGATGTCTTTATTTATACATTTGTTATTTAGGACTATGCTGTTTAATTTCCACATATGTTAAAATTTACATTTATTTCTGTTATTCATTTCTGATTTCATTCTGTCTGTGTTGGAGAACTTACTTTGCATAATATACATCTTTAACACTGGTTGGGTTTTTCTATGGCCTTCACGGATTGTCGATCTTGAAGAATAGGCCATATATGCTTAAAAATAATGTGCATTCTGGTGTCACTGAGTGGAGGGTTCTATAGATGCCTGTTAGGTCTAGTTGGTTTACAGTGTTATTAAAGTCTTCCATTTGCCTGTTGGTCTGACCAGTTGCATCCATTATTGAAGGCAGAGTAATAAAGTCTCCAACTATGGTTGCTGAATTGTCCATTTCTAGCTTGAATTCTGTCAGTTTTGACTTTGTGTTTCTCTGGGCTCCATTGATAGTGCATACAAGTTGATAGCCATTCTGTATTACTGATGGAGCCACCCTTTCATCATTAGAAAGTGCCCCTCTTTAGGTCTGGCAGCATTTTTTCCTGTTTTAAAGTCTATCTGTTCTGATGTTATAGTAAAGCCACTCCAGGTCTTTTATGGGTACTATTTGCATGGCCTACTTTTCCCCTTCCTTTGACTTTCAGCCTATTTGTATCTTTGAATCAAATGTGCATCTCTTATAGACAGATCTTACTTAAAACAAATCCATTTTGACAATCTCTATCTTTTGATTGGATTGTTAATCCATTCACGTTTAGTGTCCATATTAATACAGTTTGACTTATGTCTATCATTTTGTTTTGTTTGTTTCATTTTTTTCTGGGATGGAGTTCTGCTCTTATTGCCTGGGCTGTAGTGCAATGGCACGATCTTGGCTCACTGCAACCTCCACCTCCCGGGTTCAAGTGATTCTCCTGCCTCGGCCTCCCGAGTAGCTGGGACTACAAGCATGCACCACCATGCCCGGGTATTTTATTTTATTTTATTTTATTTATTTATTTATTTATTTATTTATTTTTTAGTAGAGACGGGGTTTCTCCATTTTGGTCAGGCTGGTCTCAAACTCCCGACGTCAGGTGATCCACCCGCCTCAGTCTCCCAAAGTACTGGGATTACAGGCGTGAGCCACTGCACCCGGCCCTGTCATTTTGTTTTTAGTTTCCTCTGTGTCTGGTGTACTGGTTTGTTCTTCTGTTTCTCCTCCATAGATTTCCACTGCACTAAGTGAATATATTCTACAATATTTTAATTTTGTAATGACTTTTTCACCCTACATTTAAAAAATTGGTTTTCTTAGTAATTGTCCTAGGACGTACAACTTACATCTTACCTTAGAATCTACTTCAGGTTTCTAACAATTCAGTATAATATTGAGATATTAGTTCTATCCCGCCTCCCCTTTTTGTGATATTAGTACACATATTACACAGATCACATGTATAGATGTCACAAATACACTAATGCATTGTTATAATTATTCTACCTACAGTCAGGCATCACCTAATGATGGGGATATATTCTGAGTAATGTGTCACTGGACAATTTTGTTGTGTGAACATCATGGCATGTACTTATACAAACTGCGATGGTCTAGCCTACCACACACCTAGGCTACATGGCATGGCCTTTTGCTCCCAGGATACAAACCTGTGCAGCAAGTTACTGTATTGAACATTGCAGGCAATTGTAACTCAGTGGTGAGTATGTGTGTATCTGAACATATCTAAATATAGGAAAGGTACAGTAAAAATATGGTATTAAAGATGAAAAATGGTGCACTTGTATGGAACACTTAGCAGAAACAGAGCTTACCAGACTGGAAGTTGCTCTGTGTGCATCAGTGAGTGACTGGTGAGTGAACATGCAGTCCTGGGACATTACTGTGCACCACTTTACACTTTATGAACTCAAGACACTTAGGCTATGCTAAATTATTTTTAAAATTTCCTTCTTTCGTAATAAATTAACCTTAGCCTACCGTAACATTTTTACTCGATAAACTAGAAACATTTTCACCTCCTTTGTAATAACTCTTAGCTTAAAACACAAATTATGCAGCTGAACAAAAATATTTTCTTTATATCCTTATTCTATGAGCTTTTATCATTAAAAAGTTTTTAAAACTTAAAACATTTTTTGTTAAAAACAAAGACACAAGCATTCACATCAGCCTCGGCCTACACAGGGCCAGGACACTCAGTATCACTGCCTCCCACCTTCACATCCTGTCCCACCAGAAGATCTTCTGGGTAATCACATGCATGGAGTTGCCAGCTCCTGTGAGGACCATGCTTTCTTCTGGAAGACCTCCTGAAGGATCTACCTGAGGCTGTTTTACAGTTTACCTTTTTTGTAAGCAGAAGGAGTATGTTCTAAAGTAACAATGAAAGTATGGCATGATAAATATATAAGTTAGTAACATAGCTGTTTATTATCATTAAATATTCTGCACTGTATATAACTGTATGTTCTATACTTTTATATGACTGTCAGTACAGTAGGTTTGTTTACACCAGCATGGCCATAAGCATGTGAGTGATGCATTGCACTGTGACATCACAACAGCTATGATGTCACTAGGCAATAGAAATTTTTTAGTTCCATTATAAAGTTATGGGATCACCGACATATACGTGACCTGTTATTGACCAAAATGTCATTATGCATGCATAACTTTAATTGAACGTCTTTTAAAGAAGCTAAAAGAAGGGAGAGTAAGCATGCATATTTTTGTTTGTTATATTAGTGTTGTTATATACCATTTCTTGTTCAAATATAATAGCTATAATAAATTATAATTAATAATATAATAATTTAAGTATTATGTTATAATAATTTATCTACTAGATGGGTTCAAGTTACCATCTGCTGTTATTTGCTTATTCTAATACTGTTTATCATTACCCACCTCCTTTATACTACTATTGCCAAATAGGTTACATAGCTATATATTATAGGCCCAACGATAGAATAATATACATATTGTTTTATACAATTGCTTTTAAAATTAGTTAGGAGATGAAAGAAGAAGAAATATGTAATTGTACTGTCTTTTACAGTTACTTACATTGTTACTTCTACCAGTGCTTTTTTTTTTTTTTTTAGTGAATTTGAATTACCACCTAGTGTCACTTATTTTTAGTTTGAAGAATTTCTTCAGGATTTCTTGTAAGGTGGGTGTTCAAGCAACAAATCCTTCAGGTTTTATTTATCCAGAAATGTCTATCTCACCACCATTTTTCAAAGATAGTTTTGCTAGATATAAAATTCTTAATTGATAGTGAATTTTTTTTTTCTTTTCAACACTTTGAATATGTTGTCTACTGCCTTCTGGCCTCCATTATGTCTCATGATAAATTATCTGTTACTTTCTTGGAGTTCCCTTTCATGTGATGAATCATTTTTCTCTCATGAATTTCAATATTTTCTCTTTGTCTTTCAGCGTTTTTACTATGATGTGTCTGATCTCTTCACATGTATCCCACTTAAAGATGGCTGCATTTCTTAGATATGTAGATTAATATATTTCACCAAATTTGGAAAGTTTTTAGTCATTATTTCTTCAAACATTTTTCTACTCCTTTCTCCTACTCCTCTCTTCCTGGTGTTCTTAGTTTGCATATGTTGGTGGACTTTTTGTGTCCCACATTTCTCTGAGGCTACGACGTTCATTCCCTTTCTTCATTTTTATTTAGACTAAATAATCTGCATCAATCTATCTCCAAGTGTTCTGATCCTCCTGCCAACTAAAATCAACTATTGAATGCCTCCATTGATTTTTTTATCTTGTCAATTGCACTTGTCAAGTCCAGAATTTTTATTTGATTCTTTTTTTATATAATATCCATTTCTTTATTGATCTTCTTCATTTGATGAGACCTTGTTATAATACCTTCCTTTACTTCTCTAAGCATGGTTTCATTTAGTTCTTTGAACATACTTATAGTAGCTGCTTTGAAGTCTTTGTTAAGTCAGACATACGAGTCTTTTCAAGAATGATTTCTGTTGTCTGATTTTTTTTTCTGTATATGGGTCACAGTTTCCTATTTCTTTACATGTCTTATAATTTTTTTTGTGGAAAACTGGATGTTTGGACAAACGGAGGCAAGATGGCGCAGTTCCGGGTTCTTCACCGTCAACATTCCCGTGCCCAGGAAAGACAGGGGTCGACTGCGCAGGCACAACCCGACCTCCAACGGAGAAAACCGGAACCCGCCTAGCCACGCCTACCGGCCCACCCCGACCCGCCTATGTCCCGCCCACTGCCCTCCCACTCCCGGGCCCAGAACATAAAAGCCGCTCCCAGCGGGCGCGCGGTGCGAACTTCCTCGGCCCCTCCTCATACGCGGGACCCAGGAACATCGCCCGAGAACGCCAGAGCGACTTCGTCGGCCTCCGCCCCCGGAGACCGGTGAACCTCGCCCCTCCCTCACATTGGCTTGTAAATAAAGTTTTTTTTTTGCCTTGCCTACTTGCCTTTTCTCTGGCATTTGCTCTGGGGGTCGCATTAAAGCAAATCACTGGACACTTTAGAGAATAGATTGTAGCAAATCTGGAGTCTGATTTCTCCCTTCTCAGGGCTTATAGTTTGCTTGTGTTTGTTTAGTAATCTGGCTGGACCCTTTCAGTCAAGGCTGTTACCTTCACAGTGTGAAGCCTCTGATGTCACCACCTTGCGCACGTGCACAGCCACCTTGGGCTGTCAGGGGTTTTAGTAGGGCTCTCTTTGACTGTCTCTTTTTCCCTTATCTCTTTAAGGTGTCTTCCTCTGTCAGTATCACACTCAGCTGCTAGCTACCACTAATGCTGGCTTATTGCTCTATTGTTTCTGACAGTGCCCTGGGCATGAGTTTCTCCACAGTCAGTTTCAATTTCATTTATGCTCCTTTGCAGGGCTGGTTCTTTGGGGCCTGTCTTTGAGTCCTGTTCCAGTCTCAGAATGGCTTCTTAACTGTTTTTCCCTGGTTCTATTTGATAAACCGCTAGCTGGTCTATAGTTTAGCTTATACTCATGGAGCTACCGGCCTCTTGATTTCTTAATACCAAAATATCCACTGTTTTTGACAGCACCCTTAGGCTTGAACTTCCTCACACTATGTTCCAAAGAAAGTCAGTTCCCTTGAGAAGAGCTGCAGAGCTCTCTGTTCTGAAAGCATATCTCTATCTCCTGGGTAAGACCTCCGCATCCTCTCTCTGGAGCTGGGGGGAAGAGCAGCCTGTTTCTCTTGAGTAGCACCCCTGTTTTACAAGTAGGGCATTGGGTGGCGGTGTTGGCCTCCGGTCTTCTCAACTCGCCTCTTCTGACATGGGACCTCTGCCCTGAGTGTGCTGGGTGACAGCCCAGTGTTGCTGGTGTGCTGCACCTGAGCTAGCATTTCCATCCTGTGAATGGGGCCTGGGTCGAGGAGGGAGCCCCAGATCTTTCAGCTGCTGCTGAGTGCAGTAAAGCTTCTGCAACTCAGCGTTGAGGTGCTGGTGGCCTGCCCCTCCCAGGGAAAAACCACAGACCTAGTCTGGCTGCTGAAGAAAGAGGGAGCCCTATATTCTTGGCTGCACACACCAGGCACAGAGCTTATATCAGGCATAAATGGAGGCAATGGGGAACGGGTCATAGTTCAGGAACCACAAACTCTCACTCTTCTTACTGAGATTTGATAGATTGTCTTGAATAGATTCTCTCCTTCTACTACTGAGGAGGAAAACGTAACTGATCAGAATGAGAAGGTGCCAAGGGAGACCTCGGAGCTGAGCATTTCATGTGGAGGTCACTGCTAATCTAATTGGGATGAGGTCCCAGCTGAGGGGCTAGACTGGGGGGTCTTTCAGGTCCTTTCAGATGTAAGCGTTGTGATTCTAAATCCATCCGGGCTGGACATTTGAGTGAATGGCTTTACGCTAGCACAGCTTGGTCCTCTGCAGCCTTGGCGGGAAACATGGAGGCGACTCCACTTTGACTGCCTGCCCCCCTGCGTGCTGTGTCCCTAACAGGAGGGCTGAGCTGGTGTTTCAGGAGGCAGCCCTGTGTAGGGACGTAACATCTTCCCATTTGAAGCCACAGCCACTGTGCCTGGGTGCGTGGCCTCACCTGAGACGGAGCCCCCCAGCAGCATGAACAGCACCCCCCACTTCATGCTGCCTGCCACACGAGTGTCCCTCTCATCTGGGCCAACACACCCCAGGTGAGGCCGTCTTCGCCCTCCCTTCCACCCTCCCTCCTCTAGTTCTTTGTCTCCTGTTGAGGCTGGACACTGCCCTGGGGTGGAGTGAGTGGTTTCTCTCTGGTGGGACTGGGAGAGGGTCCCTTGACGATTACCAAGATTCTATACTTTATTAATTTTTTTCTACCAATGCTGCCAGAAAGAATTTTCATTGTTGTTGTTCACATAGCTTGTTATTGCTAAGATGAATTCTTTGTGTACAAAACAGGCTTTCTGTCTTGGGTTTGGTAAAGTGAACAAAGAATTAGATTTGAATTTACAAATGTATCTTTTTTTATTTTGTCTTGAACTTCACATCAGTATAGATTCTGCATTCTGCATTGCTCATCTAATGAATGCAGGAAGGACTGCATGAGGCCAGCGTGGCCATGTCCTCACACCAACAGTTCTGCTTGCTCTGAGTCCTTTCCTGGCTGCAGCCAGAGAGAACAGAGAAAGCTCAACACTCTGTTCATGGTGCTGTTGTAATTAATGTGTTGTAATTATTTCATATCTTCTGTTAGATCTTCTGCCTTGACTCCCAGTGTCCAAATACAAAAGTATTGACTATTGTCCATGATGCGACAAGCAGGATCTATTGAAGTCAAACACATCATCTTTTAGTTCCAGGCAGGAGTACAGTTAGAACAGTTTTTTTTAAAGGCATGATCACTGTGATGGATAAGTATGTCTTGGATTCTAATGAATGAACCAGCGACTTAGTCACCAGCCGCCTACACGAATAAGGTGAGGGTGTGATGCAGGTTTGGGCAGGGAAAGTCTTTGGTCTCTTTATAGATTTTAGAATGCTAAAATATAATGGCCTGTGGGATCCTGCAACCGAAAGAGGACGTCAGTGGGAAAATGCATGGAATCGGGGGTCTGTTCCTAGAGACGCTTCATGGAACTCTAGACCATGTTAATGTTTGTTTTGAAGCACATATCATGGGTAACACTTGGGGATGCTGGATGGGGAGGATACGGGATCTCTCTGTACTATCTTTGCAACTTTTTCAGTAAATATAAGACGATCCACAAATAAAAGCTTTATTTAAAAATATAATGACCTTGAAATTCTTTTAGAAAGTGAATGAAAACTCCCATAATCTCATCTTCTGTCAGTGAAATCTGCAACTGCCACAGAACTATCACATCAACCCAGGGGAAAAGGGGCAGTTGGGGTCCCCAGAGAGCCCCTCTGGCCTCAGTGGTCTCATCTGGAGAGTGGGAGGTTTGGACTCATCGGGCCGTCTCCAAGGATCTTCTGGCTTGGATGCCCTGTGTTTGAATGTGCAAGGCATAACTATATCTGGGGGGAGTGGGGGACAAAAACCTCTAAAATACTAGCCTCTTCTGTGGAAATCCAGCTAGTTCCCTTTAATTGGTGACAAAAATAAGATGCTCAAAACCCCACCAGCACTATCTGGAGCTGTACTCAAGAGCAGAGAGGAGTGCAAATTAATCTTTTTGAATTGCTAATTGGGGATTTAGTTGGCTAGATTGAGGGTTATGAGATGAAAGCCTGGGTTTTTGCTCTTTTCCAAAGGTAGGGAAAAGATTCCATCTCTGAGGACCCTAATGTCCTTGTATGCAAAATGCAGAAACTGACAAGAAAGATGAGAAAGCGTTTTGGCTCAGCCCTCAAAAGGTTGTATCTCAAGGCCCATGCTCCTGTCCTCTGAAGCAATTCAAATGCTTTGCTGCTGTATCTTAGATCCACAAGCAATGTCTGTAATGTGGGTGTTGTCTGGGCTGGAGCCACTGCTGCCATTGGCCTAGACATCAGAGTAAGATGGAGCACAATGCAGTTCCCCCAGCACCAGCAGCTGCAGAGGAGTCTCACGGGCAGGACGCGCAGAACCAGGTGGGAGACGCGCCATCAGGACTGCCAGGTGTGCAGAGAGGCCCTCTCTTCCAAACAGCTTCTGTAGTTGCCTGCCAAAGGCCTGGGACGGCCCCTCTTGCTCTTGCCCTTCTGTCGATAAAGGGATTAGTCCCTATTAAATTATCCTTAGCAAACAGAAGTTATTAAGTTATCTTTTGTCACATACGTCCTGTCATGAATTGATTAGATCCTTTCCGCATGTCAGTTGGCTGGGAGACATTTTGGTTGAGCAGGAGGAGAGGGACAGAAGTTGAGGACACGCCACTCCTCCAAGAGGGGCCTGGAGAGGGTGATGGCTGGTGCCAGGCATGAGCCTCCGCTCAGCTTCTAAGGGTGGAGACCTCAGTGACACTGCATCTCTGTGCTGCCACCAGGCTCGCTTGCTCCAGAAGGGGGTCACGGCGGTGCAGGCCTTGGAAATGCGAGGACAGAGAATCCCACGCTGAATGGTGGGGACGTCGCTTAGCTGCATGTGCTCCCAGGAATTGAAGGTGGGAAGAGCCGTGGAGGAGTTCTGGACTTGGTGCTTATTTGATCTGTGATCCTCACTAACTTTCTAAAATGTGTCACGTCTTTCATCTTGTGGAGTCTCAGTACATCCCGGGGTGCAACTTGGCTTCGTGCCGGCAGCAAAACTTACGGTAGAATTCCCAGCTCCTGACCCCGCCTGGCACTTTCCCAGGACTGCATGTGTCATCGAGGACCAGTGGATGATTTTCAGCTGTGTTCCCTGGGAGATATTTTGGGGCAGGCAGAGCAGTCCCGAAGAGCCCCGTAGCCTGAGGGCAGCCAGCCCCTCTCCCTGGAGGGTAGGACCAGCTTTGCCAGCACTGGTTGTTCATTTCTGCCTCTTGTCATCTGAAGAAATGAGATGCCAAGGCCACCTCTCAGTCCTGCCTTCTCTGTACTTCGCATTTTGTCTTGGTCGTGTGTTGTTCTGGAGTTCATGCCTCATTTCCCAAGGGAAGTCAAGGCCGTGGTGGGTCAGGGTCCTCTTCTTGCTCTGAGCTCCCTGGGCTGGCCACTGGCCACAGGAGGTGCTCGTGAAATTATGTTCAGCCAAATGGCATGTGTGTTTCCCCGACGAGTCAGATGGAGCCAGACCCCTCAAAAACCATCTATACCGAAGGCAGGGGCATGACCCCCTCTCTGAGGAACGTGATGTGCTTGTGTGCAGAAGCCCACCAGAAAGATGAAAAGACGTTTTGTTTCGCCTTCGAAAGGTTGTATCTGAAGCCTATATTCCTGCCCTATTTGGTAGAATAGACCCAAATAATACCCCGGAGGTGACATTTTAAAAAAACAGACACAGAAATTCGCCCATCCACATGGATGCTCTGTGTTTCAGAAATAGATAAGCCATTTGGAACCAGGTCTTGGTCAGTGTTCAAAAAACGATGTTTAAGTAAATGAAGGAAGGAATGATTTGGGGTACATTATAAAAATGAGTATAATTATTTTACACCAACATGTGTTTGTGCGAGCATGAGTGTGAGTGTGTGTGTGTCCATTTTTGTTACCTAATGCTGTGTAGTAAATAATCACAAAAATTAATGGCTTACAACAGCCATCATCACCTTTCATCTCACAATGTCTCTGTGGGTCAGGCATTTGAGAAGGACCTGACTGGGCCGTTCTCATGTGAAGCCTTTCATACAGTTCCAGTCAGAAATCAGCTGAGGCTGCATCATCTGAAGGCCCAATAGGGGCTGGAGGATCCATTTCCAAAGGGGCACAACCTGTGGCTGGCAAGTTGTCACTGACTGCTTCAGTCCTCTCTGCATGGCCTTCTCCTCGGGGCTGCTTGAGCATCCTCCTGGCATGGTGGCTGCTCCCTCCAGAGCAAGCCACCCACAAGATCTGGGCAGAAGTTTCAAGTCTTCTATGACCCAGCTTTGGAAGTCTGACTGTATGACATTCTACCAGTCACATGGGCCCAGTCCTAATTCAAAGTGGGAGAGGGTTATGCACTGCTTAAATCCTGGGGCCACCTTGGAGGCAGGCTGCCTTCCTCCATGTATTTACTTACTGAGCCTCTGCTATATGTTAAGTACTAAGTTTCTGTAGTGGGGGCATAAATGTATATATGTCATGATCCTGTCCTCAAGGAGCTGTTTGCTTAGGAGAAAGAGAGATGAGCCAGTGCTGCCTGACACCAGTGTGTTGGGGCTGTGGCTGGGGTGTGCACAAGGACCTGGCGCAGACCCCACTGAGGGGCCCGGGGCTCACTCGGACCTCACTCACATCGGGCCCGAGGCACTGATGTGGTTATTTGGGCAGAGCTGAAAGGGAAGCTTGCTTCTGCCGGGGGGTTGTCTGGATAACAGGCATAGAGGCACGTAGGAAGGTGACTGCTTATGGCACTTCAAGGAGGCCTCATGGCAGAGCCGAGAAGCACACGTGGGCAGCAGGAGAGGTGAGGAATGGTGGGCTGCAGCCTTTAACTGGGTCTGGATCTTGGACAGGTCCCTTGCTGATGGCAGAAGGATGGATTAAAGAAAGATGAAAGGAGATGGGTGGGGTCTGTAGGGAGAACTCAGGGTGGGCTGATGGGGCTTCAAGCAAAGCCGAGAGCCTGGCTCAGCACTGAGGAGGGAGGGGAACTTGGGAGATGAAAATGGAGAAGAACCCCCATAGTCAAGAATGATTGACATGCTTGGAGCAGGGGTGGGGGGCAGGCGTGTGGTGATGCCAGGGCTGGGGCTTGTGGGGCTGACTCGGGGAGGCCCTTTCTCAAGAGGGGGACATAGACCACGATGGCTGATGGCAAAGGCGTGATTCAACATTCACACACACTTCCTTGTCTGTAACATGAATAGTATTTTCTATTTCCAAGAAATCATTTTGTTTCCACTTTTAGGTAATTGCTTTTACTCCATGTCTAAGAATTGAGCAATTTAAATAAAGATATTTACACTTTAAGTTTTTCTTAGTACTTCCAAACAGAGACATATGTATAAATGCTAAACAGAAGTTCTGAATCAAACCTTCTTGACTTTCTAATGTTCTCTGTTGGGGGAAGTCGGCATGGTTTAGAGCCTCCCAAACCCCCTCAACCAGGAGGGGCAGGTCTGGGGGCGAGACTGAGCGCAAACAAGTTTCACAGGATGTGGGGAAGGTGGCCAGACTTGGAAAATAAAAATACAGCATGCCAAGTTAAATTTGAATTTCAGATGAACAATGAATACTTTTTTGAATAAGTATTCTCCATGCAATATTTGGGAAATACTAAAAACGTATGTCTTCTTGATCTAAAATTTGGATTTAATTGGGCATCCTGTGTTTTATCTGACAACCTTAGACATAGGGGATTTATTTCAATGACTTCTGGACAGTCCTGGAATACATGATCACTCAGGACCTTCTAACAAACCCAAGTGGCCGGGCGCAGTGGCTCTCACTTGTAATCCCAGCACTTTGGGAGGCTGAGGCGGGTGGATCACCTGAGGTCAGGAGTTTGAGACCAGCCTGACCAACATGGTGAAACGCCATCTCTACTAAAAATACAAAAAATTAGCCAAGCGTGGTGGTGGACGTCTGTAATCCCAGCTACTCAGAAGACTGAAGCGGGAGAATCGCCTGAACCCTGGAGGCAGAGGTTGCAGTGAGCCGAGACTGCGCCATTGCCCTCCAGCCTGGGTGACAGAGTGAGACTCTGTCTCAATAAATAAATTAAATAAATAATAAAAATAAATAAAACCTAAGTGGTAGGTTGATAGGTGCAGCAAGCCACTATGGTACATGTTTCCCTATGTAACAAACTTGTACATCCTGCACGTGTACCCCAGAACTTAAAATAAAAATTAAGATTAAAATATGTGGCCTGCCTAGTGCTAGGTACAGAGCGAGTTCTTGGATAACTATGGGAAGCTGTGAGAAAAGTGATTCATCCTGTCCAGGCAGGCTCAGCTTCTCCCGTTACCTGAACTCGGCCATACCCTTCACGACCAGCCAAACACCCGGCTGCCACATGTCCTGCCCGGCCGCCCTCCTTCCCCGGGGCAGCTTCAGTGCCTGTGAATTATTGTTTTTGCTCGCTCAGGCACAACCTGCATACACTGATGAGACTGGTTCTTTGCCCTGAAGGCGAATGTACTCGGCTTTGTTGGCCACTCCTAGTTTTGCAGTAATGCGCCAAGTACGTTCATTCCCTAAGGGATTTTCATCACATAACATAGTATGTAGCCTAACAAAGGAGGGAAAGAAAGGAAAAGAGTAAGGCTTAGACTGAAGTACTTAAATTCAAGTCCCAAGTCAGCCACCTGCTAGAGGACTTGAAGATAATCCGAAGCCCGCAGTATTTTGTCAGGAATGAGAGGTGGAGATAAGAAGGTAAATAGAATTTCGTATCTCACAAATAGCAAATCTTTTGGAATATGTAATTGAATCACAGGATAAAACCCTTATAATGAAATTACCATGGTTCATTTCCCAGTGCCTCTGGCAGGGCAGGGGTTCTCTGGCGGGAACACCCAAGTCCAGTCCCAGGGTTTTCCCACCTTGGGCTCAAGGTGCCCCAAGGAGATGAGAACCTGGGGCCACATGGAGAACTGCAGTGAAACTCGCTCCTTGAACTTTGCTTTGAGGCCTGTGAAGCTGGTGTAGCCCATCCTCCGACCTCATGGTCACTAAATATGCCCTGTGGGTGATGTAAGCTGGACCCTGGACGCTGCCTGAGCTTACCTTCCATCCCTGAGCACGTCCTGGGACTTTGGCCATTGTGAAAACAGCAGGGTCACCCCTCTCTTCCTGCTATTCCGTGAGAGTGGAAGGCCCCCTTCTGAGGGATGGCTGGTGGAGATCAGGCCTCATGTCCCATCCATTGGAGCAAGCTGCCTCAGGAAATATGGAAGGTGACCATCTGTCCCGAGTGACTACGACCAAGTTCCCTTGTGGCAGTGCAGTCTCGACTGTTCCATGGCTTCAGTCCTCACTACTCAAAGTGCGGCCCATGGACCAGCAGCGTCGGCCTCACCTGGGAGCTTCCTAGAAGTGCAGCATCTCAGGTCCCACTTCAGCCCTGCTGAATCAGACCATGCATGTCAACAGGATCCGCGTCCACACAGTGCGGGTGGGGAGCACTGGCCCTGGTAACAGATGCTTTTTGGAGGGAGGATAGGTAGGGGAAGCTTCCACTCTGTCGTCTTGGCTGTGGACTCACAGAACGCCATGTCTGCATGGTGCATACGTGAGAACTTCGCAGACAGGGATCTGCACAGCACCGTGGGAAGCCTCCCTCATCAGCCATGGCCCTCGTCCCTCAGACCTCCCATCCTAGATGTGGTTCAAGACAAGCATATGGTAGTCCAGAGGAGGGTGGAATGCCCAAAGCCGAAGAGCTGTACGGTGGAGACCTAAGGCCTGAACCCAGGTTTTCTGAATCCCATTCCAATTTTTTTGCCACTCTATTTAGAAAACAGGAAATAACAAGAATGCAAGGTATCCTGTTGGAGCCATCAAAAGGCCTTGGGTCATATGCTGAACAAAGAACAGAGCCCTCATGGTGTGTTTGGTGGGCCACTCTCAGATAATAAATAGAACACGTTAGCTTAAAGTTCCTGCTTAAGCCACTGTTGGTCAAGTAAACCTCCTCACTTGAGTGTGAAATAGCCGAGTCATAGGAGGCACATTCGTCTCTACAACAGACTTTTTCTTGAAAAGTGCAGGAAAAGTAATCTTGCTTTGAAGGTATTACAAGAGTCGATTGTTCTTCCGTAAAGCCGCGAAGCAGTTGTAAAGAGGATTGATTGCTCATGATTCTCTGTGCGAGGATGACTTTGTAGATCTGGGTTTCCTTCAACTGCAGTGCCACTGAAACAGGAGTACGGCAGGACTGCAAAAGGGAGAAGAAAGGGGGGGGATTGGGGGAGAAAATAAATACGGCTGGAGCACCCTTGACTTTTCAAAGCCCTGTGTGAATTCCACACCTTATCTGGCCCCATTCTGGCAGATAATGGAATGAAGGTGCCCAAGGGGCTTGGGTACAGGCGGCAAAAAATGAGCAAAACTGTGGTATTCTGGGCTGAGCCCAGGGCTCTGCTGTATCTTGACTGGGAACTTCTAGGATGATTCAAAATTCTGCTTTTGAAGCGGTCAGACAAGCGCTAGCCTTTGGAAAGTGGTTGGTGCTCATCCACAAGCCGCTCTCTGCTTGCTCAGATGTTTGAGCCCTGCAGAAGCACCGGAGGCTGCCATGTTGGTCTGGCCAGGGGCTGCCGGCAGCTTCCCTGGTCTCCACCCACCCCCTTTTTAAGGGTCTTCTCAAATTCTTTCCTCACACCCCAGCTGCCCGCCCTTGTCAGCTGGGGAGATTGCTGCTTCTTGCCTCCTTTGTGAGATTTAAAAAGCTTCCTATTCTTCCTTTGAAATTGAGGAATAAGGCCTATCTTTGGGGTTTCTTTGCAAGATGAGTAAGCGGCCCCTTTCAAAGCCCTTGGGAAAGATTTCAATAGGGGATTTAAGGCAGGACAGAGTAGTTCATGTGATTCCAGGCTTAAGATGTTGTCTTCGGCATTAGACCTCAAGAAATCCAGCCTATATTTCCATTGTGTCTGGGAAATTAAAAGCTTTAGCTTTTGCCTATGAAAAATATTTGCTTAATTGAACAAAGTTGCCAATCGGACAGTGCTTGCTGGGAACTGATGTGCTAAATCTTCCCTGAGGATTTTACTCTGTTAACAAGAAAGAAAATTGTCTTGAATGCGGTGTCCTGCCCTGTATTCCTGATCGACAGGGCACCATCTTAGCTTCCTTCGAGATGGGGTGAAATGGGGATGAAAGCACGTTCCCTGGCTGGTCATCTTTTATGCTTCCTGTGGTGACTGAAGATCCAGCATAGGGGCCCTTGTGCAGCATCTAGTCATCAACTCTCAGGCACATCCCAGGCCTCTGGAACTGTGCTTATCAATGAATAAATCCACAAGTGGATATTGAACGTCTATTGTATATGCAGTGTCAGAGACTTTGAGGACTGCTGATATTGCATTAGGTAGCAACGTCAAGGAGTTTTCTCCCCTATGTGTGGTGGGGAAGGCAAACACATATTAATCAGTAAGTTCCACAGGGAACCTGCCACCAAGTCAAGTTGTGTGTTACCGACTACCAAGTCAGCGTTTGGACAAGTCCTGTACGTGACATGCATCACCTAAACCAGGGATGAGAAAACCCATTGTGTATGTGTGTGGGCAGGGGGGTGGGTGGGTGTGGGTGTGTGTCTGGGTGGGTGTGGGTGTGTGTGTGAAGGGCCAGATAGTAAATATTTAAAGCTCTGTGGGCCAGACAGTCTGTGTTCCTCAACCCCGCTGTTGTAGTGGGAAAGCGGCCACACATGATGTGTAAATAAATGTGTGTGGCTGTTTGCCAATAAAACTTTATTTACAAAGACAGAAGCCTGGGCGAAGAGGCTCATGCCTGTGATCCCAGCACTTTGGGAGGCTGAGGCAAGTGGGTGGATCACGAGGTCAGGAGTTAGAGACCAGCCTGGCCAACATGGTGAAACCCCATCTCTACTAAAAATACAAAAATTACCTGGGCGTGGTGGTGGGCGCCTGTAATCCCAGCTACTCAGGAGGCTGAGGCAGGAGAATCGCTTGCAACCAGAAGACGGAGCTTGCAGGGAGCCGAGATCACACCATTGCACTCCAGCCTGGGTGACAGAGCAAGACCCCATCTCAAAAACAAAACAAAACAAAAACCAGGTTGCCAGCTGGATTTGGCCCAGGTCAGGTTGCTCCCGGTCGAGTCTGAATTTCAGATAAACAGAGAGTACGTTGTTAGAGTGCCCCAAGCTTGGTACTGGGCACACTTGCCCTGGATGTCTTTTATTTGATCTGGCAGCTTTAGAGTTTGCCAATGCTTGGTTTGAATCAGTGGATATTTCGACTGAGTCCATTAAAATGCTTGGCCTTGAATCATATCATCTCAAACTTGGAGAAGATCAGAGAGGTTTTCGAACCCCGGCTCCTACTTTTCAGATGGGAGAACTGGATTCCAGAGAAGTGATGGGATTTGTCCAACATCCCATTGCAAGTCCACCTTCATGAAAGAAAACTTCTGGAAGCAGATCTTTCTGTCAGCTCTGTGTGCCAGCTCATTAGTCCTTTGATATTCTCAAGGAGAAAACGCAGGTCATTTATTGGTAATGGGCCAAATGTTCATCCTTCTGTCAGTCAGTGGCACAGTTCCTAGAGAAGTACAGAGGGTGGGAATTGGGCTAGTGCTGTGCACCTCTGATAGGCACACAGAGCGGAACAGGATAGAATGGTACAGTCTAGTATGTAGATAAACAAACATACATGTAATTTAAACATATATATCAAACTGGAATCGGCCTCGCCTGCTCAGGCACCATTCCGGTGCAGGATGCTGACCAGGGCTGCAGTTAGCGTTTCCGCTGGCTTCTGAATGAACTGTGACACAGCACAAGGGCCCAGGGAGTGAGATACGCGTGGGGGTCTGATGTACAATCGTGGGTTCTAATCCTGGCTCCAGCACTTCCCAACTGTCGAAATGTTCTTAGAATTTCTACTTTATCTTTTACGGAATTGGATAGATGATGTGTTTCTCACAGATAGTGTCTGGGAATTCCCTAGCATGCCACCTGGAGCACAGCATTTAACACATGTTTTCCCCCTCCTGGTCGCCTTCTGGTGCCCCAGGGCACACAGCAGGTTGTCTCCTCAGGCATGTGGTGTGCCACTGAGGTTCTGTTCATAGAGGCCGAGTGAAGAGGTTTCTCTTGTCCTTGTCCGAGGGGGCCCTGGCTGACCTGTGGCTGGGATTCCGTGTAACACACAGGAGCCAGGGGTTGCACACTCAGCTGAGAATTAGAAAGCAGACCTCAGTGAGAAGCAGCAGAGACAGGCTGGACTTAGGAAGCATCAACAGTGTGCCTGCTGCTGCGCCTGCTTCCGACCTTCTGTAAGAGGCAGTGTGTTTTATCAGCCTCACTGGATGATGCAGACACTCTGAAAACGGAAGTAATTAGGTCAAAATCGTGATAGCTAATACTTAAAAATAAATCTCCGTATTTCCTTTTCTCTTAAATATGTATAACACGGTCTTTCTGGATTTTTAGTGAAGACCTTACATTTTACCTAAGTGGCAGAAATGTGTTTCCCGTTTGGTGACGGCAGCGTGGTTAACATTTTAGAGTCCTTGCTTGTAGCCGTGCTTTTCCACGATTGTTCAGAAACAATTTGCAGGGCTTTGTCTGTTCAGGAGATAGTAACACTGGGGAATGCAAAATATTTGGACCTCCTTGTTTGATTTTCTACTTTTTGCCAAGTCTTCTCTTCCCCTTACATTCTTCAAAGGATAAAGAGCACAATAACAAGCTCTTCACTGATAGTGACAATTAGGGTGTAATTTGTGAACTAAAATTTGCCAATTGCTTTCATTACTTAGGAATTGACAGTCTGCTTTACATTCTTCTTTAAAACGGTGCTTAACTTAAAGCCCGCCCGCCTGCTGGATGGAGGGATTTTCTGAATGACACATTCATCTTTTGAACAGGGAGCTGTGGTGTGGTGGATGTTCTCGGAGAAGGAAAAGGAACCCCTCAGCGATCCATAAATTTCGATCATTTATTTCCAGTAGTAAATTACAGGCACATGTGAGATATTTGAATAACTTTTAGCACAGAGAATAACCAGCCAAACCAAAATGAGAAACTAGGCGATCCTGTGTCCTGGTAATAACTGACTAATGAACTCGCAAATTCACCAAACATGTACGTATTTGTTTATTGATAACTGGGGATATATGACACTGAGTGCGAGCAGGATGACTAGAAATGCCCACATGGCCACCTGCTTCTCGAAAACTTTCTCCTCCCCACCTTGCAGGGAGCACCAAGCCCCTGTCTGAGTTGATTTTGGGAGAAATTGGTTTTCCCCTCAATGATGTTCTACAAGTGGGCGGACAGGCCGCCTGTAGCTTACTAGTTCCTTACGTCACTTCATGCTGTGGCTTTCAGCTTGATTGGCTGCACTTCATCGTGGCATTTATTTTATTGCATATTTAATTGGCTGAAAGTTTCATGTTAATTGGGTGGAATCTTACCTTTCAGAGTGTTTTGGTTCTAAAGCAGTCTCAGACTTAAGCACAGTTAATTCCCCTTTGAGATCCTTTACCACTGACGACACGAGATCAAATAACCAACTAATTAAAATTGATGTCCACCTTCTATCAAAGTCATTATTCACTTTCCCTTGAGGAAGTGGTTTTCTGAATTTGCAATCCCTGGGGAATACTTTTTCCTCTTCAAATCATGTGAGTGTGAAAATGTGGAGTCTAAGATTCTTGTTTCCTTTCTATGTCAAAAAGAAATCCTCGCTGTGGACGAGTCTGTGTCCGTGGTCTTACCCTGCACAAATACACAGGCTCCGTGGTCTTTCCCTGCACAAATACACAGGCTCCGTGGTCTTACCCTGCACAAATAAACAGGCTTGTGTGTTCCTGCTAAATGCCTCTCTGTCCCTCAGTGGTAGAGGCCATGTGTTCACGGGCATGGAGGCCTCAGGAAAATGGCCAATATCCTTTTGTAGTGCTGAATGCTTAACACTTTAGACAAAGACACCCTGTGGGGTTGGTGTGCGTGCAAGTGTGTGTGTGTGGCCATTTATATATGTGTGGGTTTCTGCCAGAATGGACAGCCTGCCGTATTTTGTGTGTATATATGACATCTCTGTATATGTGTGCATATCTGCAGTCGAAGATGCCTGCCACGGGATGCTAACGGCCAGTGCCTGGTGGAGTCTCAGCCGCTTCCTGCTTGTGGAGGTAAGGGGCAGGGGCCAGACCCCATGACTGGGGCAGCAGAAGAGCTGGCCACACAGGGTTCCTGCAGTCACCAGGGCACAAGCCCTGGATGGGCCAGTATGGAGGGATGTGTGGGGTGTGCTGGGGTGTGGGAGGGAGGTGGTCTCAGAGCAAGAGGAGCCACTCAGACCCTCATGATGCTCTCGGGCTTTCCCGGCCCGCCGTGGGTCAGTGTAGCTCTGGGACTCATGGACCAGGCAAAGGCATGTCTGGATGGGCCATTGCAGTGGCTCTTCCACTGGACACAGACCTGATGTCTTTTGCCATGGGAGCTCTGGGGAGTTCTTCCAGGACCTACTTGCCTCGCCTCCTCACTAGCTTCCTCTGCTCCTGGCCTCTGCCCACGTGGGACGGAGGACAGCCCCCAGTGTTGGTGAGAAGAGTAGGGCAGAGACCCACAGACCTGCCCCTTGGGGCCAGCCACTGTGTAGCCTGGTGGGGCCAGCTCAGGGGCAGCCAGTCCTTCTGTCTCGGGGACTAGTTGGCAGGGATGACTATGTCACGCAGAGGACCATTGAGAAGGCATCTGAGGCCAGGTTCAAGCCCCATGGGAAAGAACGCAGTGATATCTTAGCAGTGTCTGCCAGGCTGCAGGAGGGGGTGCGGGCGCTTCTGGCGCTGCTCTGCTGGCCTTGGTTAGGTGGTCCCCAAAGTCCTTTCTGAGGTTTTCACAGTCCGAGATCAGCCTGCTAGGTCTCCATGTGTCTTTCTTGGCTGGTGTGACACACTCTGAGTTCTGGCTCTGTGCTGCTGTCTGTCTCTCTCGGCTGGTGTGTCATGCGCTGAGCTCCTGCTCTGTGCTCCTGTCTGTCCGTCTGTCTGTCTGTCTTTCTCAGCTGGTGTGACATGTGCTGAGCTCCTGCTCTGTGCTCCTGTCTGTCTGTCCGTCTGTCTGTCTTTCTCGGCTGGTGTGGCACGCGCTGAGCTCCTGCTCTGTGCTCCTGTCTGTCTGTCTCAGCTGCTGTGGCACACACTGAGCTCCTGCCCTGTGCTGCTGTCTGTCTGTCTGTCTGTCTTGGCTGGTATGGCACAAACTGAGTGTCTGCTCTGTGCTGCTGTCTGTCTGTCTTTCTCAGCTGGTGTGGCATGCTGCACTGCGCCCTTGCTCTGCACTGCTGTCTGTCTTCTCGCTGTTGGCTCAAGCCCCATCAGGTTGTTTGGCATTTTCTGCCTCGGGGTTATTACACCAAGAAAAAAAAAATTTAAAGAAGTGGGTGGGGCCACCTTTTCTGGGTTTTGAGTTTCAAGAGCATTGTCCTGGGGGGATTTGGGTGTGAGTGAAGACAGAGAAAAGCCAAAAAAAAAAAAAAAAAGAAAAGAAAGAAAAAAAAAAAGTCAGAGCTTGGTTTCTTGAGTGAGGGAGGGAAGAGGACACAGGGAGGGGCTGGTGTCTTGTGGCTCCAGAGGAAGGAACCAGCCCCTCTGCCTCCCTGTCCTGGGTCCCTTTCCTGGATAGAATTCCAGGGCAGGGGTTGGGTGGGTGGGTGGCAGGACACTAGCAAAGACATGCCAGTCCAGGCTGCTGAGAACCTAGGGCCAGTGAGAATCCCTGGTGGCCACGAGGGGCTGGAAATGACAGAGATGTCATCGACAATTTAGCAGTGACCTTCACAGACTCAGAGCCAAGGTCGGATGAGAGACGGATGTTGCAGCAGATGCTGCATGGAGAGATGATTCTGAGGACCCAGAGACCTGCCCTCGAATCTCATCAATATACCAGGGGGTAAGGGAGGGGATCTTCACGATTGGAAGCAGAGTTTCATCTGCCCTGGAAGAAGGGGAGCTTGAAATCAAAACTATGTGGCATTGTAAAAAACCAATAAAACGTGCTTCTTGTACGCTTCTTGGGCACTGAGCTCCTGAACCAAGATCCCTGTACCTTTGGCTCACGTCATGTTTAAAGATTTTCCTGAAATTTTATTACCAGCATCTGCCAGAAAGGGTGGAAATAAACAAGGAGTCAGGGAGCGTAGGGAGTCCACACACAATTCACTTTAAATATCCTCATTCAGCACAATTCCTCTCCAGTTCCCATGGGGATCGGTGCTGGTCTGGTGGGATGCTGGGCGCCGGTACGTGGAGCACACGTTTTCTGCTGCAGAGACCTCTGGAAGGGGCCCCGGTGAGCACAGGTACAGACAGGCCTGTCCCTGTGCACGCAGTGTGGCTGGACCAGCTGCTCTTGTCCTGAGCTCTGCGTGCTCTTCTGTAAAAGGCAGACATTTGCCTAGGGGCAATCTAATGACTCCTGGATTCAGCCCTCAGAGAGCCTACCTAGAAATAGTCACGATTCAACATGATGAAAACACAGAGACTCCCCAGCTGGGTAGACGGCAATTCTCCCAGACTTCCAGCTTCCACTTGGCCAGGGCTCTTTCATCTTCTGACCTGCTCTCCGGCATGCCACATCTGAAAACTCTGCCACCTTTGCATGAGACCCCTGCATTAGCCCAGGGAGACAGAACCAATAGGATGCCTGTATAAAGAGATTCATTCTGAGGGATTGGCTCATGCGGTTACGGAGTCTGCCTTCTGCCCACTGGAGACTCAGGAAGCCTGGTGGTGTGGTTCAGTCCAAGTCTGAAGGCCCTTGAACCGGGAGAGCTGATGGTCTCAGTCTCAGCCCAAGTAGGGGAGAAGGTTGGTGTCCCAGCTCGCGCAGCCACACTGAGAGGTTAATTCTCCATTTTGTTCTATTTCGCACTGAACCTCGAGGGGCTACATAAAGCTCACCCACATGAAGAAGGGCCACCTGCTTTCCTGAGTCCACTGATTCAGTCGCCAATCTCAGCTGGAAACACGCTCACAGACATGCCCAGAAATAATGTTTAAATAAGTGTCCGGGAACCCCTCAGCCAGCAAAGGGGACACAAAATTTAACCATCACAGCTCCCTCTGGATAAGATGAGAGAACAAGATTTCACAACATTGGACCCACGGACACTCAACAGGCAGAAACAAGGCTGACCTGTCCTCAGGAGGACATACCCCACAGTGTGGTTGTTGGTCTCATAGCCATGGTCAACAGCGTCCCTCCAGTTTAGCCGAGTCCTCGCCGCCACTTCAGTCGCAGAAACAAGGCTGACCTGTCCTCAGGAGGACATACCCCACAGTGTGGTTGTTGGTCTCATAGCCATGGTCAACAGCGTCCCTCCAGTTTAGCTGAGTCCTCGCCGTCACTTCAGTCCCGCCGCCAGGGCCCTGTCTTCCACACAGCCTTGGCCATGGTCACCTTCTCTCCTTTGAGCCACCTGGACTCACATCTGAGGCGCATTGTCAGCCCAGACCCCTCAGCTCCCACCACACACACTTCCTGATTTTGCACGGAGAATTCCGGCACCTCAAACCCAACGAATCAAAACCTGAGCTCCTTCCAGTCTTCTCTGTCTCTGCCGGTGAAAACTCCGGGGTTCCAAGCCGAAGCCATGGTCTATTCCTCGATTCTCCCTTTTCTCTTACACTCCACATCTGGTCTGTCAGCAAATCTTGCTGTATCTGCCTTGACGATGGAGCCACATTCAATAGCTGCTCCCCTCCCACTGCCACTGGCCTGGCCAGATCCTGGGGTCTCGCATTCAACATCTGCTCCCCTCCCACTGCCACTGGCCTGGCCGGATCCCGGGATTTCACATTCAACATCCACTCCCCTCTCACTGCCACTGGCCTGATCAGATCCCGGGGTCTCTCACCCACATTCAGAGGGCAGCTCCCATCGGGGCCCCCTGCTGCTTTGTGCCCTCTGGAAGTCTGTCACCAGCACAGGGATCATCCGCAAAGTCACATCATGCCTCCCACCCTCCAAAGGCTTCCCACCCCACTCATAACAAAAGCCCAAGTCCCTAATAGGATCTACAAGGCCCTCCAGGGTTTCCCTCCCTGCAATATCTCTTTCCCTGTCCCTCAACATTCACCCTCTCATCCTCTCTATTCCAGCCACACTGAGCCCCTTGTCTTCCCTGGAACATGTCAGGAGCTCTCTTCCCCAGGGCTCCCACACTGACTGCCTTCTCTGCCTGGAGCACTCTTCCTCCAACAACAGCATGGATGACTCCCTCACTTTCTCAGGTCTTTATTGAAAAGCAGGAATGAGGCCCCGACAGCAAACACTTGAGAGATAAAGAATACTAACCTTGCACAAACTATTTTAAAAACAGAGGCAGAAGGCACACTCCCCAGCTTATTTTATGAGATCAACATTACACTGATTAGAACCCCCCTTCCCCAAAAGAACAGGCAAAGGCATTACCAAGAAAGAAATCTGAAGGCTAATATTTCTCATGAATGTAGAAACAAAATCCCTTAGCAAAACATGAGCAAACGATACCAGCAATATAAAAAGGAAAATAAACATGACGCTACAGGCTTTATACCAAGAATGCAATGTTGGTTTAATATGTGAAAACCAATAAATGTAACTCTTGTGTTATCGAAATCAAAAGGAGATCATGTAATTATCTTAATAGATGCAGAAAAAAATGTGAAAAACTTCAAGGCCCATTCTTGATAAAAACTTTCAGCAAAACTAGAAATCTAAGAGCACTTCCTTAATCTGATAAAGAGAATCTTTGGAGAATCTACAGATAACGTAATTAATGGTGAAAAACTGAATTTATTTTCTCTAAGGTAAGGCTGTCAATTCTATTTCCCCCTTAATGTTGTACTAGAATTCACAACCAGTGTAATAAGACAAGAAAAAGAAATGCAAAGCACAGATTGGGAAGGAAGATGAAAATCTGCCTCTATTCCTAGACGACAGGTTAGTATACATAGAAGATACTTGTAACCTACAAAAAACCAATAGGTGAGTGTACCAAAGCCACAGGACACCAGCTGAGATACAAAAACCCTTTCTATTACAATACATACACAATGGACAATGGGAAATTGAATTAAGAACATAATTTCTAATACAATAAAAAATGTGAAATGTTTAGGGATAAATTTAACAAAATACCTGCAAGATTTGTATACAAAAGTATATAATATTGCTAAAAGTAATTAAACATAACCAATAGTGGTTAAAAGATTAGTTGTATTCACAGACTTGAAGACTTGACATAATGAAGAGGTCTAGTCCTCCTAAACTGATCTTAGATTCAGTGAGATCTCAATGAAAACTCAGCCATGCTTATTTTTTGGCAGAAGTTTCCAAATTCCGCAATTTACATGGAGAGGCAAAGGACTTAAAATAGTTAAAGCAATTTTGCAAAACACGAAAATAATTGAAAAACTCACGTTACCAGATTTTGAGACAATATAAAACTGAAGTCGTAAAAACAGTGTGGGATTAGTGTACAGTAGACATATAGGCCAATAGGACAGAATCGAGGCACAAAGCAGATCCACGCATATATAATCAACTGATTTTTGGCAAAGGTGCCAAAACAATAAATGAGAAAAGATGGTCTTTTCAATAAATGGTATGGGAGCAACTGGACAACCATATGAAAATGACAACAACAAAAAAACCTCAACTCTTACCTTACACTACACCCAAAAGTAATTCTAGATGGAGCAAGGATCTACAAGTAGAAGTAAAGCCATCAAGCTTTGTATTAGTCCATTATCACCCGGCTATAAAGAACTACCAGAGACCAGGTAATTTATGAAGAAAGAGGTTTAATTGACTCACAGTTCTGCAGGCTGTACAGAGGCCTCAGGAAACTTACAATCATGGCAAAGGGTGAAGGGGAAGCAAGCCCATCTTCTCATGGTCAGCAGGAGAGAGAGAGCAAAAGGGGAAGTGCTACACACTTTCAAACAACCAGATCTTGGGAGAACTCACTCACAACCATGAGACCAGAAAGGGGAAATCCACCCCCATGATCCAATCACCTCCAACTAGTTCCCTCCCCCAACACTGGGGATTACAATTCAACATGAGATTTGGGTGGGAACACACGGTCAAACCATATTAAGCTTATAGGAAAAAACAAAAAAACAACAACAAAAAAAACGCAGGCGAGAACATGACTTTGAAGTAGGCAAAACTACTTAGATATAAAGAGTACAGCTGGGTGCAGTGGCTCACACTGGTAATCCTAACACTTTGGGAGGCTGAGGTGGGAAGATCACCTGAGGCCAGGAGTTTGAGACCAGTCTGGCCAACATAGTGAAATTCCATTCCTACCAAAAATATAAAAAATTAGCCAGGCATGCTGGCTTGCACCTGTAGTCCCAGCTACTCGGGAGGCTGAGGCACAAGAATCATTTAAGCCCAGAAGGCAGAGGTTGCAGTCAGCTGCATTACACACTGATGCATGCCTGCACAATGCACTGGCCAGCATCACACACTGATGTGTGCCTCCACGGTGCACCCACCAGCATCACACACTGATGTGTGCCTCTATAGTACACCACCCTGCATCACACACTGATGCGTGCCTCCACAGTACACCCGCCTGCATCACACACCGATCTTGCTAGCCACAGGACACCTTCTGTCTCTTTAGGGAAACTTACATATATCTATCTTGATTCATCTGTAGATTTTATGGTTTAATTTACTGAGAACATTTTCTCTTCCAAGTTCCAATGTTATTAACTGAATAAATGGCATATTTTAAAGGTTAATTTAAAAAATTATACACTTAATACATGCTCATTATTAGAAAAGTAGATAGAAAAAAATCCATAAATCTGCTATCTAGATAAAACCATAAGTAAATAACATTTTAAGTTGCAGAAATTAAACATAGGACTTTCATCCAACCACTGTCACATTCTAAATTCCCTCTTCTCCTTGTTCTCTGTCTTTTTCTCCTTGCCAAAATGGAAATGACATTCTCTTCACTCGGGCTGTCTTCTGTGTACACATTACCTATAAAATCCCCACTCCCTTATTAAATCAAAGGAGTGACTCATTTTATATCCAGGAGTAAAAGCAGATTCATCCAGGCTTTAACTTCTCAGTCACCCTACCCAACCCCCAGTGTGCCTCCTGAGAGAAAACTAAATTTTTCAGTTGGCAATTAAATTGCTTTTAAATAAGTCAGTTCATTTTTCATTTGAACAAGCTCCTCTCAGCCTTATGTACATAGACTCAGTTCTGGCTGTCGTCATCACCACTGTCATCTCCTTGCCCAGTGAAATAATGATCCTAACTTCCGATGGGCACCACAGAGAATTTGTTTTACATGAGGGTTTGCAACTCAGTGTAACCTAGACACTTCCTTTCACTTCTCCAAGTTTGATTTTCCTCACTTGTAACACAGGGAACATCTTAATTTTCTGTTAAGCAGATCTGACCCTAAGAATTTGCCTTAGCTTTATAAGAAAATGGATTTTCCCTATAATGTTTGAGCAATGAATATAGTACAGGCTTTAAAAAGCAAGAAATGTCTTCCATTTACACCCTTAGAGAGGAATACCTGGGAAACATTTGGCAGAAGGAGTGGGGCGAGGCATTTCTGCAAGAGGGAGCCCACCTCCCCCGCAAACACCGCCCTGCCCCTCCATTGGCAGAGATACACATTTGTCTGTGGGAAGGCGCCATTTCTTGGAAGAAATTCATGATCAAATTAAATAGTTTCTTAAGTCTGGGATTCATGGCCATAAATGAACAACACGTGGGTAGTGGTAGAGTTTAAACACTAGGAAAATGAAGCTTCTTTGCCCCATGTTTGCCCATCCCAGTGACAAGAAGGGAGTGAGGCCAGGGCCTCCTCCTCCAGCCGGGCTCTTCCTGGGGCAGAGGAAGCACAGTTTTGACTCAGATAAATAAACCCCTTGGGACAATCAGTCATTGTTTTCTTCATAGCCCTGTTTTAAGAGAACATCAAGGGAGCCCTTCAGAAATGTCATATTTTAACACTTCCCAGTGGGTTCCCTTTGGTCAGAGCCCCTCAAGCCAGTCTCGTCCTCTGTGGCGGCCTAGATATAGTGCTGCCCAGCAGTAACTGAGGGTCAGCATTAGCAGGACTCACCCCAGCGAGGGGCACACCCACCATGGACGCCTTCAGGTTCCTTCTGCAGGAAAATGCAGGCACCATTTTAGAGAGATTTGTAACAAATAGAGCATAACAAAAGGAGTTTCTGCTTATTTGAAGTGGAATGTTTATTCTCTAATTATTTCATTTAATGGAGGATTTTAAAACAAAGCATGTTGGCCAGTCGTGGTGGCTCATGCCTGTAATCCTAGCACTTTGGGAGGTTGAGGCGGGCAGATTGCTTGAGCTCAGGAGTTCAAGACCAGCCTGGCCAACGTAGCAAAACCCCTTCTCTACAAAAAAATAAAAAATTAACCATCCATGCTGGTACATTCTCATAATCCCAGTTACTTGAGAGGCTGAGGTGAGAGGATTGCTTGAGCCCAGGAGGTCAAGGCTGCAGTGAACTTACATCATGCCCCTGCACCCCAGCCTGGGCTACAGTGAGAACCTGAAAAAAATGCAAAATAAAATAAAGTAAAATGAAATAAAACATGTTTTACCATAAAACAATATTCATCAATATCCATTTGGAAGAGCAGAGAAATGTAGGGGAAAATACTCTTAGTCTCAAAAGCAAGCCCTTTAAACGATGGGTGCTTACTTTCCCCCTCCTCTATTCCATAAGGGTTTAAGAATTGCAGGTGCAGCCTCCGTGAGCACCTGCCTTCTTGACTCTCATTACAGCGTGCTTTTTCTAACGATGGGACAGTTGGACATCACGTGGGGCAGAGTCTACCTTTCCTTAAGAGGGGAGTTGCTTTTGTTCTTGCTGTACATGAGATGGCTGTGAATGCTGAGGGCCAGCCTTTATGCAGCAGCCTGGCAGCCTTCCTCTCCCAGCTCTCTCCAGCAGACCCCAGCTAGCCCCACAGGCAGATTCCTCCGGGCCTTGGCCTTTCCTTCCAGCCTGGGCAGAGAGATGGAAGCAGCTGGAGTGTTTAGCTCCCTGCACAGCCGGCCAGCCTCGCCGCTGGCCCAGGTGCTGGGCAGGCTTCTGTGCCTGTCTGGTCCTCCGCAGCCTGCCTTTCCCCCAGCCCCAATGCCTGGCTTGTGCCCCGAGGACTGAACTCTCATCATGTCCCCAGAGGCTGCCCCCTGGCTGGGTTTTCTGCCTCTGCCCTTGGTGCTGGGCCCCCAGGCTCTGTTGCTTTGCAGAGATTGGAGCTCTGTTCCACGCCTGTTGTGGGTTTACTGTGTCCCTGTATCTGTGAATGTGACCTTATTTGGAAATAAGGTCGTCACAGGTGTCATTAGGGTGACATCTTAATGCAGTAAGATGAGCCCTAATCTAACATGCTGGCCACCCTCATAAGAAAGGACTCCCTCGGAGACAAGCGTGCACAAGGGGAGACGGTGGGGACACAGAGATAAGGTCATGGAGGGTGGAGGTGGAAGCTGGAGGGAGGCACCTACCAGTCCAGGTGCCGAGGCCGCCGGCAACACCAGTGCTGGAAGAGGAGGAGGGACCCTCCCTGGGTCCCCAACAGGAGCCCAGCCTTGTGCACACCTGGACCTTGTGCACCTGTGGGGCAGAGGGTCCGGGTGTTCACACCCAGGGATCAGCTTGTGTTAGGGGTAGGACCACATAGCAGTGGGGACAGAGTGATCAGAGGTGCTGCCTGCTACTCTTTTCCTCCCAAAGAGACATGCCCAGGCCCTGGGAAGTGGGTACCTCCCCAAGGCTGCCCCACCTCCTCTGGGAGTAGAGCCCACATCTAGACCGGTCCTCAGTGCTTTGGTCCAGGAACATGGAAAGAAGCAGGAAGAAGCAAGGCCAGACCACTGATGTGGGCTGGGCAGGTAAGAGGTCACTGGCCTGGGGACACACCTGCACCAGACCAGACTGGGGCGGGGTGAGGGGGTGGCCTGCAGCCGGGTGTCCCAGGCCTCGGGGGCAGAGGGCACCGGCAGTTTGGTGATGACCACCTGAGTCTGAGGGGAACTGTTTTATTTTGGGGAAGCGTTTCTCTTTCTTGCGGGGTAAGGATTAATGTCGCAGCGGGTGAGAGGTAACCAGAGTGATAGCAGAGGGCCCAGGGCAGCCGCCATACCTGGAACCTGAGCATCGGGGCTCCCTAGGACCTGGCTGAGTGACAGCCGACAGAGCCCCTGCCGTCCAATCACCGGGTGGGGGTGGTACCTGGCGGTGCCTGGGGGCGTCCCTAGGGAGCCTCGCCTCAGGCGGCACGCTGACTTCTTGGGGTGCTCACCGGTATGGATCCTACAGCG
The DNA here is from genome assembly GCF_001698545.2 of Rhinopithecus bieti. NCBI lineage: Eukaryota > Metazoa > Chordata > Mammalia > Primates > Cercopithecidae > Rhinopithecus > Rhinopithecus bieti. Next base: position 1,584,467 of record NW_016821745.1, on the reverse strand, counting down.
GATGATCCAAGGTCCCCCGTGTGCATGAAGTCCCTGGGCTATCCTGACTGAGGCATAATGAAAGGGAAATGAGTGTGTTGTAGTTTTCCAAAAACACCTTATGTCGAGATGCTATCACCAAAAAGAACATTCCTCACGCTAAGTACAGGAAGCCAGGCGCCCTGCCGAAGGCATCTGCAGCTGCCCTGCGCTCTGCACGGTGTGGGTGGCGTGAGATGCTGGGCTGAGCAGACTCCGGATCCCTGGATGGGTGCAGGGAAGGAGGGGTGGCGCCCCCAGCCCAGCCCAGCTCCTCCCTTTCTGGGAGGCAAAGGGACCCTCCATCCGTCCCTTCTCCCCGCTGCCCTCCCTCACTCTCCCCTGGCACCACCTGCTCCCCGCCCTCCCCAGCCCAGCACCTTCCTGAGGCGCTCATTCTCCCCAGCACCCAGGGGCTGACCCAGCACCCACTGTCTCCGGGATTTGGCAGAACGGAAGTCCATGGGTGGGCATTACTGTTCACACACCTGTTTAGTCAAGGCAGGGTAGTGGGACTGGAATGAGCAAGGTGAATTAAATGGATTCCCAGATAGGATGCTGCTTTAAAAGATGCATTTTCAATGCAGGGTCATGTACCTAGTTTCCACGTTCAGCAGGTACTTTTCACAATCGTGATGTTGTTGTTTTGGAAACTGTGGGTTTTCTTTTAAATACATAAATCATGCTCCTTGCTGGGAAAAAAAAGAAAAAAAAAAAAAAAAAAAAAAAAACAGAAAACACTTCTCCTGAATCCAACTTTAGGCGATGACTTTGATTTTTGAAAATACAAATGTTTTGCATTGTGAAAGTTTCCTCTTTGCTCCTAAAGGAAAGCAGCCTGGTGGATCCGGCTCGGTCTCCGCAGGAGCTCGGTCTGCACCCTGCCTGTGCGCCTGGCGCCGGGACGCATGCGCTTGCACGGACAGAGAGAGGGAAGCTGCAGTTCGAATTAAACAGACCGTATTTGTAAAGTGGTTTGAAGATGAAAAGCCCCGTCGAAGTTATGGTTGTCATTACCATGAATAACGGATGCGCCCAGGCGGCCAAATGGAACACTGATGCCGGGAGTCGAAGCCCCGCACATCTTTCAGGTGCAATTATCTGTGGCCTGGCTTCAGCGGTGTGCCTCGCGATGGGATCCCTCCACCTTGCCGGGGTAGGAAGTTAGGCCTCAATAAAGATTTTCTCAGCACAGAGAGCAGGAGAGCTCCTCAGGAGGCACGGCTCAGGGCCGGCCTCCCTGCCTCTTCTCCCCGTTGCGTTGTCGCCTCCAGACAGGAACCCCGGCCACGGCAGCCCCTGGCTCCCCCAGACACAGGGCATGCTCCTCCTGCAGGAGGTCCGTCTGGTGGGTCTCAACGTCGCTGCGTCCTCCACTGACTCCTCCGGGCATCCGCTTTCCACATAAGCCCTGGGGGAAGGAACCCGGGGACAGGGCTGCTTGCTCCTGGTGAGAATCTGGACAAGCCCACGGGGGAAGCTGGGGAAACAACGGGCTCAGGGCTCAGGGCAACTGAGCACGCGCCCAGCTCCAGGCGCACAGGCAGGGTGCGGACCCAGCTCCTGCGGAGACCAAGCCGGATCCACCAGGCTGCTTTCCTTTAGGAGGAAAGACGAACTTTCACAAGGCAAGGCATTTGCATTTTCAAAAATCAAAGTCATCGCCTAAAGACGGATTCGGTAGAGGTGTTTTCATATTTATATGTATATATTTTTTCATTTTTTCCCACTGGATCAATTGGCTGAAATAACCAGCCGCTTCTTGAGCTCACAGGGACTTGAGGTGGGGTAATAGGCACTGATAGGTGTCTGCAGACTGAGGGTCTCAGCAGTGCTGGGACCAGGGAAGGCAGGGGCCAGGGCAGGGGAGCCTTGGGACCGGCCAGATTTTGGGTAGTCACTAGTTTGTAACATCACCTCTGGACGGGACGTTCTTTACCTTCTAAAACTCAGCCCAGTGAAGGCACGTTTTTATTGTGCCTTTTTTTTTTTTTTTTCTGATAGATTCTTGGTCTGTCCCCAGGCTGGAGTGCTGTGGCACGATCTCGGCTCACTGCTACCTCTGACTCCTGGGTTCAAGCGAGTGCCCTGTCTCAGTTTCCTGAGTAGCTGGGATTACAGGTACCCGCCACCACGCCCAGCTAATTTTTTGTATTTTTAGTAGAGACGGGGTTTCACCATGTTGGCCAGGATGGTCTTGATCTCCTGACCTTGAGATCCACCTGCCTCGGCCTCCCCAAGTGCTGCGATTACAGGCGTGAACCACTGCGCTTGGCCTTTATTGCGCTTTTTGCTTGAGGACAGTGAGCGCTGGGTAGGATGAGCCAGAGGAGGATTCCTAAGACAGTCTGAGAGGCAGGTGTGGCCTCTTCTTGGCTCATACGTTGGGAACTTTGAACACAAGGAGGGCACAAGCAGAGGCGGAGGTGTCAGGTGGCCTCAGGGATGGCCACGGGTTTCACTGTAATTATTTGAGCAGAATTAATCTCCCCAGGGAAAGCCTTATCCAAGGGCTTTACACAGACGGGGTTCTGTAGGTATTAGCTGAACAATGACATTTTGCCCAAAGCCTTCTTTCTGTGAATTGCAGACATGTGGATGTTTATACTTTTCTGCTGGAAGGTGGGAGTGTGGAAACAGTTAAAACGACCTAACCTGTAGGAACGACATTGAACTCATGATTTACACCCTGATGTTTGGCACTGTCCCTACCACAATTCTAGAGTCGGTTTATCAGATCATTCAGAGAGCCCAGATACTTGAGTGAAACCTGCTTGCTGCAGGTAAACATCGAGGGCAAGTAACGACCGCTGCACCCGTTACCCAGAGTGAGATTTTGTCCTGTGAACTCCAGTGTTTCTCAGCCCTTCATTCGACCCACCTGGAAGTGAGTGAAGATGAGTCACATTCCAAACTTCCCAGCCACAGACAGGAACTTGCCTTCTCAAATGACTGCTCCAGCCAGAGGAGGTCCCCAGTAAGGAGGAAGGAGGGGGTCTGGGTGGCTATGAAGCAGCAAACTTCACACCCACCGGGGCCCGTGTGCATCCTGAGGGCAGCCGTGGTCTTGCTGTTGAGGCAGATCATTTGTGTGTATGGATGAGGGCCTCAGCCATGCGACGCCTCCAGTTCTTCTCATTATGGAAGTCGGCTTCGAAGAGCCTCAAAACCCTTCTCAGGAAACTGAATGCCGGTGGCCAGGGAACACCGGACAGCGTGGGCTCTCACCTCCTGCACTTTGGGAAGTGGGGCACTCGGAAGGTCTTGTTGCAGTCACAAGGCCATCAGGTGTCCAGCAGCAATTGGAACCCAGCCTCCTGCTCCCTGGCTCAAGGCACTGCCAAAGTCCGTGTCTCTGGGCTGAAAGTGGAGGAAATAAACACACAAGGAAGGTGTCCCACAGGAAAGTGGGGGCAGCAGAAACAGGTGCCCCGAGAGTCATGGTAGATCCCGGAATGGCAGGAGGGGTGACCCAGGCACTGGCATCGATCAACTCCATCCATCCTTACACCCACCTGCATGCAACCCAGGGCATCACTCATGTTTTACATATGCAGAAGCCAGGGTAAAGAGGGCTCATTAATGCTTGGGTCACATCCCTTGTGAGAGGCAGCACGGAGGCTCAGAATCGGCACCCCCATCCCACTCCCTGGGCAGGGAACTCAGCCAAGAGGTGCCAAGTCGGGTCCAGCCAGAGGGACACATACTGCTCTCTGGCTTCTCCTGAGTTTTGGGGTTCCAAGAACCACGGCAGGCAGGTCCCTGTGAAGACTGCATGCCCTCTCCTACCCTGCACTCCCCTGCATCCTTGGTGGTGGGCAGCATGCAGACTGCAATGAAAACGCTGTAGGTTTAGGCCAGGCACGCTGGTTCATGCCTGTAATCCCAGCACTTTGGCAGGCCGAGGCAGGCGGATCATGAGGTCAGGAGTTCGAGACCATCCTGGCCAACATGGTGAAACACCGTCTCTACTAAAAATACAACAACAATAACAAAAAAAATTTGCTGAATGTGGTGGCACGGAGGTTGTAGTGAGCCGAGATCATGCCACTGCACTCCAGCCTGACCACAGAGTAAGACTCTGTCTCAAAAAAAGAAAGAAAAAAAAAAAAACACTGCAGGTTTCTAGTCCAGTGCATCTGTGACAGGCAGCACAGCCCTGTTCACAGACTCACAATGCATATTTGCATGGTAAAGCTCTGAAAAATCTTGCAGAAAGAGTCCCGCTTAGATTATGTTCAATGCAGCATTTCTCTGCCTTTCAAGGAAGAGCTATTTGTGGGCCATAGAACCACAAGTGTTAAGGATATCCGGGGGTCTGGGCTGACAACATAGACGTTGGAATCAGACAGACTTTTGTGTAAATCTTCCTTCTGCTGTGCAATTTGAACAAGGTCTTCAACCTCTCTGGGTCTCAGGTTTCTCATGCACAAAATGCAGATGATAAAATCCATCTTTTGGTGTTGCTGAGGATTAAATAATAGGTGTAAGACCCTTGGCATGGAGCTTTCCACATAGTAAATACTTAACAAATGCTGTCTGTTATTCTTCATATTCTTTATTATTCATATCAATAGGGTTGATAATTAAATATAAAAGTCCACATTTGAAAGTCAGGGTCATTTTATTCTCGTTCAGCCTCTATCTGGGATGTTTGGAAGTGGCCTCGGTGACTTTCAAAGACAATTTGGAATTAACAACCCTCTCTCCTTGCCCAGGTACTTGGCTTCAATTTAAGCAATGAAGTCAGAATTAATAAGAAATGGCAGCACTTTCTTCCTCTGAGTATTAACAGTTTTGAGAAAATGGTTGAACTATTCTTGCATTTAATAATTAGATGGGACACGCTCATTTATATTTCAAGGAAACTCCAAGTCCTCGGTCCATAATTAAGATAATAGCACTGTGAGACCCGGAGGTATGATTGAAGAGTCCATGCAAAGGTGCCTGGCCGGGCAGGGCTCTGCTGCCCAGGAAACCTCTGCTCCTCCACTCCCTAGAACAGCCTGTAATTAGCGCCTGATTTATTTCTCCTCACTCTCATTTCCAGCCTAATACATTTCACTAGTTATTAGTTTCAGCCATCTTTCCAGCCAGCTGAGGTTGGATGTGTCATTTTGCTTTTGTGTTCATGGTGATGCCTGAAAGTTGAAGTCTTCATGATTGGAGAAGTTTAGAGGAAGAGTCTGTCTCCCCAGCCCTTGTGGACAGTCTGCTGACCAGCACCATGGCGACTGCTGGCCTGTGCTATGGATTAGAATAATGCTAGCAGCTGTTGGAAAGAACACAAACCTCCAAATCCCAGTGGCTTGACACCATGGGAACTTACCTATCGCTTGTGTCAGTGCACGATGCAGGTGTCCCTGCAGTGGGAAGCTGAGCCGCCTGTGGCATTCAGAGATCCCATCCCCTTCCTTCCTATGGCTGTGTGGTGGTGTAGAGCAGGGGACAGCCCCTTCTGAGCCATGCAGCTGGGAGCACTGCACACCACTGTGCTCATTCCCTTTGTTAGTCCCTTCTAGCATGGCCATAAATAAATACCTCAGACTGGGTAACTTATAAGGAAAAGAAGTTTGATTGGCGCACGGTCCCCAGGCTGTAAAGGAAGCAACATGGCTTCTGCCTCTGGAGAAGCCTCAAGGAACTTCTGATCTTGGCAGAAGGCGAAGTGGGAGCAGGTGCCTTACATGGCAGGAGCAGGAGCAGGAGCAGGAGAGACACGGGAGGTGCCATACACTTTAAACAGCCAGATCTCAGGAGAGCTCACTCACGGCTGGGAGATCAGCACCCAAGGGATGGCACTAAACCACTCTAGAGAAACCGACCTGGGATCCAGTCACTCCCACCAGGCCCCACCTCCAACACTGGGGTCACAACTCCACATGAGATTGGGGCGGGCACATAGATCCAAACCGTGTCACAGCTGCTGGCACACGCCCCACAGGGTGGGGGGTCTGGAAAACCCGGGGTAGCAGCCACTTCTGCAGCTACAGGTCCAGTGGGAGGCGTGTGGCTTTGGGTGGCCACCAACATGTCCGGTGCACTCTGCCAGGCACCCAGCGAGAGCCTTCGTGCTCAAGTTCTTCTTGCTTCTCTCCTCTGCCTGCACCTGGGCTGCTCTGTCCTCAAGGACACCCCCTCCTTGCCTGCCACACTGCCCACACTCATCTCCATTAGCGCTCCAGGTCACCAGGCTTCTGATGGGCTCTGTGTTATCATATTAGCCAGAAGTGAAGAGTTAGGAAGAATTTGCCTTTCTGACCAGCATGTTTTACTCCCTCTTCAGTGTGAAATGCCTAGAACTGGCCTCTGAGGAGAGGCACCAAGGCTGAAGTGTGGGGCGGAGGAGGCAGAAATAGGGCCCTGTCCAGCTGTTGGGACATGCGGTGGACTCCCAGGCGTGGAGACAGCCTGTGGCCCTGGGGCTGTGGGTAGGGCAGAGGGACAGGACCCCAGCTGTGCCTGAGGGTCCATAGCCCTGGCAAGACCAAATGCAGCCGCACCTGGCTTCTTCATTTGGAAGCTCAGAGATACTGGGGAGTCAGCCCACTCATTCTTCTAAGTATTGGTGACAGAGAAAAGCCAACCACAGACAGAAATGAAGGAAGGGGGTTTGACAAGAAAACTCTTGTGGAGTGAAGACTGAAACGTAAGAGCTGAAAGTATAAAACTGTTACAGGAAAACAGGGAAAAAGCTTTATGACACTGGGCTTGGCAATAATTTCTTGGATATCACACCAAAAACGCAGGCAACACAAGAAAAAATAGATAAATTTGAACCCACAGGATGGCAGAAAGTATTTGCAAATATATATCTGATGAGGGGCAAATATCCAAGATATATAAAGAACTCTGGGACTCAACAACAGCAACAAAAACAAACAAAGAACTGGATTAAAAATGGACAAAGAGCTTGAATAGGCATTTCTCAACACCAACAAAAAATATAAATGGTCAATAAACTCAAGATGTCAATATCACCAGTCATTGGAGAAACGCAACTCAAAACCACAGTGGGCTGCCACTCACATCTATGAAGACGGCTGTGATCGAAACACCGGAGAATAACAAGTGTTGATAAGGTTTGAGGAGAGACTGGAAACTTCATGCATTGCTGGTGAGGATATAAAAGGGTACAGCTCAGTGGGAAACAGTATGGCGGTTCCTCAAACAGTAAACACAGAATCACCATCTGATACAGTAACTCCAGTTGGGGATATAAACCCAGAAGAAGTGAAAGCAGGGTCTCTAACACACCCGTGTGCATAGCAGCATTGTTCACAATAGCCAAAAGCGGAAACAATCTATGTGTCCACCCATTGAGGAGTGGACACACACACACACACACACACACACACACAAAGAATATTATTCACCCTTAAAAAGGAAGAGGATTCTGACCCAGGCTACAACATGGATGAACCTTGAGGACATTACTCTAAATGCAATAAACCAGTCACAAAGGACAAATGCTGTGGGAGTTCATGTGTAAGAGGTCCCTAGAGTAGTCAAATGCAGAGAGACAGGTGGAAGAATGGTAGTTACCAGGGATGGCAGGAGGGGAAAGGGGAGTTCTCGCTTAGTGGGTGCAGAGTTTCATTTTGGGGTGACAGAAAATTTCTGGAGAGGGATAGTGGTGAGGACAGCACGACAGTGTGATGCACTTAGTGCCACTGTGATGGACATTCAAAAACGGGGGACACGGTCAGTTTGATGTTACGTACTGCATGTTCCACCACATACAAAAAAGAAATAATTGCTTCCTGATTTTAAAGCAACACATGTTCATTGTATAATCGTTACAAAATACAGAAAGATGAAAAGGAAAAACAAACACCCATGATCCCAGCACCCAAGAAAATCACCATGAATATTTTGAAATATTATCTTCTAATAGCTGTCTATTCAGGTATGTATTAAATATACATATAGCATTTGTTTTGCATAGTTTAGATTACATACGTCATTGTATTTTGAACTCTTTTTATTTTCTTTATATTTATGTGTCTGATAAAAGGTTTTACCCCAGGTCATTAAAACCACTTTTAATTTAAAAAATATATAAAATGCCACTTCTCTTACTTAGAAATAAGATGGTTTCACTGTAGAAAAGTTAGGAAATTAAAATTAAAACAATCAAAAAAGATGAAAAACTTATCCGTGACTAAGAAACACATTTTTAACCTTGCCATCTATCCTTCTGGGTTTATGGCACATTCTAGGAATTCTCTTTGTAAATGAGGTCATCTCGCAAGGTTGTTTTGTAATTTAGTTTTATCACTCACATTTTCATGTTATCAAGTGTTCTATGCCACTGTAACGTCCTCCTAGTACTTCGTTGCACGTGTGATCATTTATTTATCCTGCTTCCTATTGTAGCATATTTCTCATGTCTCACTATTGTTAAGATGCTACAACGAACATCCTTGTCAATGTAACTGTGCCTGTTTCTTTAGGATCTGTAGATACATTTCTAGAAAAGGAACTGCTGAGCCATTGTATGTGAACACTGTAAGTATTTTTGCACATATCCTCAGTTGGCCTCCAGACTGAACAATTTATACTTCTGGTTGCACTTTCTGGGAGTCCTTGTTTCTCCCCTCCTTCCCAACACTGGGATTTTATATTTTTAAAATTCTCTCCCTGGGTGCAGTGGCTCACGCCTGTAATCCCAGCATTTTGGGAGGCCAAGGCGGGTGGATCACAAGGTCAGGAGTTCAAGACCAGCTTGGCCTACATGGTGAAACCCCGTCTCTACTAAAAATACAAAAAAATTAGCTGGGCATGGTGGCGCATGCCTGTAATCCCAGCTACTTGAGAGGTTGAGGGAGGAGAATCACTTGAACCCGGGAGGCGGAGGTTGCAGTGAGCCGAGATCACACCACTGCACTCCAGCCTGGCGACAGAGCGAGACTCTGTCTCAAAAAAAAAAAAAAAAAAAAATTCTCTGCAACTTTGGTAAGTGCACATAGCTCCCTGTGGCTACATAACATTTCATTGTATCAGGAAATTACAATCACTTAACTCTTCTGACATACTCAAACATTTAGGGCAAAATGTACAAAAATAGTGAACATTTCCTACACGCTGGCTCCACAGTGGCTGGGGCTGAGTCTCCTTGGTTTTTCGGGGCACCCCATTCTCCGTCCTTGGTGTGGGTGAGGACACCCTGTCGGTGTGCTGGCTCAGGGGCGAGGCTGAGTGGGGCTCCCAGTTCTGCTGCTCTCTGGCTGGCCTCAGTCTCCTTGTCAGTAAAACAGGGATGAGAGCACCGGGCTCGTAGCTGTAGCCGTCAAGCGACAGTGTGCGCTTGGGGTCTGCCTCACAAAATGTTCTAGGGGCTGATGGGCTCAGGATGCCCCTGCAGGCTTTTTGCTATGATTGGGACTTCAGATACTAAGTCCTATGGGGTGCAGAGGGGTTGAGAGGGCTGCAGTGGGTGAGGAAGCGTTCAGCAGGAGGCTGCTGTCATGTAGACCTGGGACTGGGCAGCCGAATGCCCCCACTCAGTTTTGGGTCTTTCACCTCCAGACGTTCCTGTTTCCCTCTGTCTCCTCCTCCCTTGATATGCATTTAAAATAGGTTTCTTGGCCGGGCATGGAGGCTCACGCCTGTAATCCCAGCACTTTGGGAGGCCAAGGCTGGTGGAGCACTTGAGGTCAGGAGTTCAAGACCAGCCTGACCAACATGGTGATATTTTCTACTGAAAATATAAAATTATTGGGCATGGTGGTGCACGCCTGTAATCCCAACTACTTGGGAGGCTGAGGCAGGAGAATCACTTGAACCTGGGAGGCAGAGGTTGCAGTGAGCTGAGATCATGCCATTGCACTCCAGCCTAGGCAACAACAGCAGAACTCTGTCTCAAAAATAAATAAGTAAATAAATAAACAACGGGTTTCTCCCCGGGGTTCTCCTGATGACCGATCCCTCACACCCTTCCCTTTACACCCTTCCATACTTGCAGGCCAGGCCTGGCTGAAGGCCACTTGGCACCCCCCTTTCCATAAAAAAGTGTGTGCCAGCTGTGCCTCCCACAGAGGCAGAGGCATTTCCAGCTCCTTCACCTGTCGAAGAAGAGAACGTTGCGTTGTAGAGAAAGTGCTTTGAACAGGAGCCTCCAAAATTTTGTTTTAATAAGAAAAAGAAATCACATGGCCTGGACACAGCGTGAACTGACTCAGGCAGGGGCACTGAGGGGACCGGAGGCCCCTCTCCCCAACAGACGGTGGGAGTGTGAAGGGGGTACCTGGAAGCAGCCTGTGAGGTGCGACAAAAGAAAGTGGCTCGGGGAAAAGCAGTGCCTGAATCCCACCGGAGGATGGGAGAAAGCCAGGGTGAGAAACCAAGCCTCCAACTCCAGTGCCGCCAGCCTGGCCCCATGCCGAATCCACGGCTTGCAGAGGGGAGGAAAAAACTCCTTAAAGGCAACAACATCCTTCACTCTGTAAGACTCACTTGGCATCAGAATTGTGCTGCTGACAAGATCTGCACGGGTGCTCCCTGGGGCCCTCCCCTCACCCACCCAGGGCTCACCCTCAAACCTGTCTGCCGTGAACCTGGGCTCCCCAAATGCCACTGGAGAGGGAGAGGGGACTCTCTGCAGCATCACACGGGAGAGCAGGTGGATGAACACCTCGTGTGTGACAGCCGCAGGCCCCTGGCTTCTGAAGGTTTGCAGGGGTCACGTTGGAGGGCACCCTAGCAGGTAACCGAGAACCATGGGCCCAAGTGATACTGGACAAGGAATTGCACCACAGCCCACACCTGGCACGGTGTCAGTCCTTGAGAAACAAACACAGAAACCCAACTTACCGAGGATGTTCAGGAGGTACTAAGGCATTTGCCCAATGTCCTTGAGGCTGAGAGCTAGAGAGGTCCAGAGACCAGGGTAGAGGCCTTGGGCAAGGTCTGAATGTATGAACGGATAGATGAATGAATGAATGAATGAATGAATGAATGAATGAGTGAATAAAGCAAGCAAGGAAGGAGAGGGTCTCACCAAGTCCTTTCACTCCTTCCCTAGGATTACATCTCTTTGGGAGTCTTTTTGGGCGCCACTCTGCCCCTGAACCCCCAGGAAAATCTCTCACCTTTGAGGGGACCCATGGCAATCCAGGGAGCCCTGTGTTGCCTGGGAACCCCCTCTTCTCAGGGCTGCTGCCCCCATCCTGGTCTGGAGTTTCCCCATCAGCACTCCAGTGCCTCTGGGCTCACATGGATGGGAAATCCCAGCATGCCAGGCTCTTTGAAGTGGGAGCCCCACCAGGCCTGCAGGGCTCCCTACCTCAGCTTCAAAGGCTGCAGAGAGAAAGATGCAGCCACTTGGGACAGTGGGGATGCAGGCTGGTAGCGGGTGGAGAAAGGGGCTGGGGAGGAGAGGGCTCCTAATGCCTTCCCCAAGTCCTGAAGCAAGGGGGCCACTGAGGACTGTGTCCTCACTTCTCACCAAGCCCTGGAGAACCTCTGCCCACGCATCCATTCACTCATCCACCTATCATTCCACCCACTCGTCCACCACACATCTATCCCAGCATCTATCCGTCCATCCATCCATCTACCCACCCACCCATCCATCCCTCCATCCCTCTATCCCATCATTCTTCCACCCATCTGTCCCTCCATTCACACATCCATCCTTCCATCCACCCAACCATTCACCCATCTATCCCTCCATCCACCCATACATTTACCCATCTATCCCTCATCCACCTATCCATTCCTCCATCTATCCATTCATCTCTCCATCCACCCCTTCATCCACCCATCCATCCACCCATCTATGCCTCCATCTACCCATATATTACTCCATCCACCTTTTTGTCTCCCCATCCATCCCTCCATCCCTCCATCTGCCCATCTATCCCTCCATCAACCCATCCACCTACCTACTCATCCATCCACCCATCCATCCACCCACCCGTCCACCCACCTGTCCATCCATGGGGATTTGTCGAACACCTCTGGTGAGGCAGGCACTGAATAGAAGGACTCTGGCCAAACTGGACGTCCCACTGCCCCCTCCTGCCTCACAAGACCAGTGTACCACCTTGGTCACACTGTTACCTGCCTGGTAAAGCTGCCCAGCCCATCTCCCTGTCCTGGGTCAGAGCACTACTCAGGACTAGTGCCAGACAGGGGACCATATTTAGGGGGTGTTTGCCTCCAGCAGGTCAAGTGCTTGATCTCAGCTTCGGTTTTCTCCCTGGGAAGTATGAATGATGCCTGCCCTTCAGGATGCCTGGGGCAGGCAGGGAGGCTGAGCCTCCGCCCCATTCTCACAGAGCCCACATCCAGACATCAGCCACGTGGCTATCCAACCTTGAGACCCACCTTTCTGCTCATCCTTTTCTCTTCTCTTGGTGTCAGAACTATTTCTCACATCGGTGGAGAGATCTGTGATGAGCACACAGGCTTGGACCCATTCACTAGTGGGCATCTTACTGGCCTCCCTCTGACACAAAGAGATCCAGCATCTTCCTTTTGTGTCCTCTACAGCACTGCTTTTAAAACTGTGGGTTGCAAACCATTGGTGGGCTTTTAAATCAATTTATTAGGTCATGACCAGCACTTACATGAAAAATGAAATAGAATAATATAAAATAGAAAATACCAGAAGACATCTCATGGATAGGGGTAAATACTTGTGGATAGGGGTGGACACTCATGAACGGGGTGGACATTCATGAATAGGAGTGGACACTCACGGATAGGAGTGGACCCTCACGGATAGAAGTAGACACAGATGGGGTGCATACTCACAGATGGGGTAGACACTCACGGATGGGGTGGACACTCATGGATATAAGTGAACACTCATGGATAAGGTAGACATCGTGCATAGGGGTGGACACCTATGGATGGGGTGGACACTCATGGATGGGGTAGATATCATGGATGGGGTGGACACTCATGGATGGGGTAGACATCATGGAAGGGGTGGGCACTCAACGATGGGGTGGACACTCATGGATAGGGGTAGACATCATGGAAGGGGTGGGCACTCATGGATGGGGTGGACACTCATGGATTGGGTGGATACTTATGGATGGGGTGGACATTAGTGAATAGGAGTGGACACTCACGGATAGGAGTGGACCTTCACGGATAGAAGTAGACACTCACAGATGGGGTAGACACTCACAGATGGGGTGGACTCTCATGGATATAAGTGGGCACTCATGGATAAGGTAGAAATCATGCATAGGGGTGGACACTTATGGATGGGGTACACATCATGGATGGGATAGACATCATGGATGGGGTGGACACTCATGGATTAGGGTGAACACTTATGGATGGGGTGGACACCCCGTTGGATAGGGGTAGACATTTCTAGGACGGGTGAGATCAACATGGAATAGGGTGACACTGATGGATCGCGGTGGGACACTCACTGGGTAGGGGTAAAGATCATGGGAGGGGCGGACACTCGTGGAATGGCGCGTGGAGCACTCACTGGATATGGGGTGGACACTTTATGGATGGGGTGGACACGCGAGTGATGGGGTACGAACCATCATGGATGGGGATTAGAACACTCATGGATAGAGTAGACATCATGGATGGGGTGGACACTCATGGATGGGGTAGACATCATGGATGGGATAGACATCATGGATGGGGTGGACACTCATGGATAGGGTGAACACTTATGGATGGGGTGGACACCCGTGGATAGGGGTAGACTTTTATGGACAGGTGTAGACATCATGGATGGCGTGGACACTGATGGATGGGGTGGACACTCATGGGTAGGGGTAAAGATCATGGATGGGGCAGACACTCATGGATGGGGTGGACACTCATAGATATGGGTGGACACTTATGGATGGGGTGGACAGGCATGGATAAGGGTAGACATTTATGGACAAGTGTAGACATCATGGATAGGGATAGACACTCATGGAGTAGGGATAGGAGTTGATAGAACACTTGTGTGCACATGCGCTGAGGGCTGTAAAATGAGTTCTTACAGCTTGATACAGTCATAAGACTTGGACAAACACTTCCCACTAACAGCGAAGGCTGTCACTTGTCATTTGTTCAGAAAATGTTTATGAACACTGATATTTAAAGATAGTTAAAGATGAACTATCCTTAACACGTCTGAATAATTAGACAGCTCATCGGGATTTGGAGCTGAGCTTCCTACATAGATGGTGTGTTTTCATCCATCCATCCATCCATCCATCCATCCATCCATCCATCCATCCATCCGTCTGTCCACCCATTCATCCTTCCACCCATCCATCCACCCACTGATCCATCTATTCAACACCTTTTGTGAACATGCTGGTGGGAAGGCAATGGGTTGTTTACCTTCACTGTTTCAAAGGAAGAAAAGGAAAAAAAAATCCTTTCTTGCAAGTTCTGTGACCAAGACCCCTAGAGCACCATCTCCAACTCACACAGCAGTATTTTTGGTAGTAGACATAAATTACATTCTCTTACTTTTTTTTTTTTTTTTTCCTGAGACGGAGTCTCCCTCTGTCACCCAGGCTGGAGTGCAATGGTGCGATCTCGGCTCACTGCAACCTCCGCCTCCCGGGTTGAAGCGATTCTCCTGCCTCAGCCTCCCGAGTAGCTGGGACTACAGGTGCGCGCCACCATGCCCAGCTAAGTTTTGTATTTTTAGTAGAAACGGGGTTTCACCATGTTGGCCAGGCTGGTCTCGAACTCCTGACCTTGTAATCCGCCTGCCTCAGCCTCCTGAAGTGCTGGGATTACAGGTGTGAGCCACCGTGCCCGGCCCATGTTCTCTTACTTTTAAGAACAAATCCTGATGTTCTGTTGTTCCCTACCTAGCTCATTTTTGGAGATGTGGCTTAAGTTATTCTATCTTCAAGGCTTCCTTCTGGATTACTCCAATTCATGGTCTATTTTTTTTCTTTTCTCTTAATCCTTCAGTTCAGAGGAAATAGCAGAGATTATTTTCTAAATATTTTTTATTTAAGATGAAGAAAGTCTTGGAATTATTTATTTATCAGTGCCCTGATTTTTATCCAAAACAAGTTTAATGTCTGACGATATAAGGTTTTTTTGATTTTGAGTATTCAGTATCTACATTTGCATGATGAAGTTTGAGAGGTGTGTGTTTTAACGCACGCTGCGTGTTTCCCAGTTACATATTTGCTAGGCTAATGTGAGTACCCAACTTAGGAAAGATGAAAGAAATTTACTTAAAATCTGGCTCTTAACACATTATACAGTAAAAATGTTCCCTTGAGCTGGAGTGTTGGGTAAAGGGCACCATTGGAAATGCCGTCTCTACGTCGACTTACGGGAAATAACTCGAGGATGGTGACCTGTGGCAGAGATGAGGGCCCGTCCCCACCTGTGTCAATGTGGCCTTTCTGGCCAGTTGTGGTAGCCATGCCCCAGCTCCTGCCTCCAGGATTGGTGGGCCCCCCTCTTCCCAGCCTAGAAGTCCATGTGCTCAACCTTCTTTCAGCAGCCCAAAGGTCACAGCATCCAGGTCATGCCCCAGGCCCCCTTCCCTCCTACCCTCACTTCACAGAGCCAGAGACACCCTTTGCACCCACGCCTCCTTCAGACATTGCTGCTGCTTCCCCAGTGAGTGGTCTGCTTGGGCCACAGGGATGGCCAGAGGCAGCTTTGGAGCTGCCCCGCAGCTGCAGTTACCTGTGTGGAGCCAGGCAGGACAGGGCTCCCTGCTTTCTGCTTCTCCTTTCCTGACACAGCCATTGGTCATCACATCCTGGACATAACAGAGAGAGAAGTTTGCCCTAAGACCAAAAGCAAGGATTCCCACGTGCTGGCTGAGGGTAGGTGGTGACTCTCAGCGGCAGCAGTTTCTAGTTCCTCTAAAAGCTGCTGTTTTCTGGAAACACCTGAGATGTCGATTCTAATGTCCATGCTGCTCGCAGTCTGGTCTCTGAATATCCCCTTCTCCTGTGGGAATGCCACACTGGCCCCTTTAGCTTTGTGGGAACGCACAGCAAGACCTCTTCAGTTCTTTCTGCATGTCAAAGTTTTACTTTAAATAAGTCCACAGTGGTGCTTGCCCCACCACTATAGTAAAACCTTCCTTAAGTAAGAGTCAGGGTAACCAGCATCCATTCACCACACCTCCTCAGCTTCTGTAGGAGAGACCCCCTTTCCTCTCTCTGTGCACAGTGAGGGCCGAGAAGCGGGGGTGGTGCTGCTCTCTGGGGAGAGCTGAGAGCCGTGAGGAGCCTCAGTGTGGAGCCTGAGGAAGACGCCACATCCCAGAAGGCTCTGGAGCTGAGTATCAGAGTTTGAGAAGCGAGTCCAGCCTAGCAGAAGCCAGCGGTGACCAGAGACTTTTCAATGGTGCAAAATGGCAAACCGCTTTAGACTTGGGGATCTGTTCCTTGAGGCACCAGAAGTTGCAACAGGTTCACCTGGATTCCAGCTCTAGCTGGACTTGGTAATTGCTAAAGTGCCAGCTCTAAAGTCTGTGATTCCGTGGAAATCCCTTTCAAGCCCCAACTCTGTGTTTTATGGGCCTCTTGTCCAAACACTTTGACTTGTGAACTCTGTTTCTGTCAAGTTGACACTTGGGCTTGGCCACCCATTCATGAGCCAGATGAAAGCAGCTAAATGCTGGAAAAATCAAAGGTTTCCAGCTCTCTGTGAAATCATTGTGAAGCATATAAAAAAAATTAGGAAAGTCAAAACCCAACCAGAGCAAACCCAACTAAACAACCTACATGTCTGCAAAACCGAGGTGTGGCCTACTTTTCCACTGGAAAATACAAACAATTTTAATGGACTCTTGAGAGGATGACGAACCAGGTTTTATGTTGCGTTGTGTCCAGTTCTCTATGTCCGATTCTTTGCTTTTGCCTAATTTCTTCCACAAGCATCAATTTCTGTTTTATATGTGTGTGGCTATCACCCCAATGTATTCCTGGTATTAAAAATGGGAACTTCTTGGACCTTTCTTCAAGGAGGAGAGTGCCCTTATGGCATTGAATACTGAGGAGCTTTCCCTTCCTCCCCACATACACCCTTTTTCCTCCTCTCTCTGTCTCACTTTTTTTTGAGATGGAGTCTCACTTTGTCGCCCAGGCGGCAGTGCAGAGGCACAATCTCAGCTCAGTGCAACCTCCACCTGCCGGGTTCAAGCGATTCTCCTGCCTCAGTTTTCCAAGTAGCTGGGGCTGTAGGCATCCACCACCATGCCCAGCTAATTTTTGCATTTTTAGTAGAGATGGGGTTTCACCGTGTTGGCCAGGATGGTCTCAATCTCTTGACCTTGTGATCCGCCCGCCTTGGCCTCCCAAGTGCTGGGATTACAGGTGTGAGCCACCGCGCCCGGCCCTTTCCTCCTCTTAAGGAAGCGAAATCTTACCAGTTCCTCAGGGCAGCAGCCTAAGCTCCTGCTGACTTGGACAGTCACTTCATTTCATTTCTGCCATTGCTCTATGACGAGTTAGCACAAGGGCTGCCTGAGAAATGCCTCATGGTTCAGATGCCGTCTTGTGTTCTCATTCCTTCTTGGCTTTCAGTGTTTCTGGAGCCACTCTGTGCCTGGCGCTGTGCTGGCCACGGGGGTGGTGGGACTCTTGGGACCCTCCTGTTTGATTCCTTGCCAGTGCCCAGAGTCATGTGGAGAAAGCCACACCCCTTGCTGGCACCTGTGGAGTGGGGGACATTGGTTCTTGGGAGCACAGAGCAGAAAGGGCTGTGGAAGAGGCAAACCAACAGGCCAGCAGTGATTCGTGCCATTCAAAATCCGTGCCAGCGTCACCCAATTTGGTTGAAGGCCCAGCACAGACACATGACGGCTATGTTCAGTTATCTCCTGCTCAAGCAGGCGGACGCCTCCGTCTCAGTCCCTGCCATCAATCAGCCTCTAAGGGAACCGAGTGACTCTTGCCGAGACTCCTCATTTCTACATTTTTCTACATTTCCCACTCCTAATTGATAAAATAAAGAGATTGCTAAGTAGAAAGCAGGTTCTATGTATTTTGTGCAATCCAGCAACATTTTTCTTTCAAACGAGTTCAAGTCTATCTTGGCAAAAGGTGAAAGGAAGCATCAATAATTCAAGCTAGTTATGTTTTTCTTTCCTTATTAAATCAGTTAAAATTATCTTTGTTCTTCCCAGACAGGCTCTGAAGGGCCTATTAAGGCATCTGTGGCATGGATCACTCACCTGGCACTCTCAGAGATAATTAAAATGCTGTAATCTTACAACATCTTGGAATAGGAAGGGGCCTTACAGAACTTGGGGAATTTGGTTCAGGCTTTTGATACCAGAGATGTCAGAAACCCAGGGGTGGGGAGGTCCCAGGGTTGTCAGAGGCCACAAGCTGTCAGAGCTGGAACCAGATGCGTGAGGCCACCCCGCCCACAGAGGTTCTCCGCAGGCTCCCACACCCTTGCACAACACAGCCACGTGGGGTGAGGAAGGCTCTGGAATTCCCCTGCTTGGAATCTCCCAACCCTATCCATCCTTCAGTGCCCAGCTCAGGTCCCCATCGCCACGGTCTTCCTCGTGGGCTGTCCCGGAACTGTGACTCCCATGGCCATTCCTTCCATTAGGGATACTCCCAGCACAGTGGCAGCTGCTGCCGTCCACACCACCGGCTGTTCCACTGCTCTCAGCTCACTTCATCCTTCCCTCAACTCGGAGAGGCAGCTGTGATTATGCTCACTTGATAGATGAGGAAACTGAGGCACACAGAGGTTCAGCCAGCCGAGCTGTGTGGCATCATTGGTAGGTGGGAGAGCCACAGAGAGGACCCTGGTCTGGACTTTAGGCTGACACTGAACCGCGGGTGATGCCCACTTGTCCCCATCAAGCCACACATCTGCCCTGGTGTCTTGAGCTGGTTCATCTTCCATGAAACCAAGTGTTCTCTGGAGGTGTGGAGGTGCCTGTTTCCTATCCACCCCTTGTCCTCAGCAGAGAATGCAGGTAGTCCCTGACTTACCATGGTCCAACTCGCAATCTCTCGACTTTCCGATGCCATGAAAGTGGCACTCATTCAGCGAAAGCCATACTTGGAGCACCCATCCAACCCTTCTGTTTTTTACTTTCATTATGGTGTTCAAGAAGTTACTTGAGACATTCATCACTTTATCATAAAACACGGTCTGGGTTAGGCCATTCTGCCTGACTGTAGACTAGCACGAGTGTTCTGAGCATGCATTCAAGATAGGCGAGGCTGAGCTGCGGTGTTTCGTAGGTTAGGTGTGTTACGTGCATTTCGACTGATGATATTTTCAGTATATATTGGGTTTATTGGGACATAGCCCCATGGTAAGTTGAAGACCTTCTGTATTTGTGCACTGACTTGCTCTGTCAAATTGCTACAGTGTTTCCTCCCTCCAGGCAGCAGCGGGCAGACAGGGCTCCAGGACAGCTAAGGTCTGTGGTTTAAAACTTTCAGACAAAACCACCAAAAGGTGCGGTCCTGAGGACTCACGCTATTCCCCAGTCCTCCCTACACCTGTCACCCACTGACACTGCTGACCTTGTCCTGGGCTTACTTTGGATCATCACCTGAGATTCTGCTTCTCTGATCTTCATGTCAGATGCCCTCAAATTAGGTTCTAGGAAGAGCCAGTGCTAGGAGCAGCCATCATGACATGCAGAGCACACGGATGCATGTGCACAGTTGTGTGCATGTGTCTCTGTGTGATGCATGTGTGTATGCATATATGTGTGTACATGCATATGTCTCGGTGCACACGCATGTGTATGTGTCTCTGTGTGCACACATGTGTATGTGTGTTTCTGCGCACATGTGTGTATGTGTGTCTCTGTGTGTGTGCACATATGTGTATGTGTGTCTCCGTGTCTGTGTGCACACACGTGTATATGTGTGTGTCTGTGTGTCTGTGTGTGCACATGTGTGTATGTGTCTCTGTGTCTGTGTGCACACACGTGTGTATGTGTCTCTGTGTATCTGTGCACGTGTGTGTATGCGTGTCACTGTGTGTCTGTGTGTGCACATGTGTGTATATGTGTCTCTGTGTGCACACGTGTGTGTGTGTCTGTGTGTCTGTGTGCACGTGTGTATGTGGTCTCTTTGTGTGTGTACATGTGTGTATGTGTGTCTCTGTGTGCACGTGTGTGTGTCTCTGTGTGTCTGCATGTGTGTATGTATGTCTCTGTGTGTGCACACATGTGTATACATGCTTATGTGTGCATGTGTGCTGGGCATGCATCTGTGTGAGTGTGTGTGTCTGCTGTGCATGTGTGTTTGAGGGTTATAGGCTGGGCACAGGGAGTGGCTGTGGCAGCTGCTTTTAATCTGTGGCTCTGGGACACTCTTGCTTGCTCTGGGATGAGTAGGGGTCTCCTATGGCTTCCTGACTGTGGACATGAGACCTGTTCCCACTTCCCATCCCCACCCCATGTGAAAACATCCTGATGGCATGGTCCTCCCGGCCCACAGTGCTTGTTCAGAGACCGCTGCGGGTGCAGAGTGCAGAGAGGTGTGGTGGGGAGTGTACCGGCGGCCTCTGGAGCTGGACCTTGCACGGTCTTTTACTGCAGGAATAACGTGATCTCCGGGGTTCACTTTCCTGGGCCAGAAGCATGTGGCTGACACATGCTTAGCTCTCTGTGCCAGGACACCTGCCCTCCTGCCCCACCAGGTCTCATTGGAATCCCCACATGCCCTCCGTCCCGCCCCACACAGGCCCCTTTCCTAGATCTGATGACCCTGGCCCTGCCTTTCCAGCTTGATCTTCCAGAGTTGAGTCTGTGTGGCTGTGTCCTCATTGCCTCCCGGCTCCCCTGACACTGACGTGGCTGCCAGGCCTGTGGTCTGGCTGGACAGGACGTCCTCAGCTCCAGGACACTCGACTCTCCACACCTGGGCTTCCCAGCCTCCCTTTTCCAAGCTGCCTTGCTGGTGCCTCCCTCCTGGGCACATCCTAGGGCACATCTGCTCTACACAGCCGTCCCTCCTGGGCCAGCCTCTCCCCTCCCCACTCTGTGTGGCCAGAGCCCATCTGCCGGTGTGGCACCTCGTACTAGGACTATTTGTGAACTTGCATCCAGACAAAAAGGCCTGTCTTCTCGCATACTTGGGGTGCAGCGCTTTCTTGGTCTAAGCCATGACCCCGACTCCCCCTGCTCCTGCAGTGGCCGGTAAGTGGCTGTGTTTTCTGTGGGCTCTGGATGGCCATTCAGGGGGAGGACCGTCAAAACAGTGGTGCTCTGGATGGGGCTGGCCACCTGTGTGCCGGGGGCTCAGCTTAATGGTCCCCTGCCCTGGGGGCTTGAGACGTCTCTGTGGTTCTCTCTTCTGCTCAGGAGGCACCTCTAGGTGCACGGAACAGACTTATTTGAGAATGGAACAGAGTATGTTCCACCACATCTGCCTTCCCTGATCCCTCCTTGCAGAATTCAAATCCCCAAATCCCCACAAAGGCGACCCAGTTTCAGGGCTGACATCCTGTGCTATTTTCCCCACGTAAAGATGGATGAGTTCTTTGCCCCTTGGAATTGATGATAATAGGGTTTTGCTGTACATATTCATAATTCTCTGGGCAAGTCATTTGGCCATATGGATTTTATAGAGCAGCATTTCTCAGACTTTAATGTGCACGGGCCTCACCTGGGAATTTTGTTTAAATGGAAATTCAGATTCAGTAGGTGTGGGATGGGGCCTGAGATTCTGCATTTCTGACGAGCTCCCAGGTCCGGGAAGATACTCGGCAGAGAAGGTCAGACCGTGGCAGACACGAAGGATCACAGATGCCTTTCTCCTCGATTGTTCAGCATGATCTCTCTTGTCCTCCAAAAATGACAGTGTGTCAAAAAGTGAGGGCATGAGACGGATCTTTCCAGACCGGCTGCTGCCTTTGTCAGGAGTCATTCAGACGCAGGTGGCAGAAGCCTTACTCCGCTTCCTTAAGGGCAGGAAGGAAGGCCTCGAGGCCTTGAGAAGTTCATGGGGAGATGGCTGCAGGTGCATCTGGTTCCAGACGTTCAACCAATGTTTCTGGAGTTCCATGCGTCTACTTGGCCTTCCTCTGTTTGTCCTTGTTCTCAGGTAGGCATTCCTTCTTGATGGTAGGAAATAATGGCCAGGCTTAGATGGTCCGAACCGAGAGTGGTCTCAAAGGGGAAAGAGAGAGAGCGCCTCTCACCGAGTCACGCATATTCATCCCCGGAAATGACTCCAAGTGTCGCCTCTCAGCCAGCCCTCTGCGCCGGGCCCGTGAGCTCTCCTGGCTGCGGTGCCCACCTCTGGGCCCTACCAGATGATGAGAACTTGGAGAGAGGCTGTTGCCAGGTGGGAGAGATTGTGGCCAGTGAAACTTCTGCTCAGACCATGAACTCTGCTTACCTTTCCACCGCACCGCTCTGAGGGCCAGTGCTGGGTGCCCAGTATGCCTGAGCAATAACCATGGCTCCCAGATTCCACCCCGTTCATAGTGACACCCCTCTTACCTGGTCCACCAGTGCATCTCCATCTTGGCTGAGCATTGGAGTCACCCGAGTGGCTTTTCAAACAACGCCCAAGACTCACCTAGAAGATCTGCCGGCAGCCCAGGCATAAGCATCTATTTTTAAAGCTCCCCACCTTCAAAAAGTGCAGCCAAGATTAAAATCCTCAATGGAAACAAGGCTTGATGTGCTAGGTGATAAAGAATTTTAAAATTACAGGGCTCCAAGGAGTCTCAGAACCCGTCTAGTTTTCGCCCTTTCATTTTACGGGTAAAGTAACTTACCTAAAGTCTCAGAGTTGGTGTGGAGTGCAGAATGCAAGCCACCTGATTTCCAGCCCTGTGTTCGTTTTATAACAGCTGATTTTGCACATGTCAAAAAGGAGGCTGACATCACAGAGCAACACAGCCAGGGGCTCAGAAAGCTCCCTGGCACATCTGAAAAGGAAGAGAAAATACTTTGAAAATATTAAAGGTTATTACCAGATGTCAAATGAATGTCAGGGAAATAACTTCAACTTTTTCAACACACTAGGACTCATTTAATTTATTTAAATGTCTTTGTTAGCTGGAGGAATTCTTAAGACTGTCCTCCTTGTCATTTTATTCCACGATTAATCACCTGCAAGCTAACTTAACCTGGAAATAACTGTAAAATTTGTGATACTTCAACCGATCAAGGTTCAAGACACTTGGTTCTTAACAGTTTGTGTAGGATCAAAGATATGGCTGCTGTCCAAAAGAGCTGGGATGCTCACATCAAAGTTCAGATCCTACCCCTTTCAACCTTGCTCCTTCTCTTCAGCACTTAGATTTAAGTTCTTGTTGAAAACTTTTAAGTAGATCTGTGTGTGTGTGTGTGTGTGTGTGTGTGTGTGTGTGTGTGTGTGTGTGAATTGCAGCCTTAGCCCAAACCAACTCCTTCATGTCGTGAACTGGAGAGTGGACGTGATTTCCGGGCTGAGCCAGCTCTTGCCTGTCAGGTTGAGCGAGGTGAATGTGCTGAGCCATCCTAAGAGGGTCTTTTTCATGAGCGTCCCAGGTGCCTTTCAGTCCCTGCGGATCCTTGGGCTCATAGCTGCCTCGTTATGGAAAACACTTGTGACCGAGGGAATGCTGACCACCCGGCCTCCAGTTTGAACAAGGCTGAGACCCAGCTGGCTTTCTCATCGGGAAAAAAACAACATTGGATTCATTTCTCCATCTCTCTCATGTGTGTTGCTTTCCACCCACTGGGTTAAGTTTCTCACTGCCTTCTTCATTTTTCTTTCTCTTCTCCCCTCTCCCTCCCCTTTCTGTGTGAGTTTCAAAAGGCAAATGTCTGGCGGGAGTTGATAAAGGAATTGCTTTTACTTGTTTCAGGTGCTGACGGCACAGTGAGGTTTGTTATGCTGGAAGCTTAAACCAACAAAAGCCAGGGAGGACTGGACGCTGTCTGAAAGTGAGGACAGGAATTGCTAATTGCTCATAATATCCTGTGTCTACCAAGAGCAACAGATACTCGACTTCTTTTTAAAACTGTCTAAAGTTAACTTACTCACAGAATACCAGCCATAAATACTTTCATGTCTGACTCACTTAAGCTAGAGTTGTAACTTCACATTACCATGTGCCTTTACATTATTGAAGTTTAAAGGAATTCCTTTCAAAACCCAATGTTTGGCTCACGATGAAAGGGAATCAAACAGCTTATTCTAAGTTACATTCAATAATTACATAAGTAACACTTTAAATACTAGATATGCAAATAGTGCACTATTCTTCCTGTAATTACTTTGTGTACACGGTTTGATGAAATCCCAAGATTGTAATACATGTTTATGGAGAAGATTAGTAAATATGCTTTCTTTCTGAATGGAAGAAGTGAACTAGGAATTGAAAGTGAACAAGACATTTGCAGTTGCTGTGAGTGGTTGCCTGGAGCCTGTTGATGTGAGGAAGCCAGGAAGAGCCTCAGGGTGTGTTCCAGGCATGGCTGAAGCCAGGTGTCTCCTCTGTGCAGCCTCATCCAAACCACCTGAGAGTCCCAGGGTCCCTGGTTGTGCATGTGGCCACTATGGAAAGATCCATTCCATGTGGTTGGGCCGGAAGTACCTCTATGGGTGTTTCAGAGATTTCAGTCCATGTCTCAATTTATTCTGGATAGAGCAGGGGTAACCTGTACATGAGCCAAGCTTCCTCACAACTCCCCATCAATCTTAAGGAGGAAAAGGAGTGATTTGGGTTCAGATCATCTAGCTCCAGCCCTCCTCCCCAGAACGCACTTTAAACAAGTTATTTTAGGTATAATTCATGCTTATTGTAAAAATAACCAAAAAGTTCACAAGCAGGCACAAAACTCTTGTTTTCCCTCCAGATTTCCTAATCCCACATCCCAGAGAGAGCTTCTGCTGGCAGCGCTGAATACATCCTTTCAGACAGCTGATCGAGTGTGAGAAAGTGCATGCATGTGTGAGTACCCCCAGGTGCTTGCGCTCCAGGTATCTGTTTTGTTACTCATTTCACCCATTCCTGTGGACTTTCCTACTTTCAGCTTATTCAAGCTCTTCTCATCCCCCGAGGGATGTGTGGTGGTCCATCTGAGTGGGGTCATTCCATCCTCATCCACATTCCACATGGTTGGGGTTACACTGACTGCATCCTGGAGGCCCAGCTCTGGACAACTCTACCCCACTGGCCACAGGATTTGGCCTAGGATGGGCCATAGGAGTCATGGAGACCAGAGAGAGCTCATTCACCCATCAAGAGCATGTATTGGATGCCTAGTGTATGCCAGATGGTGCTCTGGGAACTCAGGGTCCAATGGGCAGGGGTTCATGCTCTTCTGGAGCAGACATTCTATTAGGGAGGGAGATAGGATGGAAAATAAACTAATGCATCTTAAAAATGAGCAAATTATTTGGCTTCTTGGGAGGTGGTAAGTGCTGTGGACAGAAAGAGAAGTAGAACACAGGTGGTTGCTGCAGTATCAAGTAGGGTGAGCAGCAGAGGCCTCATTGAGAAGAGGACATTTGAGTAAAGATTTTCAGGAAGTGAAGGAGCGAACCAAGCTCTGGGGAAAGGGAGCCACCAACGCCCCATGGCCTGGCATGCAGAGGGGCAGCGAGGGAGCCGGCACAGTCACTGTGGAGGGAGAACCAGGAAGGAGGTCAGAGGGCCAGGGAGGGAGATGCAGCTCAACTAGGTCCTTGTGAGCCCACAGCTTTTATGCAGAGTGAGTGGTGGACATGTGAGTAGAGGAGGGAATTGTGTAACTGAGGTCTTAAGAGCCACCTTGACTGTTGGTTTGAGAATAGACCACAGGAAGCAGTCTGTGCAGGAAGCAAAGATGGGGACAACTTGGGGAGGTCAACCCCGGCAGGGGACGAAGGCTAATGCCAGGAGCCCACCACAGAGATGGCAAGTTTGACTTGGAGTGTGTTTCAAAGGTGGATCCAGCAGGATCCCCCATGAGATGACCATCGGGAGCGATGGAGCTGCCATCATTTGAGGTGTGGTATGTGGATGTGCAGAGCAGGTTAGATGAGGTTCAGAGCACGAGTGGGGGGGGGGGTTGGAGGTGTTGAGCGTGAACACTCTGTTAGGTCACGTGGACAACTGGACATATGCGTGTGGGGCTTTGAAAAGGATGACACTGGAGGTCCGAAATGGGGGCTGTGGCTGGCAAATGGCATTAAAGTCCACATGAAGTCACCAGTCTCACTGCAGGGTGAATGCAGATGGCTGGTCCTGGGCCACTCCATGATTGGAAAAGGGACCCTCTCAAGCAGGGAGGGAGGAGGAGCTAGGAGGCCAGCGGCAGTGGCAGTGAGTTGTGTCGAGGGGGCACCAGCTGTGTCCAGCGAGGCTGATGGGCTGTGATGACTGACGCTGGGAGGGGCACCCTGGGTGGAGCTCAGCGATGGTCTTAGTGAGAGACGTTCCTGGGGCTTGATGGCGTCAACAGCGTGACCAACTGTAGACAGTGTCTGTGGATTCTGCACTGTGAAAGATGAATGCAGCTAAGTTACTAGTTGCTTGATTTTTTGGCAAGTTATATGGTGGTGCCTCAGTTTCCATATCTGCAGCATCCATGCCGCAGGGTTATTATGAGAATTGACCATGTGACGATGCGTAGAGCAGAACAGGGCCCAGCAGGCACAAGCACTGCATAAATGTTCACCGTCACTATTACATTGCCTCCTGCTTCTCTTTGCCACCAGCACATCCCAACTTGCATCAGTTGTATTATTGTTTTTAGCTGTTTGACTTGTTCCCATGATTGTATTATACGTAAATAACCATTCCTTGATTTGCCAACTTAGGTCAGCAAGAATCGACTCCTAGCCACGAGAAGGGAAGAAGGAAGAGCAGCTCCTTTCCTCCCACTTCCCCATGCAGCTTTGCTTCTCAGGGTCTGGTGGTTACATGAGGATCGTTGCTTCATCACGTCTTACTACATTCACTTTCCGTCACGATATGTGTTTGACTATAAGACGTATTCAATAATCAAAGGCAATAGAAAGCATTCTTAGGATGAAGATCATGTAAGGCTACTCATTTTGGACACTTTTCTAAGCATCAAGATCTAATGACATTTTAAGAAATTTTTGTCTAGTCTTTCTTTGATTAAGTCACACTCCAGGGTGTCTGTGCCTCCAATCCCTTTGTTCCTCTTGGTCTCTTCCCCTTTTTTAAAACAGCTCTCCCCTTCCCATTTTTTTTTCACGAAAGTGAATTTTCTGAATTTTGAAAATGTCTATATTTATTCCTTACCTTTGTTTTTTGTTTGTTTGTTTTGAGAAGGAGTCTCGCTCAGTCACCTAGTTTGGAGTGCAGTGGATCGATCTTGGTTGCTGTAGCCTCCACCTCCTGGGCTCAAGCGATTCTCCTGCCTCAGCCTCCTGAGTAGCTGGGATTACAGGCCCTCTCCACCATGTCTGGCTACTTTTAGTAGAGACAGGGTTTCACCATGTTGGCCAGGCTGGTCTCGAACTCCTGACCTCAGGCAATCTGCCTGCCTTGGCCTCCCAGGTGTGAGCTACCATGCCTGGTCTGAAGCTTTCTAAAGTTCTTTTTCATTCTGTGTCCTCTCTGCTCTCTATGCTGAGTTCCTCTTTCCTCATCTTGCTCCTTTCTCATGCTCTTGCTTTCACCAAATGCCTACTGACCTTGGTTTGGGATTCATAGTTGTGAGTGAAGGTGTCTGTGCTAGTCAGGGTTCTTCAGAGGCACAGAACTAACAGGACGTATGCGTATATGAAAGGGAGTTCGTTAGGGAGAACTGGCTCACACGATCACAAGGTGAAGTCTCGCAATAGGCCATGGTTCAGTCTGAGTCCCAAAGCCTCAAAAGTGCAAGTGTAGCCTTCAGTCTGTGGATGAAAGTCCAAGAGCCTCTGGCAAACCACTGGCGTAAGTCCAAGGCCAAAGGCCAAAGAATCTGCAGTCTGATGTCCAAGGGCAAGAGGAGCGGAAGGAAGCATCCAGCACGGGAGTAAGATGAAAGCCAGAAGACCCAGCAGGCCGGCTTCTCCCACCTTCTTCTGCCTGCCTCATTCTGGCCATGCTGGATTGGTGCCCACCCACACGGAGGGTGGGTGGTCCTCTCCCAGTCCACCAACTCAAATGTCAGTCTTCACCGGCAACACCCTCCCAGACACAACCAGAAACAATCTTTTACCAGCTATCTAGGCATTCTTCAGTCTAATCAAATTGACACCTAATATTCACCATCACAGAACGGATGATCTCTTTCAACGTTGGGAGATACTTGGGGCGTCTTTCGCAGTTGTCAGGTCCACTGCAAAGTCACTTCCAGTTGGATGGAAGGGGTGTATTTGCCTTCTCTGAAAGCAGGCGGGTGACTTCATTGCTGGGCGGGGCCGCCTCCCCTCTCTTCCTGAAGTGGCCTTGAGCCTTCAAGTTCTGCTCGGATTGTCCCTCCCAGGATCACTCCCCAGGGCAGACCTCATCCTTCCTTGTGGGAGCTGGCCCTTGAGTTCAACCTGAGAAAAACCAAGCTACTTCCAACTAAGTGATAGTGTTGCATGCAAGCTGTTCGGTGTGAGAGTCCTGCACAAAGGTTCTCGGCTGCCCTGCCCCTCATCCTGCTCTTGAGGTCCTTTCTTACATCTGTGTCTGGATCTCCCAGAGACTCCCTTCACCTCTAGAGTTTTTGCTCTGTGGTTTCCTCTGTTCTCTCTCTTTTTTTCAGGCTGGTTGCTCTTGCTTCCTATTTTCCAAGAATTTACCAAGAATTTCTTTTCTATCATGGTGCTCTTCTTGTTTCATTCAGCATGAACTTGGGAAAAGAGGGAGGTGACGCAGGTGCTCCATTGGCTACCTTGAGACTAGAGGTCCTGCCCCTCCTTTGGAACTTGGAAGCCAGCAATAGCTCTCAGAAATATTCCTGTTCAAGCTGTGGGGGTGGGGGGTGATCCCACAGGTCATCGATGTTAGATGGCAGGTCCCAGATCCCCCAGCCCACAAATTACATTCAAGGCAAACCCAGGCAAATCCTTACCATGCTTGAGCCTCAGTTTATGAATGGACATGGAGGTCTCAGGATGCCTGACCTACAGAGGTGGGCAGGGCTGAGTCAGGCATTTTCTGGAGCACTCTCCAACTGTAAACTGCATGGCTGGCACTGTGCAGTCACCCGCAGAAAAGGGAAAGGCAGGTAAGGCCACAATGGATGTTAAACACTCACAGACTAAAAATGACTTAGGAGTGTGGCTGCCCAAGTCCCCAGTCACAGAAGTGTGGCTGTCTCTCAACATCACCATTTCCTTTCTGAATGTCTCAGAACTAAGCCTTGGCCCAAGCTGTCTCTCTTGTCTACAGGCTACAGGCAAGGGCACCCCCGGCATGTTTATTGCCTGCCATCAGCTTTCTGTGAAGGAAACATTTCAGGGTTAATGAACCAAAACCTGGGTCCAGGCAGAATGAGGCTGGAACTGGAGCTGTCCAGGGGCTTTTGTTAGTGGTTTGCCTTTCAGACCCTGGGGGCTGTATCCATGCCTCATGGCAGACAAAACAACATGGGATTGAAAGACTGACTTCAGGAGACAGGTGCCTCAGACAAATCTTCAACACGTGGCCTCAGTAGGCTGCATTGAACTGTCCAGGCCCCATGGGTGTACCATCAGCATTTTTCAGACCGGGGAAGGTGACTGTGCCATGGCACAAGGACGTGCAAATGGAGACAGCAGCACCACAGCAGTAACTTTCCGTGGGAATCAAGTCCTATAGGAACCCATGGGTCCCTAAATGAATGGGCACTGGTCTCTCACATGCACATACTAAATAGACTCTGGGATGTTGATCCTCTAGAGCCGATATTGCCTATCTGTCACTGATGGAATGTTTGGGTCCCCAGGATTCCTATGTTGAAACCCTGACCTCCCAAGTGATGATATTGGGAGACAGGGCATTGGGGAAGTAATCAGGGTTCTATGAGGACATGAGGCTGGGGCCCCCATCATGGGATCCATGTCCTATAAAGAAGGAAAAGAGAAACCAGTGCTCCCTCTCTCTCAGTCATGTGAGGACACAGCGAGAAGGTGGCTGCCTGCAGGCCAGGAAGAGAGCCCTCACCAACAACTGAATCTGCTGTCACCTTCATTTTGGACTTGCAGTCTCCAGAGCTGTGAGAAATAATGTCTGTTGTCTAAGCCACACAAGTACTGGTGGTTGTTATAGCAGCCTGGGATAAGGCATTCTCTGTCCAGCAGGATTTCTAGGATGGTGGGTGTATTAGTCCATTCTCACACTGCTATGAAGAAATACCCAAGACTGGGTAATTTATAAAGAAAAGAGTTTAATTGACTCACAGTTCTGCATGGCTGGGGAGGCCTCAGGAAACTTACAATCATGGCAGAAGGCACCTCTTCACACGGCAGCAGGAGAGAGAATGAGTGCCAACAGGGGAAAAGCCAGATGCTTATAAAACCATCAGATCTCATGAGAACTCATTCACTGTCATGAGAACAGCATGGGGAAAACCACCCCCAAGATTCAGTTACCTCCCACTGGGTCCTTCCCATGACATGTACAGATTATGGGGATTACAATTCAAGATGAGATTTGTGCAGTAGCCGCTGGCCACATGTGGACCTCAATCCCTTTGAATGTGGCTTGTGTGATGGAAAAATGAAAAGTTTTGATTTTATTTAAATTTTGATTAATGTAAATATGAGTTTGGATAGTTACACGTGATTCATGGCTACTGTATGAGTGCAGGTCTAGAAAACTTTTAGTCAGCCAGCCTGGCTGCTGGCACAGAGGGCAGGTAGTGGGTTTGAAACCTTGGAGGAGCCTTCCAGTCCACAAAAGTTCTTCCACTCCCCGGTCTAGAATCTCATTCTTATAGAGCCCCGTTCTCCCTCACACACCCTCCTAGGAGATGCAAATGGGAAGGACCATACATAAAACAATATCAGTAGTCAGCATAGTGTTGGGATCAGTAGTCAGATCTTGTCCCTTTCAGGCAGCAACCAAGAGGAGACCAGTGGGAGAATTGGAGGGTCCTTCCTTCAGGAAGGCCCAGAGGTTGGAACTTAGATCCTCGCTTCCCAGGAGGGAACAGCAGCCTCGCTGGAGCCCTGGGCAAGAGGCTCTGGGTGTCCTTGTGGACAGGGCCATGAGGCAAATGGGAGCTGGATGCAGGAAGGAGGCTGGACGCAGGGACGCAGAACAGAACAGGTCCAGCTATCAGCAGCTTTCCCAACACCCCAAGCCTGGTTTACAGAGAACATGGCTCAGCTGAATAAGCAAACACAAACCGATGCCAGTTTTTTAATGAACAGGCTTAGCCCTTGCAGTGGGACTTGCTGCTTCCTGGCGACCACTGAGTACCTGAAGACTCAGCCCAGGTGTCAGAGCAGGGCAGGGTGGGCCACTTGCTGAGGTCTCCATGCAGCTGAAGCAAGGCCTGTAGAAAACTTCCACAGCCACACACACCTGTCCCAGCTCCATTTTTAACTTGAGCAACTATTTTAGCATAAGTTAGAAAGAAGCTGCATTTTCACTCTGAATTTCCTTTGTATGGGGAAATCTCGCAAGCTTGTTGCTTGTCTACTTAGCACGTTCCCAGCACTGTTCTGAGTGCTCTGCAAGTATTGGGTTCATTCCCCAAAATAAGTGCTCTTTCAGATTCTTAACAAATAAAACAAGTGTAAATACTTCCTTTGTGATCCATCACAGACATGTATGCAATTTGTATATCTGAATGTGATGCAAGTGTGACCCGAATGGTTTTCTCATCTACATGTTTATCTCAAGGCCATATTCCTACTGAGAAATCAAGTAATTGACCACTACAATGGAGAAAATAGTTTTTTAAAGTAATTTTGTTTCTTAAAATAATCTCTTCTTTCATTCTCGAGATTTCCTGATGGTTGTGGTGCCAGAGAAGACACTAAACCCAGGGCCTTTCCTGCCTATCCTGTCCTGGGGTGTGGGGCCTGAGGGGCGCCCATGGCTGGGCTGAGTGTGTTTCTGCCTCCGGATCCACGGAGTAGCACCCCCCCTGCCTTTGCTCTCTTATGGAGCTGTGAGAATTAAAACGCCACTTGGAGGGAGCCCTGTGTAGAACTCGGAGTTGGAGGAGATGATGATGAAAGGGTCTTTATTTAAGTGGAATGAAAGGCATAGGCCTCTTGGGAGCCATTACGTCACCAGCTGTGGGCAATGTCAGGAATGAATGGCTTTTTCCTACCTGAATTTATCATCTTTGGGGTTCTTTTCTAGCTCCCTGCTGCACAGTTCTCCTCCCAACACCTTCATCTCCTCAACCCCCATTCCTGACCTTGCAGATTCCCTCCAGAGCAAGCTCGTCTAACTTGCCGCCCGCAGGCCACACGCTGCCCAGGACGACTTGAATGCGGCCCAACACAAATTTATAAACTTTCTTAAAGCATTATCAGATTTTTTTGTGAATTTTTTTTTTTTTTTTTTTTTTTTTTCTTATCAGCTATCATTAGCATTCATGTATTTAATGTGTGGCCCAAGACATTTCTCCTTCTTCTTCCAGTGTGGCCCAGGGAAGCCAAAAGTTTGGACACCCCACTCTAGATGGTCTTGGTTTCCTTTTCCTAATAGAAACTTCCACCTCTGAGTCTCACTCCCTTCGCCTGCTGGTCTCCTCCAGAGAAGAAAGGTCCCTTCACATCACAGTCATGACTCGCAGTGGGGCCTTCTCCAGGCAACGTGGACTTTCCCTGTGGTCCTCAGCCAGTGGGGGGAGTTTCAGCCCCAGTGGAGGCTAAAGGGAGTGGGAAATGCCTTTCCTCTTTCATTCGCAGCACAGTAGATGAGATGCTCAGTCATACCTCAGCCTGCCCTTACGGCCCCCTGGGAAGCGAAACACCTCCCGGCCATGCGGGGGCGCTCTCCCATGTGCCACGCGATTCTTCCGGCTGCTCTACCGGGACGCCGCCGTCTCAACTGCCCCGAGGGCTCCACAGGGTCTCCTGTCCTAATCTTGGTCGTCTTATGGAACCTCACAATTCTTCTACCTCTTTGAAATTGAGGAGCTCTGTGCTGGGTCAGACCCCGAGCTTCCTACAGTGGCTTCTTCTTACAGAAGGGCCAGCCCCAGGCTGGTAGCACGGGAGCTCGTGGGACTTGGCTCTTGGTACCTGCCTTGCTTGGAACATGCGTGCTTCTCTCCGCCACCTCGTCAAGACCCTCCCTTGAGACCTGGTCCTGTGTCCCCTCGTTCTGCGGGGCACTGGCCCGGCTCACAGGAGCTCATGCATTCACGAACCCGTTCCCGGCATGCAGACCCTCAGAAGGATCTGTGCGTTCATGGGAGACGCCCTCCCTGGTCCTGGCAGCACCCGGCCTTCTCCACACCTCTGATCTGCGAGCGAAAGCGACTTCCTTCATGTCATTTCACACGTTCTCTTACGGGGTGATGCATTAGTCCTCTCTTCCCAAAACAGAAACTTTTTAGAGGAAAAAACTGCAGTAATATAAACAGCCAGCGTTTACTGTGTGGTTAGCACAGCACGTGATAGGAATCATTCTAGGCGCTTTTTTTTTTTTTTTTTTTTTTTTTTTTAAGACGGAGTCTTGCGTTGTTGCCCAGGCTGGAGTGCAGTGTTGCAATCTTGGCTCACTGTAACCTCTGCTTCCTGGGTTCAAGCAATTCTCTCCCTCAGCCTCCTGAGTAGCTGGGATTACAGGCGCCCACCATCACGTCTGGCTAATTTTTGTATTTTTAGTAGAGATGAAGTTTCACCATCTTGGCCAGGCTGGTCTTGAACTCCTGACCTCGTGATCCACCCGCCTCGGCCTCTCAATTTAGGTGCTTTACAATCTGATTTAATCCTCACAACGATCACACAACGCAGATTTCGTTATAATCCCATTTTACAGATGAGAAAATTGAGGCCTAGAGAGGCCAGCTAGCTTCCCAAGGCTGCATGGGTTGTGAGTGGTAGGGACTCACAGGACAGACATCAGAGCTTCCTCTCTCAATCCTTTCCCTGTCCTGGCAGTGAAAGTCTGTGTCCCATTCTCCTCCAGAGTCTGGAGTTCACAGTCATCAGGAATTGGGGAAAACTCCGGGAGAATGTGACAGAGCGCCCCAGTGCCAGCACAGGTTGAGGGGATTCAGCATCAGACTGACAGTGTTCAAACACGGCTGCTCACCAGTGACCCGTGGTAAGCAGGGAGGTGGCGGGAATACCGTGGAATAAACGTGTCTTTTTCGTAGGGTTCATCACCACTTGTCCCTGTCTGACCTGGCCTGTGGAATCTTATGCAGCAGGCCCTGTGAACTTAAGGTTACTCTACCCTATTGAGATCCAGCAAGAAAGACCTCAGATGTTTCTTCTTGAATTGGAAGTTTTTAGCAGGAGATCTGGCAGCCATGCTTGTCCAACTCTCTACACAACTAATTTATTAATACAACATGGGCTGCAGGTCCAGTTGATGTGGCTGTGGTTGCACCCTAGAGGACTTACTTTGAGGTTCATGCAGGAAATCCCGGCTATGAAAGCACTGTGAAGTGCTGGAATGCTCCAGCAGTTTCAGTTGAGGGTCTGTATGATCCAGGGGAGAGCTCATGGCCTGGAAGCCGGCAGACCCTCCCTCAGTCCTAACGTTGATGTGAATGTGCTCTGTGATTGCAGGCAAAACACTTCATTTTTCCAAGTCTTTCTGTCGAATGGGCTGATAGCTCTAGAATTGTACAACTTAATTCACCATATAATTATGGACACTTAAACCATATTTATTTAAATATATATTTATGATCCTTGTGTTAGGTTGTTCTTGCATTGCTATGAAGAAATACCTGAGGCTGAGTAATTTATAAAGAGAAGAGGTTTAATTGGCTCATGCACCTGCAGGCTGTATAAGCATGGCACAGGCATCTGCTTGGCTTCCGGTGAGGGCTCGAGAAGCTTTCAATTATGGCAGAAGAGGAAGCCAAAGGGGGAGCTGGCCTACCACATGGCAAGAGGGGAGCAAGAGAGGGGTGCGCCACACACTTTTTTTTTTTTTTTTTTTTTTTGAGATGGAGTCTTGCTCATCACCCAGGCTGGAGTGCAGTGGCCCGATCTTGGCTCACTGCAAGCTCTGCCTCCTGGGTTCAAGCCATTCTCCTGTCTCAGCCTCCTGAGTAGTTGGGACTACAAGCGCCCGCCACCACGCCCGGCTAATTTTTTGTATTTTTAGC